>NC_090922.1:1399485426-1399792874 GCF_040938575.1 Ambystoma mexicanum
GATGACATCACAAATGTTATTGATGACATCACTGATGATATCACATATGAAATTAATTTTGATTAAAAGTCCTTAGAAGGGGTTGAGTTTATAATGTTGGTAACAACATGTCATGGGTGATCAGGAAATCTCTAATAAACTACTTAATGTATTAAAACATGTACTTATCTGAACAAAACATTATATTGGAGTCTTGTTAATACAGAAACGTATTCATACATACACATAGGCAATGTCTCCACCATGCACCATAGAAGTACAGAATTTTTAATCTGGTAATATTGGCCAGTAAAATAATACCTTTAATCCTATTACAATTTTGACTAGTGTTAATTATGGAATAAAGAGCTAACAGCTGAATACGTATTACACACCTCCGATATTGCAAACAATATGATATGATTTGATATGATAAGGCATTTATAACGTGCCTATACACAAGTGTTTCAAGGCACGACGAGGCAAGGGAGGTGGAACAGAGGCAAGACAGACAACGATCCTACTAGGCCAAGTGTTATTCAGATTGTGCAAGTGCATGGGAAGGGGGAAGGGGAAAGTGCAGGGGGGTGGGGAATGGGACAGTGCAATACATGGGATAATAGACTAAATAACAAAATAAAGTATGGCCAGCAGGTGGCAAGTGCAAGCGAGAAGCGTAAGTGCAGGCATCAGGTGTCAAGTGCTCGTGGTAGGACTGTAGGGATACAGAGAACAGTCCACAAGTGTGGGGTTTTCCAGGAGGGCAGTACAGGTGTGTGACTGGTGGAGGGGGGGACCTGGGCCCCAGATCAGAGGGTGGCCAGGAAAACTAGTGCAGTTTCAGTATAAGCCAGGAAATCAGCAGGGGAGAGGAGGAGAAACAGCAGAAGCAAAGGAAAGGTTTTGAGGTGCTTTCGGAACCGGAGATGGTTCTCCTCAAGTTTCAGGGGGGCAGGGAGAATGTTCCAGAGGGAGGCCCCGGCAAAAGAAAGTGATCTACCACCAACTCGTTGCTTGGAGAAGCGACTGACCCTGAGGGAGTTGGAGGTGGATGAGCGAAGAGCTTAAGGAAGATATTTAGGAAGAGAGAGTTGAAGGTATTGAGGCCTTTGGCCCCAGAAGGCCTTGTGGATGATACAGAGGATTTTGAACTTAATCCTCGCAGCCAGTGGGAGCCAGCGCAAAGATTTCAGTCCTGCAGAGATACGATCCCTGGGCTTGAGGCCAATGACAAGTCTCACAGTCTGGTCCTGGATGAGCTGCAGTGGGCGGAGAGTAGAAACAGGCAGATTTAGAAAGAGGCTGTTGCAATATTCCAGCCTAGAGAGAACCAGAGGTCTGGAGACAGTGAGCTTCTGGGGGAAGGATAGGAAAGGAAGAATACCTCTGAGGAGGTGCAGCTGGTAGTGTCACTTCTTAGAGATGTCAGAGATGTGAGGAGAGAAGGAGAGTGTGGAGTCGAAATTGACCCCGAGGCTTTTAGCCTCACAGGTGGAAGCAGGGAGTGGTCAAGAGAGGCCAGCCAGAGAGTGACAGGAAAGGAGAGAGTGGGTGTGCTGATGTGGAGAATCTCAGTCGCATAGCACTGGAAGTTGGTGCAGAGCGGGGCAATGCGGTGGGCAAGAAGTGCCAGGTATTGGTTGAACAGCCAGGGAGAGAGGTTAGACCCCTGGGGAACACAACAGGTAGTTAGAGATGATGGAGAGGAAGGACACAAGTTGGACCAGGGAGGGTCGATAAGAGAGAAAAGAAGCCACGCCAGGGCCTAACCCGTGATGACCAGGTTATCACAGAGAGGGTTGAGCAGGATGACATGGTTGACCATGTCGAAGGCAGAAGAGAGATCAAGTAAGTGTCATGATTCATGCCCCTCATGTGCCCAGCCCTCCAAGCTGTCAGGCTGGAGCCAGGCCACAATCACCTACATGGCCCTCAAGGGCCTCTCCATCCCTCCAAAGACCCACTTGGAGTCAGACTTGGTGCTTGTGGCACTAGACTCACTCACTCCCATAGGGGATAACATTGGGGATTGGACTTGTAGTGCTTTGATGGGGACAAGATGGATTCCCCCACATATTTCAGTTCCCAGAACTGCATGTGCAGTCTAGTCTTTTTTTGTGTGGTTCAGCCCAGACACCTGGAATACCCAGAGACTATTTAAGCCACGCCCAGGCTGAGAAACATGCTTTGTGTTTTCTGCACCTGCAGCGTAACACTCACCGTATTTGGATCGGTCTCCAGTAGGCCTGCATCTTTCTTCTGCGCTCAGCTCCTGCAAGAACAAGAACACCGTTAGGAACAGCCTTACCTTGCGGCGCTTCTGCACATCATTCATCGCTTCTTCTGTTTTGCGGGCATCTTCGGCGGTGTCATTCCCATCCCGGCACGCCGCTTCCTAAGGAAAAGGGAAAAGAACAGAAAAAAGGCATCAGCAAGCATTCAGCAAACCTTTGCTTATTTTTAAAGACTGTACGAGCTTCAAACGCTTACCTGAATCCAAGCCGCTCTGGGGGAACTCTGTCTCTGGAACTTCTCATCCATCCGCAAGAAGGAAAAGACACTCCAGGTTAGCGTGGAAACATCTAGAGGCAGAGCATACCGTGTTTACTCACCGCATTTCTTCTTCATAAACAGCATCCACGCTGAAAACGTTGCGGCACCTAAAAGACACAGAAAAAGAACTCAATTCAATACACATACGAAAGGGTCCCATCGCACATTGCAATCTCACTCACCTTCAGCGCTACTCATCTCAGCAGCACGTTGCCATCCCCGGATGCCGGCCATCATCTAAGGAAGGAAAGGACGAAGTTAGAGAACTGTTCAAAAGACTCATACTTACCTGTCAGACTCTTGCCAGTGAAGTAACTAGGCAGCAACGTGCCCGCATCAATCAACGCGCCCCTGCGCTGAAAGCAGGACGGAGAGCACACTTTCCAAGAAAACAAGGTGAGCTGTGGATCAAAGGGAAGGGTTGGACCCCGGGGAAGAAGGGGTTCAAGCACACATAGACAATAGGGAGTTAAACTCTACCAATCCTGTGTTTCAGGCCCAGTCTCCAGTCGAGTAGACTCCAGGGAAGGGTTGGAGGTCGTAAGAGGTCAGAACAGGCTGAGTGACGTCCCCGTTGATACCAGGTGAGCATTACAGTCCGATGAGAAACACAGGGGTTGTTGGAATCAACGTTAGTGAGCAGCTCTTTGCGGATGTTCAGAAGAGCGGTTTCCGTGCTTCTGGCAACTCTGAAGCCAGACTGATGGTCGTGGAGACAACCAACAGATTCAGTGTGAAGATTAAGCTGGGAGATGGAGAGCTTTTCCCGGAGTTTGCTCAGGAAAGGAGTGATGGAGATTGGGCGATAGTTAGCCGGGTAGGAAGGGCCGAAAGAGGGTTTATTAAGAAGAGGGTGTACAAGGGAGTGCTTCAGGGGGAGGTTAAGAATCCTTTGGTGAAGGCGTGGTTACAGAAATCGGCAAGGGCAGGAGTCAGGGTGTCAATGTGGTCCATGTATATGAAGAGTCACAGTGTATATAAATGCAAGGCACATACAGGTAAACTCAAGTAAGGAAGAAAGCATCAACATCACCAGATAATGTTAATAACATTAACGTGCATATATATGTATACAAATGAATTGTATTTTTGAGGCCTGCTCATTGTCCCGTGTATATGTAGCATGAGGTAAGGCCAAGCCCTAAGACAATTACTTTAAGAACATATGTCAAGGATAACGTCTATATAACATCTTTTTAATGTTGATATTGTGATTGTCAGTGAAGAAACACACCTGGCCTAGATATGTCAGTGAACAAAAACAAGCTTTGATGTCTTGGGTGTTAATATTAGCAGTGCACAGTGGTGCTGCGATTTATGGTTGCTTAGCTTACCATAAATGATGAATTTGTGAGGTTTTTTGGTTTTATTTGTAACCATAACCATAACGTCCCTTTAACAACGTTTTTTCAGTGAATTTGATAGGTTTTTATATATCTATGCCTACTTTTAGTCACCACATATTCATCATGCACTTTTAATTCCACCAGCTTCCTTTCTATTTCAAGGACTCTTAGTGGTAGATTTTGGATCTTACTTTTCCTCAGTTCGGCCTCTTATCATTGTTTAATTTATGCCATTCTATTTGTTTCAATCAATCTTAGTGACTCATTTGTGAGCTATTTTAATTGATGTAGTAAGTCCAATTTCACCTTTGTAGGTGAAGGTAGGGGCATCCATTTTAGAGAATTTTATAAAAGCTAAATATCACCGGATGCAGTTGATTGTAGGATGGGTTTACCCAGATGTGGGACCCAAGATGCCCATACCTGCACACCCAAGCTACACCTCACTGTTGAATCCCAATGAGGCTGAACAAGGTCTGGTATGGTATTGTGACAGAGGTATGTGACTTAGCATTTTGGTCTGAATGGCTCCTTTTTTTGGGGTTCCTTGTACACCAATGCCTGATATGCATATGGCATTTCATATTCTGAAATAGCATGACAGAGCGATGCCAGTGTTTTTTGATTAATGTAAAACCTAATCTGATTTGCAAATAATATTTGCCCTTTCAGTAATGGCTTGGGAGGCTGAAGAACGGTGATCTGAAGGGTCGCTCAGAGCAGTGCCATAGGTTAACATTAAATTTAAACGTTAAATCCATCACCTCTTTTGTTTTGCTATTTGAAAACTTACAGCTATCAACCTTCAGTATTGCATTAGTCACCTTGTGTGGGCTGGGTAATCCTGCAAATGGGTGCCAAGCATTTCATGCATAGAGTCCCAATCTACCCCTCATAAATGAGGGCTTTTGAGGCCAATACATGTCAGCAGTTGCTTGTGCTCTCGTGCAGAAGAGTTTCCACCTAGCTGGACTGCCCCCTTTTCTTTGGGACCAATAAGGCAGGCCTAAAATCAATGGTATGAAGGGATTGCCAAGCTTTGCAGTGATTATTTTTTATTTTATCATTAAAAAACTTCCTGTTATCGAGAGCCGCCGGGAGACGCTCATCATGCGAACGGGAAAACAGAAGAAAGGGGACAGGCGGCATTAACACGACACTAGCCACGGCAGAAGGAAACAAAACGAACGGACGACCCGGAAGGGCCCAACTGGAGACTACAACGGGCGATATTGCAATTCACACATCAGAAGCACGACAGATGGCAGGCACAAAACAAAGGAACACCCCCGCAAGAATCAGATCTACGGCGAAAGCGCGAACCAGACAGTTGGAACAATACTGGGGGCAACCCCAGGAGGGGAACCAACACAAGAACACAGCAGACCCAAACACTGAAACAGAAACAGACATAGCGGACACCAACCTGATGGCGTTAAGCAAGGAGAATCTACAGGACTGTCTGAGAAGCATGGAAAATAGAATGATGGAATCCCTTCAGAGCCAACTGGGCACAATCCGTGAAGAACTAAAATCCTCCCTCCAGGAGGTGAAGAAAGATATTGTGGAGCTGGGAGACAGAGTGGACACCACAGAGAAAGGTCTCTCAGAGACAACAGAAGAGGTCAGACAGAATAGCATCCTCCTAGAACAGATCTCCAGCGCCACGCACAACTTAGAACTACAAGCGTAGGACCTTGAGAATCGCTCACGAAGGTCCAACATACGAGTCAAAGGCCTGGACGAGACGATCGGGGACAAAGACCTTAAAGACACAATCCAATTGTGCTTCAGCAGCATGCTCGAAGACACCCCACCAGAAAACATATCCATTGACAGGATACATAGAGTGGGACCCAAACGAAACGACCCGGGATCCAGACCAAGAGACGTACTCATGGCAATGACCTCATACTTAATGAAAGAGGAAATACTACGAGCAGCCCGCAGCCAACAGACACTTACCATAAACGGTAGCCAGATCCATCTCTTTCAGGACTTAGCCCTATCCACACTGCACAAAAGACGACTGATGCAACCAGTCACGAGGGCACTGAAAGGCAAAAACATCACATACAGATGGGCATACCCGTTCGGACTACAATTCATGTGAGAAGGCAAGCCACAGAGAATCTCCACATGCGAAGAAGGGATAGCCCTTTTACAACTCGAAGAGGAAGGGAAGCCCCAAGGAAATCTAGAAATGGCCAACAAAGAAAGGGGGAAAGACCCAGACGAGGGGAATGGTCGCTTGACACCAGACGTCGTCGAGAAAGGGAACCTGTACCAAGAGGCTCCAAACCACGATAATCTTTAAGGCAACAAGCAACATATAAGAACAACGGATAAACCACCAAAGAATCTGGAAACAGAATGGAGGGAGAACCAAAGATTGGCGAAAAGAACACAACGAAAGGTAAACCAGAGAGGAGACTGAACTAGACCTGGGTGGAGGGGAGGGGGAAGGGAAATCTTAGAACCCACAACAAATCCAGACACGCCCTGGCGAATGGGTCGCTGGGAGAATCAGGGGACCCAACACTCCGGGGGGAACCCGGAGGAGGCGCAAAGACTCCTTGGTCCCACCACCATGAGAATGAAACAAGTGTACAAGTTCACAATGGTTACAGTTAGGTTATGTTATGTTAAGATTTGTTTAAGGCCTGGTCCGCAACTACACCCTGCACACCACCAATCACTGAAAGAGGGCACATGGATGTCAGAGCATTTCCTATATAACACTCATGCCTGAACTATAGAGACACAGAGGGCAGATTCCTGTTACTCAAGGGGACCCTGTACGAACAAACATATACCCTATTAGCACTATACGCCCCAAATGATAGACCAGATACCTTTCTGGCAGAAATCCTACGAAACCTGAGCAGCCGATGCGAGGGCCAAATTATAATGGACCCCACCCTGGATAAGACCCTCCCCCCCCCACCATGCCAGACGGCAGAAATAGACAAGCACTAGTCAAATTATTCAGGGACCTAGAGGTCATAGAGACGTGGAGATTCTTTCATGGCACAAAAAAGGAATACACCCATTACTCACCCGTACATAGGGGATATTCGAGAATAGACATGATCCTGATCTCTTCCACCCTCATCCCACAAATAGAAGACGTGCAAATAGGAGTACAATATCTCACTGACCATGCCCCAGTTATACTAAAAATGGTCCCCACAAAAGAGACACCCCGCACAAACAGAACCTGGAGATTAAATGAGATCATACTCAGAGACATCACCCTTAGAGCCCACATGGAAACAGCACTGAATAACTACTTTCAAGAAAACGCTAACAGGGACACAAATTGGGGGGTAATTTGAGATGCGGGGAAAGCGGTAATACGAGGGGAATTTATATAAAAAACCACAGCATATACGAGGGAAAGAAAGCTACTCAAACAGAAACTTGAGTTAGAACTAAAGGAAGCAGAGACACAACATAAGGCTAAACAAATACCAAAGACAATAAGAAACCTCCAAAAAGTGAGAGCCCAATTAGAAGCCCACATGGCAGATCATACCGCACATTCCATACTACGCACTAAACAGTCCTACTACCCATACGGAGGCAAAGCTAACAAATTCCTAGCGGCTAAACTCAACAAACAAAAAACCTACAACTACATAGTGAGCCTTAAGAATCCAATAGGGGGGATAAGCACATCGGAGGATGACAAATTAGAAATCATGGGAAAATTCCACCTGGACCTCCTCGAAAGAGAGGGGCTATCCCCACAACTTCAGCTAGACTACATGACCAAAATAGCCCTCCCCCAGATAACAGAAGAGGACAATTTGAACCTTCAAGCCCCCATAATGGCCCAAGAAATAAGCGACGCCATAACTCACCTCCCACACAACAAAACACCTGGGCCAGACGGGTTCGGGAATGGGTACTACAAAACCTTCAGGAACCAGCTCCTGGGCCCACTAACAAATCTTTTCAACTATATTAGATAAACCGGGGCAGTCACGCCAGACATGGGGAAATCAACTACGGTCCTAATCCTTAAACCAGGGAAAGACCCCACAGACAGCGCAAGCTATAGGCCAATATCGCTACTTAACAGCGACGCCAAATTATATGCAAAGATCCTAGCAAACAGGCTGGCGAAGGTCTTACCCAAAATAATCCACGAAGACCAGGCGGAATTTATCATAGGGAGACACACACAGGACAACATCAGGCGGGCAGTCGACATTATAGACATAGGGAACAAGACAAAACAGAAATTCTCCATTGCAGCCTTGGATGCACGCAGAGCTTTTGATAGCTTAGACTGGGTGTACCTGAATTTAACCCTGAAGAAGTACGGTTGTGACCCAACGTTCATAAAGATGGTCTTGGCGAATTACAAACTCCCCTTAACAACATTCATAATCAACGGCAGATCCACTACAACACTACAAATCCAAAGAGGTACTCGACAGGGCTGCCCACTATCCCCCCTTATATTTGCAATGGCAATGGAGCCAGTGGCACAAACCCTAAGACAGGACCTAGAAATAAAAGGGGTGTTAGCTTGAGGGACAGAACACAAAATAGCGTTATACGAGACGATATCCTACTATTCCTGAGAGACACTACCAAATCACTACCCAAAACCCTAGAAAGACTACAAGAATTTGCTAAGGTATCAGGGTTCACCATTAACTATGCAAAATCAGAAGTCCTAAACATAACCAAAGAAGAGAAGATACTCCCAAAAATGGCGACACAGTATCCACTAATCTGGGAACCCAAGTCCATTGACTACCTAGGAGTCCAACTGACACGGGAATATAGACACCTATACGGAGAAAATATATTGCCACTGTGGAAACAATTAAAGGAGGATCTCCTGAGGTGGGACGCCCAGGAACTATCATGGTTCGCACGTATAACCGCACCCAAGATGACCCTTCAACACCGCCTCCTGTACGTAGTTAGCTCCCTCCCGATAGAAGTCCCCTCTAAAATGTGCAAAAAACTGCAAAAGGACCTGATTTCCTTTGTATGGAAAGGGAAGAAGCCCAGAATTCAAAAAGGAATCTTAACCAGGCCACCCTTATTGGGCGGACTGGGACTCCCTGGCGTAGAAAGATACACACTGGCAGCCCAGATAGCCCCAATGCTAAAATGGATGGGAGGGGCCCCACATAAGGGATGGGTAGGAATAGAACAAGGGGAAACCAGAATCCTGCTAGGAACTTTGCAAGCCCTACGGGCAACGGCCAGAGGGGTGGAGGGACAACTATTAGCATCCACCCGCTCTTCACTAAAAGCATGGGACAGAGCACTCAGAAAACACCATATAACCCCGGTACTAGGTCCCTTTACACCAATGGCACACAATCAAGACTTCACCACGGGTAAACGAGATAGATTTTGGGCAAACTGGGGGCGGCCACAATCGATCTCCCTGAAAGAATTTTACCACGACGGAACCCCACTGCAATTCGAAGAATGCAAACAAAAATTTGGTATAGGGGAAAAGGAGAGATACAAATATATACAAATCAGGCACTGGATCTCCCAGGAAGGGGTCAAAAAAGCGGCCACCAGGACTCCTATAGGATTGGAACTCACCCTACAGGATGGCGAAACCCACAAAGCAATAACGAGAATATACAAACTCTTAGATAACGCAGAAATTGGAGATCAAATCTCATATAAAAAGAATTGGGAGAAAGACCTGGGAACACCTATCACAGAAGAGGAATGGGGCCAAATCTGGAAGAGGGCCCAGAAGGCATCCAAATGCACCACAATTAAAGAGACCTCATACAAACTATACACAAGATGGTACCTAACCCCACATAGATTAAATAAAATGAACACAGCCTACCCCCCCCCCCCACCTGCTGGAGACAATGTGGCATCAGAGGGGACCTATACCACATGTGGTGGTCCTGCCCCAAAGCTGAAATATATTGGAAAGAGATACTGGGACATATACGAGAAATCACATGGCGTCAGCTCCCATACGACCCGAAGGTAGTACTACTGGGAACTGCAGTGGAAGGGATCTACGCAGAGACAGGCAATAACGCAACCCTGATCCCTCAACTACTAAACACAGCAAAAATAACGCTGCCCCAAGGTTGGAAAACCCCTGAAATCCCAACCGTCGCGTGCTGGTGGGTCAAAATATGGCAGATATTGGCAATGGAAAAGGTGGGGGCCATAAAAGACAATACATACTTGAAATTTAGAGAAGTGTGGGACCCATTTATAGACTATGTCACGGACGGGGAAGCTTACTTCCACAGGCCAAATCTGTTGAGAACGATGTTGAACTAAAGCCCCTGGCGAAACGGACGCTCAAAAGAGCCCTTGACAACGTCTAGCACAGGCAGACAAAGCCCGAATTGTGTCCACATTGACTAAGGGGGTGGAAAAGCGGAACCAGCTCAGTTGGGGGGGAAGGAAAATTAAAAGGGGATAAATGTTATTTGCTCTACTATAGACAAAAGAGGGAGGGGAGTTATAAAAGTTAAAACTCATGGACTTTTTGTAGATTTGAAAAGAGAACTGCAAAACAATGATAAAAACGTGTACACTGTTTCTCACATGTATGCTTGTAACCTGAGCCCATGAGAAGAAAATAAAGTTGGTAAAAAAATAAAAAAATAAAGAAATTCCTGTTATTAATCTTCAGTATTGCATTCAGAAAAAAGAAACCAGAAATAGTTGAAGCAGCCTGTGACAATTGAGGCTAAGCCATTTTGTGAGATGCTAGGTGAGCAATTCTGACTATGTGGACAGTTGATCCAATTAGAAAGGTAAACACGTGTGTCAGAGACCAGCATCTCACCTGTTCAGAATGGGACATATTACCAGTTGGACGCGGAACCACCCCAGTAAAAAAGCTACAACTAGGATATTGATGATATGATGATGGAGGATGGCCAGATCAGATTAGATACAAACTCAAATACCAGGAATTATTTTTCCTTCAATGTATGGCCGATGCTAGTATTTTAGCCAGCTGTAGCAAATTAACTCTCACTCTGTCAGTACTTTGGGAACATCAATCAGGGATCCAAATTATGAATTCACACATGTTAAAATAAGATGATCAATCTCCCTACTTTTCTGGCGAGTTCTTGGAGTTCAGCTAACATTATTTAGCCAATAGCACGAGAAAAGGGGGATATGCTGTGTTTTTGCTGATGGGATCACTATCTGAGGGAAGCAGGTTAGGTGCATTTTCCAGCAGTATACAACCAGTCTTGGCTGTTGCCCGCAGATACAAAATTAGAGGATACAAGCCAATTAAATTCTTCGGGTTGTCTACTTGATGATCATTGATGAGGATCCACCTTGAGCAACAGGACTGAGAGGCTTAAAATGTGGTGATCAGATGGCAGTTGGGCCTCTCACTCATACATCAAGTAGCCAACAGATTGCAAAAATCAATTGTTACTTTCCAGACCCCTCTTGGCAGTGCCGCCTCAAGACAAACTTCAGAAGTGTCTTAAGTGGGCCATCTTAGTATGCTTAGGTCCCACAAGCATGGCGGCTTGTTCGGCAAGCACATTCATCTCACCTTCGGCCCAGTCATATATCTCAGCTCTTAGGGATGAAAACTATTGGTGACAGCATCAACATATATATTCAGTACTCTACATCCTAAATTGTGCATTTTCTTGCATTTGAAAGATTTCCCATTGTATATGATACCGTTCCAGATGTTTTTCCTCACTTGTAAGAATTGTTTTACGACATTTGTTTTGCTATATTTAACTACATGTTAATCACTGTATTGGGACAAATTAAAATGTCCAAATTGTAACCATTATTCCAAATGTTCTTGGGTTGAGAAACACCTGAGCCCTACTTAGAGGGATTGGCTTCCTCTCTGCTTTCACTCGCAGGGTATAATATAGGGATACTTTGAAAAACATTTCCAGGGCCACTTTTGGTTCACAGTCCACCCCTGTCTGCATAATGCTGCAAAGGCCGATCATGACCTGAGGATACCAACAAAAAATTCAGAGATGGACTTGTTTAGGCCATTATCCTGCTTTGTGAAGACCAAGGTTTCTTGGAAAATAATGATCACCTTGGTATGTTGAACAAATTAGGTACTCACTGGATGCTCATATTTTTACAAGTAGCACACGGTCATTAATGGGTCACAAGATTGTCAGTGTCAGTGTCATTGTTTCTCTGCTCTTGGAAAGCCTAATTCAGCCTTAAAAGCATCAGTGGATACCCACGCACAGCCAAAGATCAGCAGCTATAGGTGCTGTTGTTCCTTTTCACCCAGAGTGTTTTGAAGTATGGGCAGCAGGATTAGACTTTGAAAATGGTGGCCGGGATACAGTGAGGTAAACCATACATAGAATGGAAACAGTCGCAAATGCTCTATTATGGTAAGAAGTTGTTCATATATCTAAGTTTGCTCAACTCATTTCTATTTTAGACATGAAAGTTCAATGTCATTTAACTTGCCTGTTGTTTTAGCTTATTCTGTTTTCTTTAGTCTTTTCTCTTTTATTTCTGAAAGAGTTTTAAAACTTTAGCTATGTATAAAAGCAGTTGGTAGAGACGCAGATGTACACATCATTTATAGAGCACAGCCCCCTCACCACTGTCATCCTAGAAGAACAACAAGAAAGCAGTGTGTTTTACACCTGGTATCATCCCAACACCACATCGAAGTTATGAGAGGCGTTCTGCACTTGGACAACCACATCGAATGTACCCTCGAACTAATGCGGTAGACTTGAACCTGCAGACACCACTGGACATCGAAGAACTAAAAGTACAGTCTGACAGATGTAAAGTGACACCACTAAAGAGAAAAGATATGTGGACGCACTGAACTCGATGTATGGACATCTAAAAAACTGAGATGCAATTGAAGTGACAAAGTAAACATATATGAGAATCCGAAGAAACGATACACACTAAGAAGGTAAGTGACAAGAGATGTAATAAGTGCATATATGCAGAAATGCAAGATAGATGAGCTATATAGAAGCTTGCTAAAGTAGGAAATAGAACGTGAGTAAATCAACCGTGCTAAGAAAAAGGGACGTCAGCATCGTATAATTGTAAGCAAGAAGCCTTGAGAATAGAAACCAAGGCTGCAAGACTGACAGGCACTGGAATTGAAATTCGGACAAGAACAAAGGGTATTTGCTTTGCTCAGAATTAAGGATGCCGCAGTGAGAGCAACATCATAGCTCTAAAGGAGTTGAAGAGTATATGCTATATACACAGGACATCTTTCTCTTAGATTAAGTAAAGGAGTGAACATTTGCGAGTGCCAAGTATTGTTCAATTAAAGATGCAGAACGCACATGCAGAATAGAACAACCAAGTCTCCACAGACCAAGGAGTGTAATAGCACCGAATATATTCGAATCAAATAACATTAAATAGAAGGGCATAATGGAAAACATCATGGTGCCCTCACACCTGATTCAGAACTGGAAAACAAGGCCTATCCATAAGGCTCCAGTCAAAGATAGCTGTGTACCGTCACTCCCTTTATAGTTCCAGGGAAGAGAACATTCAGGAAGTTTAACTACAAAGAAGAAGCCTTTGCTTAGGGCCTATATGATGAGAGATGGTAGGCGAATTAGCTAAGAAAGGCAGTGTCTGATGTTGTTCTCTCACACCTGGGTCTTGTTGCTTACGTGCTGCTAACGAGCCGAATGTTAAAGGTTGGTAAGAGAGTGCAAACCAATCAAGAGGGTCTATGTACTGGTGGGCCATACATTGTTGCAACGGGCCGATCCACTGCTCGTATAACATTATTATTTGTGATTCATGCAGTTAGAGGTGCTAACCAGATAAGAGGCATCCAATGATGATACTAACACTCATGCAAATATATGTATATGTTACCCTTAACCAATGCCTCCTGCCAATATGTTTTTACTGTTTTTCACGTAGGATGACATTATATCTGATGCATTTTGAGGTATCCAACCTTTTGTGTAACCAAAATGCATTGAGAGTGTGTGAGCTGCAATCTGTTTGCTCACCAGGAGTCCCTTCTTAATAGAACTGATAACAAAGTAGTATTTAGCCATATTCTTTGAGTCTGTTAGGTCATTTGGGCCTGAGATCATTTATTGTGGTAATCCCATTCGACACTTGGAATGCTCCAGATGCTATTGCACAAGCTGTTTCAAATGAGCCGGCACATTCATCTTTAAGTGTACTCTTTTATACAATGTGCCATTCGTGGAATTCACATGGGGTATTTCATGGAAACATGCTACAGTTCTGAAGTCATGTATTTCATGCACAAGACAAAGTTGAAGGATTTAACGCTGCTATTTATATGTCAAATTAACATCACTTTAACATCACCTTCATGCGATTCATAGGCAGCGTGCTTTAGCTGGTGCTTGACTATTTTGACTCAAGGCCTCTTTATTGTGTTTTTTTCCTGGCAGCTAAAAATAAAATAGCTGCTATGCAAGACCTTAACCTGGATGTAACAAAACACTTAACAAACCAAAGCTGTGGAAGCAGATGCGAATATGTACATGGCTTGGCCTTATAGAATTCTTTTCTGGGATAGCTGTGGGCTTTGTTATAATGAATGCCCCGATGGGATGATAGAGGAGCAAAAAATGTCATATTGTGATGGTCCCCCAAAATAACCTTACTGGGGCTATGAGGAATCCATTTGACCACACCAAACCAATGCATTTCCTTTTTTTGTTTGTAACCTTTGTCCACTTTAGATCCAACTCTCTTGAGTCACATTCAGCTTTGGCTATTTGCATATCAAGGTGGTAACATGAGAGTGGTGAGGGGGCAGCCATTTGTTTATCAGCCTGCTTATTTATGGCTGATGTTTAGAGCTAAGCTTGAAATCAAATGATGTGTGTAGACGAGTCACCAATTCAGAGGGAGTGGGAAATCTCTGCCTTTCTATATGCTCCTATAGGCTGAATCCCCATTCGGTGCCCCCTTTTCCCAAGGAGGACATTCTCAATCTGTTTCTGAGATGCTATTGCACCTATAAACCCTACCTCTTTCCCCTTTCCCAGGTCAGATGTGTTTGTAAGAGTCCATATATGTCCCTAGAAAGATGACCATAGAAACTCCCTCATCCGTTCTTTTCTCCGGCTAAAAAGTTGTTGGATCTCAAAGGTCTACTTCAAAATGGCTCAGAATTATAATCTTGCCACCTTACCCTATGAAAGACTGCAGAAGACTTCATACATGGTCATCCGTTGAAGAAAAGTGAATGGTACATCCGGATCGACCCTTGATCACCCCATAGTTGAAGGACCTGCTGTTCCTGTCTGCATGTAGACTGCCACGCCAAGGAGCAGACTAGCAGGCAGGGGGCTGGAGTCAACAAAGGGTGAGAGTCTGTTGTTGTTGCCTGCTTTGTGTGGCTGCATGGAAGGTCCATAAAGAATACTGCAAAGTCAGTGTATTTTTGGTCAAGTCGACTGAGGGCATGTTGCTACATATTGAAGATGTGGTGATGCATGAGCTGTCCAGGAAGTTATTACAAGATGAACAATCAGGAGGAAAACAAAGAAGAAATGCAGAAAGAATACATTGCTATAAACAATGGCCAGTGAAGGTTGCCCAGAGCAATGCCAGTGGTTCAGAGTTGTTGAAAACCTTCCACCCACTACTTTTCTGGTAATAGTTTGTCTCCCTGTGCGAGAGAGGATATGTCCAGAGGGGGGTCCCTTCGTCACTGTGCCATAGGGAACCAAGTTGCACCTCACTGATGAGGCTAAACAAGTCCAAAACATGTCTTGGTTGCTCGTGTTTCCGTGCAGACGGGACCTGGTTTAGCAGTCCGGGCACGGCTGCTCCCATTGGTGGCAGTACCTGACTCATTTACATATGGCAGGACCCATTTTGCAATGGCTCAGACAGGCTAACAGATGGTGCTGTGGAAGGTTGCCCAGAGCAGTGGCAGTGGGTCAGATTCATTCAAAACCTTCCACCCACCACTTTTTTAGTTACAGCAAGACACAACCCAACACTCCATTCTTAAGAGGAAAAATGGGAAATACATATCTACGGAATACCTTCTTCAGCATCAATGTGGTCCTGATTGAGAGTTCTGTACTACTCAATTGTGAACTAATACTCCCACAAGACTAATGACCTCATAACAGCCTTGTGGTAATGCTTAAAAAGACAGTATTTGCAAAATACCACCTCTCTTAGCACCCGACATATTACAGGCTAGGGTAGTATGTAAGAATGGTAATATTCCTTAGGAGAACAGTTGAAATCAAAACTGCTGGATTATCAGATGAAAAAGCATATTGAAAATCTGTCAGTGTTGGCCTCCACGCAAGAATGTAGAAATTCCACTCGCATTTGTAAAGGTGTTTTCTTCAGTAATGGGAACATCATTTTTCATGGGGACATTTGAATAATAGGCCTCTCCAATGGCCTTCATTCTTGTTTCTATATAATGAATACAAGGGTCCAAATTGAATTTTTTATGCATTACACATATTCACAGGACTGTAATGAAGCATAATAAACTCAAAGGGGTATATATATATATATATATATAGCACTATGCACTTTATGATATTAATAGAGCCGGACACCTGCCCAGTCTTCTTTCTATACTAAGAATAGAGATAGAAAACATATGCTGCTAGCACTATGCACGTTATGGCGAAAGGTTTGGCGATAAGTATTTATGCACAATGCACTGTATGCATGAAAAGACAGCACTTTGCACTTTTATAGATGGTATTTTTGGAGAATACAGACGGATGTTGTGATTTCCCAATCAATGTAATAGTTCCATTGCTGAAACTGGTATAGAAGTTCCCTAATGGAATGACAAAATTTGCACGATGCACTTTACATTTTCAATCTCTGGAGGAGGAGTAGTGAATTATGAATGTTGTTCCTCAACTGCTACATGCAGTCGACATTTTACAAAGTTGATGGGAGATCGAATTACACAGGACCTTCCATTTCATATTATAGCGGGAGGCAATATCATGTAGTTACATGTAAAGTAGAAATTAAATACTCCTTAGTAATTAGTTGCACATATGAAAAAAAGTGGACAAGTGACAATCAATTGAGCAATAGAATGATAACGTTGACGGCAAATATAAGAGAACAGCTGATGCATTATAACATTTGTTATTGTGACAGCCCATATTGATCATTGAATCAGGGGGCACATACAGTTTGTTTCGAATGTATGGTGATTATGAGGCTCATTATAAGATGGGCGCCAACGTTTTAGGACACATGAGTCCTCTCTTGATGTCCATTGTCTTGCCTTCAGTATTTTAACCAAGGTGGTGTCAGAGACTAGGTGTTGTGAGCAAGCGGTAAGTTGTGCCGTGAAACGCGTCAACTGTTTTGGGAGAGCCGGGATGAATGTCAGATGCACGTTATGGAGCCATGATGTGCTACAAGATTTGATGTGAATTAATAAAGAAGAAATGTAAATTGATTTGGCGTCCTGAACTGAGTCGATAACGTACTGGAAGGAGAGTGCTCCTCAATGACTGGTGGTTCGTCAGATCCTGGGAAAAAAAAAAAAAAAAATATATATATATATATATATATATATATATATAATATATATATATATTCAATGAAAAAACTTTGTTTATATATATATATATATATATTCAATGAAACTTTGTTAAAGGGACGTTATGGTTAAGTTGGACTAATAAAAACCTTTGAAATTCACTGAAAAAACTTTGTTAAAGGGACGTTATGGTTAAGTTGGACTAATAAAAACCTATTAAATTCAAAGAACAAACCAAAAAGGGGGGGAAAGTTATAGGGGGCTTCCCAACATTTTTCTTTTCTCCATAGACTGAATGGAGAAAAAGTTTGGTCATGCCTACAGCCCAAACCGCTGGACGGATTTTCACCAAATTTGTGGCAGGAGCAGTGGCTTGGTCCCGAAAGTGTGCCTTTTTTCAAAATTTGGTGGAAATCTGTCCAGTAGTTTTTTTTTAAAACAATCAAAAAGTAGGTCCATAAGAATTTTTGATATCTGGGTTCTGTCCGCGGACCCATTTCCCTGTTCGGTCCGCAGACAGGGCTTCAATTGGCTAAGAAGGCAATGTGGTGTCCACGGACATCGGACGCGCCCACTGATTGGATGGTGAAAAGCATGAAATGCATCATATTTTTGGAAACGCCCGCCATCTTGGTTTTCCAGACAGTGGGCGGTGTCCACGGGCATCGCAGTAAAAACATATTAAAAATACAACATTGCACTTGTCAAACTTATCAAATAATGTCTGGGGAGGTGAAGAGGGATGAGGATGGGATGGTATATGGCTGCAAGAAGCAAAAAAAAACAGGTGTTTTTTCCCGTAAAAGTTGTTCGCAAACAATCCTGCGAAGTTCGTGGACACCACTGCATTACAGGGTTGGTGAAAAGCAGTTCTTGGACGGCTTATAACTCTGGTGCCACTTAATAAATCTGCATGAAATTTTGCAATTATATTCTCGACCTGATTCCGTATGAGTTTGCAAAGTCTGGTGGGATTCTGTCAAGAGGGGGCAAATTTAGAGGGGGATCCCAAAATAATGTAAAGGCTTATAAATGAGGTGCCATTTGACGTGTCTACACTTATGTGGGAAAACTGATCATAGAACTAGATATGAACGTGTTTGCGAAGTTTGGTGGGATTTTGTCAAGCGGGGCAAAATTAGAGGGGGGCTGTAAAAACTTTGTAAAGGCTTATAAATGTGCTGCCATTTGACAAATCTACACAAAGGTGTGCAAACAGATTATAGATCTAGATTTAAACGTTTTTGCAAAGTCTGAATAGATTTTGTCAAATGGGGGCTAAATTATATGACTATTGTAGGTGCATACATTTGACCCTTTTGAAAAAATAAAACATGGGTGGAATTCCAGGAAACCTGTGTAAGGAGCATTGGCAATGATTTTAAAGCCTACTTTTGTAAATGTGCCTGTTTTTTATTTTTTGACAAGTCTCATAATGTAGGTACAAAAAATGTTGATATACCTTTGGTGACTGAGGTGTAGCCTGTGGCCATATTGTCTGGGTCATGAAATAAGGTCATGATCCGGACAATCTGGTTACTGGCCATGGCCACGAGGTACAACACAGGCTACTGGCCAGGTCCACCTGGGACTGGCTTTGTGGTAAAGATATTCAAAAGTGGGATAACTTTGAAAGGGAAGAAAAATTGCTTGTGGTAATATGGTCATAGGTTTCTGCCTTCGCCTTCTCCAGTCTGCCATGGAAAGCGAAGAGGGGCCCTGTATGGAACCCTGCCTTCTGTTTCCATGGTGGCCATCTTGGAAAAAGATTTTCCTTCCTACACCGGGATGCTGCAGGTGCCCCGGTGTAGGAACAAAAATCAATTTTTTTTAGCACCCTGGGTTCCCGCTTTGGGAACCTGGGATGCTAATGGCCTTCATCCCCCATTGCAGGGGCTGCAATGAGGGGATAGTGGTCCGGAGACCTCGTTATCCACCCTTGCTTCGCTTGGGCTGATAACTTGGGCTGCCGGGCTGGAATGCACTGTTCCAGTCCCTGGAATGGGGGATGAACGCCACAATATTCCCATTAGCATAAGACAACATGCTAATGGAAATGTTGGAAAATCTCCATGTACTTTACTGAGAAATGTAAAGTGATGTAGTCTAATTTTTTTTCGTTCTATTTTTTGACTGCGAAAGGTGGTTCCTAAAGGAACATTTCTTTTGTTGTTTTTTGATGTATTTTTTTTGGGCAGGAGAGCTTAGAACGAAAGGTGGGGAGGGAAAAGAGGGAAGAGGCACCAAGCACTAATATGTGATCACATTTGTGATGTCATCTTTGATGTCCTGGGTGTTAGTCTTAGCAGTGCACAGTGGCAGCGCAAGTTATAGTTGCTTAGCTTAGCATAACTGGTGAATTTCTGAGGTTTTTCGGTTTTACTTGTAACCATAACGTCCCTTTACCAAAGTTATAATTTCCACTGGCTCAGTTGTATTCCTATGATACTGCAAATTGTGAGGTTTACCACAAATGGTAATGGTAATTTCAGCCAGGGCGAATACGTCAACCAACTCTGCCCGACCAGTAATGAGGCCCAAACACTTTTGCAGTTTAGTAAACCTCATAATGTGTTTCTTTTTTATTTATTTATTTGTTAGACCTCATAATCAAGAAACATATCCTGCCATCGGGTCTCCAGCTAGAGACCACATATCAAAAAACGCTCTACTTTATATCAATCAGTTTCCTTGCAAAACAATGTCTGTACACAACTATAAGAACACATTAGAACGCTAAGACATGTTAGAGTCTTTCTAATCAAAAACCATACATAAACAGACAGTTTGTAAACATTGGTTTAGATAATACAGTCAGTATAATTCACTGATTAACTCGTGGTGTAGATCGATAAAGTTTAGTTGCAATACAAGTGCCATGAAGTGTGCGTGTGCCACAATTACAAATTCTATGGCTCAGTCACAAGTACACATTTGCAAGTTTTTTAAAATGTTTGGCCACATAAGTAAGACATTTCATTTGCATCTAAACAGCAAACCTTTCACACCTATTTGTATTTCTGTTTGTGTTGTTTAGCCCAAACCTAGCTCGGGAGCAACAAAGCATTGCACATGGATCAGTGAGAACAAGATGGACACATGTACAAGACAATCCTGTAGCAGTGGGTAGTCCAGGTAGAGTGGGTCCCAAATCTTTTTAGTGAAAAGCAAATTTTCAGAATGTGAGGCGATAGTCAGATAGTGGATCAATATCGAGCTATGGTCACAATGTCACAATGGTCATAATGTGAAAATGCACAGTATCTAATCATTTATTTTAATCAATAATACGCACATATAGTTTAGTTTAGTTTAATTAACGTATAATGTGCAGCAATGAGCCCATAGGCATGATGGCAGAGACAAGACAAAGACAACAGAGAAACACATCTAAAGAAACAGTCCGGAGAGTGTCCAGGGTTGATTCGGAAGAGATTTAATCAAACAACCAGGTTATGAGCTTTTTCTTGAAGCGCTCAAGTTTAGTTTCCAGCCTTCTGTCAAGCGGCAGACAATTCCATGCTGCCGGAGCTGCAATAACAAAAGCTCCATTTTCTGCCTTTTTAGAATAACTTCTCGGGATCATGAGACTTTTAGTGTCATCAGAACTGAGAGACCCGGGAGTGTGCTTAGTGATAAGAAGTGTATTCAAGTAATGTGGCATGATGCCCAGGAGACTCTTGAAAGTAATAAAGAGGAGACGATATCGAATTCTCGACTCTACATGCAGCCAGTGCAATGATCGTCTAGCTGGTGCAACATGGTCACGTCTAGCAAGACCTGTAACCACCCTCACTGCTCCATTTTGGATGACCTGGAGTCGCTTCAATTCAGTTTTGCTGATGCCAGTCAGCAAGCTGCAAAAATAATCCATGTTTGATCCCACTATGGCTCTGGCTAGTGTTTCTGCATTGGGATGTGAGATGTGCAAATAGTTTTAAGTAATAAGCGGCTCCAGGAAGAAAAAACACCCCCCACATGGGGTTTCATGGAGAGGTGCTGGTCCAGGATCAACCCTAGGGACTTCATCTTCTTCAGTGTGTCAATCCTAACTTCCCAGAGAGAGAAGTTGCTTTACCTAGTGTCCAGTTTGGAAATCCGACTGGGTAATCCCACGATCATGAGTTCGGTTTTTGATCTATTTGGTGATAAATAATGTTTTTTATTGATATTATCATGACATAATGGTCTTAGACCATCCACCTATTAGATACATGGTTGTACCTTCCACGTAGACGGCAAGAAATCTTGTACTCATATATGTTGGGTATTTCGATTGAATATTGTATAATAGTTCAAGCTTTTCCTTTGCATAAAAGGCCATCTTCTTTCAAAGCTAGGCATTTTCCCATGATCAATATCACTTTCACTTGTCACCAGTATGCACTGGACTAGCAATTAGTGCAACCATTCTCCTAGACCCACTTTCTTGCCATTTTCATTTTGCAAGATCCAGGAAGGCAGAGCTACATCAGTGACTTCTCCTGAAGTGAGTGGACAAGACACACAGTGTTGGTTGGAGGAGAAGCAGGAGATGCAGAGAATTCCTAAGGGCAGCTTGTGAGAGACTCATGCACATGTGATTTGTATTGGAAAACAGAGCAGGGATTCATTGAGTTGGGAAATACCATCTTGTTAGTTAACAACACATTTGGACAGCATGTCTGGAGCACCCAAATGTGCCAAAGGCAGTGGGAGACATGCTAATTGGGGTCTTTGCAGCAGTACTTGTACTAACTAAGAGGTTAGAATGTCATGTGTTCAATTAAATGTACCATGCAAGTCACGCACACCACAGAAATCACATGTCATGCTGGAAAACAGACACCATTACAAGTACATACATGATTGCAGTCGCATGATGATGATGATGAACATCCACAGATACGGACAGAGCATTCAGTTACATCCTATATCTTAAAGGGAAGGGATGTTAATCTTTTCTAGGAAAAAACTGGGGAGATCAAATACCATCACACATGTATTTAAACATTAGGAGGAATTGAAAAGTTTAAGCACACTGCATGCACCACTCCCATTCACCGATATGTCAGACAGTATTAATGATGATGAGATTGTTGATTGCCAAGATAGATAAACATTATGATCTATCAGATTTCAAACAAAAATGTGCATGGCTGCTATAGAGCATTGTCAGCCAGCAGGAGGAGAGTGGCACTACAGATTCAGTGGCAGTAGTAATAGAAGCTTGATCCACCTATGTTCAGGTTCTTCAAGAAACAACTTTGAAGTACATCATCACATCATTGTATGTTATCTATAATCCCACTACCACCAGCACCATTGCTCCAGATCTACCCACCCTGTGTATTTCAACCCGCAATGAAAGTCAAATGTGTGGCAATACTTCACACAGAATAAGCAGCTACAGAATCTTGCCATCGGACAGTCTACTTGAACACAGTGGGCCTCATTCCAAGTTTGGAGGTAGCCATGGCGTTATTAGCACCATGGCTGCCTCCAAAACCGGGTCCGGGTCCGGTCTGGTGGAATGGTGACTTAACGGGACTTTCCGACCTAGGCGGACCCGGTAAATCCCCATTCCAAATGCCATTCCCCATTCCCATTTGAGAACCCATAGGGCTCAATGGGAAGGCGTTAATAACGGCCCGCTAATTGCGAGCCCGTTATTAGCTCCAAGGTCCCATAACGGGTCTCGTAAAGAACGTGTGGTCAGACCACACGTCCTTTGCAGGTCCTGCTAAGGGACCTCAGAATTGAGTGGTAAGGTTTTGACGGCACCGGTCTCCTTACCGGTGACCGTTAACCGTTACCGCCCAACTCAGAATGAGGCCCAGTGTCCCAATAGAAGGCATGGAACAAATTGGGGACCACGTGGATGCCGCTCCATATGCCGCTGCACCATGCAAAGACATAGGAAAAAGTTAAAAGGTCAGAGATTCATACCTCCCCATAGCATTAGACAAGCATCATATCACCATATCAGTACACACAATTAATGCTCAATATGCTACAACAGTGTCTTTGTTTGGGACCCCAAAGCCTACCCATAGTACTCCAGAAATGCATAGTAGTGATTCCAATTATTTTTTGTCAGTCTTATGAAATAGTTTGATTTGGGACAAAAGCATCATAAGGCACATGACAGATAGCACCCGCTCAATGCTAACCTAGCTATATGTTTGGAATAAACCTCTTGTGTTATTATTTTGTGGAAATACCTTCATTCCAGTGGCTAGTGGTAAAGGCAAATCTCTGCTGGGAAGTTCCCACTCATTGTGTTTTTCTCCCACAAGGCAGTATATTGTACAACAAGATAATGAGCATGCGGTAGCAGGCAAGTGGGACTAAAAGTGTGGCCCTCTAGTCACAGCATTAACTATACGGCCATCTCAGAACACTGGGTGGTCGCTACTTCATCTACCAACCAACCAACACAAGTCCCAGAGTAAAGAAAGGGGGCAGTAGGTATATGCAGTTCTCCAACAGAGAATGCTTTGCATTGAAGATTTCCAGGGCAAAAACAAGCACATTATTTGCATTTGGGCTTTGCTGCAGCAGACAGTGTTGTTTTATTTATATAGATCTTTCGCCAACGCACTGTACAAAGATCTGTAAGGAATCTAGAAATGTCATCACTGCTTCCTTGGAGGGAAGCTTCCCACATGTGGCCAGAGAAATGCTGGAAATACCTGGCTCTAACCCTGGGGGTGGCAATTTGCTGGAAAACCACATGGGGGAAGATAATCCTCCAAGAGGCGGAGTAGACTCGCTAGGTCAAGGCAGACTTTCTCCTGTTTCTTTAGTCTTTGGTAACACCCGTGTGCCCCCCCCCATTCATGTATGGCATACTGTAGTGTGGGTGTAAAATCTCCAGTCATGACCAATCACCAACTGTAATTACATCCCCCTTGACTGGATAACACAGAGATGAGGAGTAATGAAAATGACTAGAACTGGAAAGCAAATGCTATGCTCTAGTTGTTGGAAAAGATTAACATGGTGGTACATTGAAACACGCCACACCTGGAGAAAAGGAGAGACTCACTTCGGGACACCGAAGGAGATCAGGCTGAAGTGCTAGCAGAAAACCTGCTAGAGGTGCCATCTGGGGAAGTCTGGAAGCAGAGGGTTTGCTGTGCTTGTATCACAGACAGCAGGAGCTGTCATGTGAAGAAAGAGACAAAGTGGTAACCGGAGAGCAGATTTAACGCCCTCCCAGCTGGCCAGCATGCAGCAGCAAGAACAGTGAGACACGAAGGATGCTGAAGCAGCCAACTGAAACTGGTGCGTGAGTTTGGGATGCTGGGGCGCTTCATGGAAGATGCTGCATAGCGTTGATAAACCTGTTAAGCCCACACAAGCGAGCTGGGACACCAAGGAGATTGAGCAAAGAGACAAATACGAATAAAGAGGGATTGCTGATCCAATATATAAAAAGTATAATAAAATATTTTTGGAACTATATAAAAGAGGTATTACTGACGAGAAGTCCAAGGCTGGGACCCGCACCCAAATACTGAACCAATTAAGAAAGTTACATACAGCAAGTTTGGGACCCGCTCCCAAGTGACAAGCAGTTTCCCAAATGTGTGGAATCTAAGGGAAGATAGTCTCCATCCCCTTTCTGCTGTGGGAATTCCAGAAAGATCAGGGGTTGGGGAAGGAGGGAGCAGTCGAACGCTCACGACCAAGATGGTTGCTGCTCTTTAAGCTCCGCAATGGGATGCCAAGTGGGGGAGGACACCTACATGTAATATCGGGTGTACTCCACTTTCCACTGCAGATATGGTGACTGGAGGACCAAGGCCCCCAGGTTGCCAATTTTGGCCAGATCCAAAGCCTCTGAGTGCCTGTACTGTGAGAGACACATAGTGCGTGCAGCTGTGGCTAGTGCAGCTAGCTATGAGAAGGAGCCGGGGCCATGGAAAGATTGCGCAGCCACGCTCCGTTGTCATCAGCAGCCGAGGTGGCTCGGGGTTCAGTCTGTGCTGGAGTGATGAGGCTCTGCTGGGGAGAGTGCTCCCAGCTGAAAGGGTGCTGTCTGCTTTGGCCTGCTTAGAGTTAGACCCATGGCTGGAACTCTGTGTGGAGGGGGCTCAGTCCTGTTATGTGGCCCTGTCCCTCAGACCATACATGGAGCAGGTGTGTGCTCTTGTGGCCCCTGATGGAGCTGGGGCCCTGATGAGCTGGTCCCCTGCCTGCCGTTGCATAGGAGACAGCTTAACTGTGGAGTTGCAGCTCTAGAGCCCGTGAGGTGTCAACTGGGTCCATGGCATCATCATGCTATGTGGCGAGAGCGCTGGCGTCAACGGGGGTGTTTATGTGTGCAGTTTTGCACTGGCTTCTGACCTGGATGGGCACACACACACTTGTGATTTGTGGTGTATGGTGCGGAGTTGTAAGGTGCAGGCCCCAACTGGATATTGGCTGCTGACAGGAACTTCTGATCGATCTGGATGGGGAAAACCTACGGTACTACTGTTTTGGACCCTTTGGACTGTGTGTCTCCTCCTACGAACTGTACCTGGATCGCTGCCTCTTCATTTCAAGTGCTTTGTGTACTAACTTGGAGGTGGTGGGTGCTATTTACATGGGCAAGGGAAGCAAGAAGCAAACTTTTTGCAATTTTTGCATAAGGAGGGATTGGCTGCACACACGGTGTCTGCTGCTTTGCTGGTGAACCAGGCGTGTTCCGGGTTCCCGGGCCGAGCAGTAGTGTAAGTACACATGCACCTGACTTGGGAATAGTGCTGGCCGAGATGGGTTTGTCTCCATTGATGCTAAGCTGGATAGCATGGCCTACAAGGTAGTTTGTATGCAAGAGTGCATTGACAAGCAAAGTGGGTGCATATCTGAGGTGGATACCAGTGTGGAGACGACTCAGGCAATACAGGCCTTACACCGTGCCATCAAAGAAACAAGAGAAAGAATGAAGATCTGGAGGCGCAGTCTAATAGGAATAATATTCGGGTGCGCAGGATATTGAAGTCGGTATCACCGCAGAATATGAAAGCTGTTATGGAAGAATTCATAAAAAAGCCTTGGAGGGGCCCTGCTCTCTACTTAGTCTCAATTCCTGGTGGAAAGGGCTCAACGAGTGTCGCCACAGGTGCCTAAACCGGGGCAAAAATCCCTGCCCTGTTATTGTGTGTTTGTTAAATTACAGAGAAACCTGGGAAGAGCTCGAGAGTTTGAGAATCTTCAGTATAAGAGGCCAGAGTCACAGTTTATCTGGGCTTCAACCCATCTGTCCAAAGGGTTCATCTCTCTTTCTTGGCTGCAAAGCGCTCTGTTCAGGAGTGGGCATACTGTATGCCATGCTATACCCTTCCAGGTTGAGGGTGATTCATAACAAGAAGACACATTGTTTTATGGACCCTGCTGAGATACAGGACCTCCTGGTTATTTTGTCTTAGGGGTGAAGTCTGGCGCGGGAAATATACTGAGGTGAGACAAGGATTTTATGGGATTGGATCACCTCTGGTTCCTGGCTCATAAAAAGTTGTGAAGCCACGGTTGAGTCAACTGTGTAATGTTGCTGATGGTTTTATAAGTTCATGAGGTTGGTGTATTCTGGTTTTTGTGGGGTCATTGATGTTTATGTAACGGTAAAGCCTGATTGCTGCATAGTGTGATGGATATAGCCTCCTCCCCCGTGAGGTTGTCCCATGGGATTGGCCGCAAACGTTGTCCAGTCTGATGTTCCTGTGGGATTACCTGTGTTGTTTTGGGGGCATGAGGTAGAGGGGGTGTTTTCTTCACTGCATTTTGGGGTTGGGCAGTGTGGGTGAGGGTGTAGGGGGATACACAGGAAGTTGCTGTTTAAAATTAGAAAATGGTTCATATCTCTACAGTGGTGGAAGCATGAGTGGTGCTGTGCACGTCTGGAACATGCAGAGTGCGGTTGGATTTCTGTGGCCGCATGTGGCTTTCTAGATCTCTCACATGGTGATCAGTAGCGTAATTAGTTGGAATGTTTGCACGCTTAACAACCCGCGTAATGTATGGAAAGTGATAATTTAGTATGTGAGTGCCATTGTGCTAATCTACTTCTTCTACAGGAGACTTATCTTGTAGGGAGTGTAAGCGATGTTGTGGCTAGGTCCTGGCGGAGTAATAGATATTATTTAACATTTTCTACATACTCAAGAGGGGTTATGGTCTCGGTACATAGGTTGCTTTGTTATCGCCACTTAGAGCAGGTGATTGACCATCATATTCGGTGTATTGGCCAATACTTCTATCACAATTGTTAATATTTGTGTGTGTTTTTGAGGCTCTCTTACTAAAATGCAAGGAATTTACAGGCACTAATATAGTCTGGGGGGGATTTCAATTTGATTTTAGATGGGCTTAGGGACAGATCTAGGAGTAGTGCTAAGCCCTTTCCCAGAGTTAAATGAATGATTTGGGCCTAATGCATATTTGAAGAACGCTCCATGTTAGGGAGTAATTGTATTATTCAACCGTTCACGACATGACATCCCTTATTGATTATATCTTGTCCATCCCGCTGATGATGCGCTTGACCACTGGTTTCGATCTCTTTCCAAGAACATTGCCACACCATTCTCTGATTAAATGGAGAGTGGACTTTGGTAGGAAAGCTGTGGTGGTGCCCTTCTGGCGCTTTAAGGAATTAATGTTGACCGATCTGGTTTTTCGTGGCAAGCACCTTTATTGGATAGTGTCCTATTTTGAGGACAGCATGATATCAGCTGTGTCTATGGCCACCGTGTGGGAGGTCTTTATGGTGGTCCTTAGGGACAGATGCATGTCTCTGGAGTTTGGGGTGTTGAAATGTATTCGGCAGAGTCTTGCTACAATCGATATGGAGTTGAAAGACTTGGAGAGTAGACTAGGTGGCAGTGACAATGTCGATACGTTGGCGCTGACAAAGGCGGAGCTAGACCACTTTAGGGCAGAGACAGATTGTGACATTAAATACCTGGCAGGCCCGTTTTGGATAGGTAGTATGGGGGGGAGGTGAGCCCTGGCCGCCTTCTGGCTACATTGCTAAGGCAGAAAGGGGTATGTTAGACATTGCTGCAGCACGTAATGAGGCAGGGCTGGTAGGTTTCCGACCCCAAGCAAATACTTGAGACTTGCAGGGTATTCTATAAGAATGTATATGCCTGCGTGGCCAAGTCTATGTTGCTCTGCTTACTGAGTACCTCTGTGAGGCATCATTAGCGAAACTGCGTCAGGACTGACATTGTGACACTGGATACTCTGTTTACGTCAGAAGATATCCTTTTGGCTATAATGTCCTTACCCAATTCTATAGCACTTGGCAAGCCTAAACTTAATATGTGTTTGGAAATGAAGGCTCTGATGCAGAGGGTAGCATGTGCCCAGGGTCAAGTGGGACACACTTGTCTGGCCGTATGTGTTATGGGGGTTTAGGGGCATCCGTATATGGATGCCTGGTTCTGCATCATATACCCATGTCCATATCAAGCGTTGCTCGGTTCACCCCTACTCCTTGCAGGTTTGCTGGTGTCATTGAAAGTGAATGATAAGTGCATATTTGGCCCGGTGGCTTGTACTTTCCATGTGCGGAGGAGGTTTCCTAAACGAATGCGGGTGGAAACTCTCTACGCACCAACTCATAGGACATGGACCATATAGTCTATGCAGCCAACTTGTGATGCAGTGATAGCGAGAGTGTTGAAGATTTTCGGCATTAGATATATGTTAATGTACCCTGTGACCTATTCAGACACTTTGGCCGTTTGCCATTTTACCCTGTGACCTATTCAAGACCCTTTGGTCGCTTGCCCTGCTCGTTGCTAACTACTTTCAGTCATGCATTTTAGTTCATATAGCGAATTTTGAATCTATGTGAACCTATCTGCACTCTGCACACTTAGATTATACGACTACTAAACACCAGACTACCACAGGATAACCTGCCAACAAACACTGTTATGACATCTCTCATGCCCGACACATCTATTGGCTACTTAGCCATACTCTCTACACTTTCTGCCTTAGCCGTTACGGCAGCCCCTCACCACAATCTGCCTACAGTAAGGGAACCAACCAGAAAGATGTACACACAGTCACCACCTAGACAGCCTGATCCCTTGACCCTGACCCAAATGAATCAGGCTTGTCCCACCGGACTAAGGAACTCTAGACTAGGTACTAGACTACCCAAACAGCTTGCTCCCTTGACCCAGACCCAACTGAATCAGGCTTGTCCTTCCGGACTAAGGAACTCTAGACTAGGCACTAGACTACCCAAACAGCCTGCGCCCTTTGCCCAGACCCAACAGATTCAGGCCTGTCATACCGGACTAAGGAACCTTAGACTAGGCACTAGACTTCCCAAACCACCAAGTGCACACCCACCTCTTAGCCACACTAAGAAGGATCTCAAACACACCAGGCGCAACATGCGCAAAAGGAAACCTAGCTGCAATCAAACCCTTGCACCAAATCCTCTGAAACTTTGCCCAACAAGGTCCACACTAGCAATAACACTGAAATAACACAAAACCTCAAGGGAGGTCTCATCAACACTAGAGCTCTAATAGCCCACGCCTCGGAAATTGCTGACATCATCACCTGTAACCAACTCGACTTCCCAGCAGTTACCGAAACATGGCTACACAAAGTCGCTGGCCCTGCCCTTATGATAGCCATACCCCCAAACTTTACCATCTTCAGAAAAAACAGGGAAACTTCCAAAGGAGGAGGCATAGCTCTTATCTGCAGTACAACCTCACCATCAAAGAAATAGACAGCTTCACTATGCCGTCAGCTGAACTACTCTCCCTAAAACTAGAAATCTCTGCCTCACATACTATCACAATACATCTTATCTACAGACCCCCTGGTCTACTAGGCACCTTTGAAGAAGACTTAACCACCCTATTAAACACTAAAGCCAAACCGGGTACACAAATGATTCTATTAGGCGATTTTAACTTAGGCTACAAGGACCTAAAAGACTCCAATGCCTCCACCATAGCTAACACTATTGGGGAAGCAGGCCTCACTATTCGGAATAACGGCCCTACGCACTCTAAAGGCCGCACATTGAATTGGGTCGCAGATATCAATTTCGTTTCCCTCATAACAGCAATTGAACCTTGCATATGGACAGATCAATATCTGATTTCATTGACCATTTCAGACCTTACCCAACCTAAATCTACCAAACCTCATGCTCTACCTGCCCTTACCCGCTGCAAAAAAAATATAACACTCGCAAATCTTCTCCCCCTTTTCCAACCTATCACTAATCACTCTAGCCAGATCTCTAACCTTAACAATCTAGTTGACCTGTACAATAACACCATCAACTCGGTGATTGACGCCATTGCGCCGCTGAAACTCACTAAATCTAAACCTATTGCCCATCTGAACACCTGGTTGACTCCCATGCTAAAAGCCCTACGCAAAGAGAAATGACATGCAGAAGCCTGTTGGAGAAAAAACCCTTCTCCCCACAACAAAAACCTTCTCACTGCCCTTACTAACAGTTACAAAAAAGAAATCATTCAGGCAAAAAAAGAGACCTTTAATGACAGAATCAATAAAGCGATCTTGAATATCAGGGAAATCTTCTCCATTCTGAGAGAATTAGAATCTCCAATTGCACCCATAGACTCCTGTACCAAAGACAAGGTCTGGTGCACTAACATTCAAAAAGCCCTATGCAACAAAATTACAATGTTACAAGACATAATATTAGCCAAAAAATCCGCCCTCAACAACATTGCCCTCTCTACGCAAGAAACCATCCTAAAGGAACTTGCCGCCAACCAAGCTAAACCCCCTAACCAATTTAGCTTTACAGCCATCTCTACTGCGGAAACTAAGAACATCATCTTGTCCTTGAAACCGTCTTGATGTCTTGGTGACACCTGTCCAGCCCAATTATTAAAGAAGCTGCACACGAACTAGCCCCCTTCGTCACATCCTTTATCAACTCCTCATTTAAATCATGCTCTGTGCCAACTAACCTGAAAGATGCCTGGATATTACCTCACCTAAAAAAAGTTAACCTGGATCCCAATGTCCCAACGAACTATAGGCCCATACCAACTGTCCCGTTCCTCCTTAAAATCTTAGATAAAGCTGCATATCTTTCAACAATCTACTAGGGACAAGACGATCAGGATTTAGGTCAAAACATGGAACCGAAACGGCTCTCCTTGATCTTAAAAACCAACTAGATGAGCGCAAAGACAGAGGAGACATCTCTATTCTCCTACTCCTAGACCTATCAGCTGCCTTCGACCTGGTAGATCACAAGGTACTTTGCAATCACCTCAAATCGGCAGCCAGCTTCTTTACAAAAGCCACGGCATGGATAAATTCATTCTTGGACCAGAGAACCATAAAAGTCTTATCACCTTCATCAGCAGCAGATCCAGTTCCCATCACCTGTGGATTCCCTCAAGGGTCATGTGTTTCCCCCACATTATACAATATTTTTACAAAGCCTCTCTTTGATATATTGGACAAACTAGGGGTCTCATATACCAACTACGCCGATGATACCCAGATTCTTATCCCAATCCAGGGTGACTATGAAAAGGACACCAGACTCATAAATAAAATGTACCAAATCATCCAAACTTGGATGGCCACACATGGCCTATGTCTTAACGACGACAAGACTGAGCTCTTAATCATGGGGTCTACCAACAAACAGAATAAATTACCCCAGCTGTACTATTCCATCATGATCGATGGCATCAAAATCAAGGTAGCCAAGGAAGTTAAAATCTTAGGATTCTACTTAGACTCAGCTCTCAACCTCGAAAAGCAAGTAAATGCTACAGCATTTCCAGTTACACCTGCAAACTTATCCACGCCTGTAAACCATACCTATCCATAGATAGCTGCACCACCATAGCGCGAGCCCTCATCCTCTCCAAATTAGACTACTGCAAGACACTATACCTAGGCACCAGTAAACATAACATCAACAAACTCCAAACCCTGCAGAACAATGCCCTTAGAACAGCCCTAGGAATTCCCAAAGGGCAACACATATCTGCCCATAGAAGAGCCATCAACTGGCTTGCCATCAATGACCGTATCAAATTTAAAACTCTGAGCATTACAACAATTGTCTGAACAACAAAGCTACTACATACCTCACAGAAAAATTCACAAAGCACACTTCTGAACGTCCCATCAGAAAGGCCCTCTCAAACAGCATCAAAGTCCCCAACTTTAAACTGAAAAGAACTGGTGGGTCCAGCTTCCCGGTTCTAGCAGCTCATCTCTGGAACTCCATCCCAGATGCACGTAGAGCCACCCCTTCCTTCCATGTGTTCAAAGCTAACGTTAAACTCTGGCTTAACACCAATGACCGCTAAATGCCCCAACTGTACCAAATACTCTGTATATTTTTTATAAACACTTGTAACTGTAAAATATCTTTCATGTAAGTCATCCAACATTGTAACGTAAGAAATGTTTTGATATATGTAACATATCTCACATGTAAGTCTTCCGACATTGTAACATAAGAAATGCTTGATAAATGATCCTGTGACATAAGAAATGTAACTTATTTATGTACCTGCAACCCAAGATTTATTTTCTGTAAGCGCCCAGTTGCTTAACGGCCAGGTGCGCTCTATAAATAAATAAACAATACAATACAATATACAGATCTGGTTTTTGTGTCACAAGGTCAATTTGAAGACAAGTTGGACTGGGAATTCTTTTGGCGATTTCAGTATTTCTGAATGAGGGAGGACTTTAAAGCATAGTCCCATCCTTCCCGCGGGCGAGTTAAGTGTCCCTCTACTGGAGTGCTTTCTGAACTCTGCCAATACGAAACACCAGGTTTCCTCTATAGGGCAGTAGTGGAGGGCACCCCAAAGTCAGTCTTGAGAACTAAAGCAAAATGGGAGGTGAATGCAGGGACTACCGTTTCTGAAATGCAATGGGCTTTGATGTGCCAGTGCACACATAGGGGGGCTGCAGATACTAGACTTAAACTCATGTAATTTGTGGTGGCTATATTTCAACAGATGCTAGATACTAAGGTTCCTTGCAATATACTGTGATGCATGTTTGAATGGCTTCCGGCGCTACCAAAGAGTTATAGGAAATTATTAGCTACAGAAATGATAATGGCATGCAGGTTTATCTTTCTTAAGTGATCTAACCCCGCCTCCCTCTGCCCCCGACCGCTAGGCCATGGTTGGCAGGCATGACCTGGGTTTACGATGCTGACCAAGAGTATGGTACACTGGTTGCTACTGTGTGTAAACCACGAAATGTCTGAGGCCCTTTCACTATGTTTCTTGGCAATTGACAACTGGATGAAGATTGATATGATATGATATGATATGATATGGTATTTGTAACGCGCCTATACACAGGTGTTTCAAGGCGCGACGAGGCAGGGAGGGGAGGAACAAGGGGAGACAGACAACGATCCTACTAGGCCAGGTGTCATTTAGATTGCGCAAGTGCAGGGGTGGGGGAGGGGGAAAAAGTGCAAGGGGAAGGGGAGGGGGGAAGTGCAGTACAAGGTAAGTGGCGTAAAGTAATAAATAAATAGGGCCAGCTGGTGGCAAGTGCAAGATAAGTGCAGAACAAGTGCTGGGGAAGGGGGGGGGGCTGTAGGGATACAGAGACAGTCCCGCAGTGCAGAGGGGTTCAAGGGCATCAGTGCAAGTGGAGAGTGGCTGGGCCCAGGACCGAGGCCGTTTAGAGTGGTCCAGTTGCAGGATCAGTGCAGTTTCAGTGAAGAATTAATTTGCTGTTCAGCAGGGGAGAGGGAGAGAGAAAGCAGAAGCAAAGAGGAAGGTTTTGAGGTGCTTCCGGAACCGGAGATGGTTCTCCTCAAGTTTCAGGGAGGCAGGAAGGCTGTTCCAGAGGGAGGCCCCTGCCGCGGAGAGAGATCTACCCCCAGCTCGTTGCTTCGAGAAGCGGCTAACCCTGAGGGAGTTGGAGGCGGATGAGCGAAGGGCTCGGGAAGGAAGATATTTGGGAAGAGAGAGTTGAAGGTATTTAGGACCCAGGCCCCAGAGGCCTTGTGGACAATGCAGAGGGTTTTGAACTTTATCCTCGCAGCCACTGGGAGCCAGTGTAGAGATTTCAGTCCTGGAGAGATACGGTCCCTGGGCTTGAGGCCAAGGACAAGTCTCGCAGTTCTGTTCTGGATGAGTTGCAGAGGGCGGAGAGTGGAGGCAGGCAGATTAAGATAGAGGCTGTTACAGTAGTCCAGCTTCGAGAGAACCAGGGCTCGGGAGACAGTGAGCTTCTGGGGGAAGGAGAGGAAGGGAAGAATACCTCTGAGGAGGTGCAGCTGGTAGTGTGACCTCTTGGCGACGTCAGAAATATGAGGAGAGAAGGAGAGTGTGGAGTCGAAGATGACCCCAAGGTTTTTTGCCCTGCAGGTAGGAGCAGGGAGGGGGCCAAGGGAGGCAGGCCAGAGATTCAGAGGTGATGGGGCCTGTAAGAGGATTCAATTCAGCACTACAGCCAAGTTAACGCCTAGTCTAGAATACTGAATGAAAACCCTTATTGATATATCTTTAGGTCCAGTTCATGCGTTCTGGATGACTACCCTTGAATAACACCCCTCTCTTGGAATCCCCCTGACCCCACTGAGCCAAGAAGTAGTTCTGTTTTGCAAGTTTAAAAGGTTTATTTGATAAATTAAAATATATATATCACACTTTATAATAAATTAATAATTGAATATCACACTTAATCTGATATGGTAAATATTAACAACGGAGAATCTGGCACTAGCACACTTCTTTATAATGACTAATGAGTTGACCTGAAATGGATAAGGTAGCACCCTGGTAAATAGGAACAAAAGTATAATGTGGTAGAGGATGCTTTATGTAGCTCAGGTGGATGCAATATTCAATGAATGCAGTACAGAAAATACGCAATATGATTCAACCAGACAATGTAATCACTTTTCTCGGGCTATTCCCTCCCCCCCTCTTTATGCAATGCAAGGAAATGGAAGGAAAACACACAGTCCTCAGAAATGCAATCAACTGTAATTCAGTTCAATCCCAGCAAGCTTAAACAGAAGTTTGAAAACACAGGCAAATGCTTTGATAGGTGCTAGCAATGAAGGAGAAATATGCTGGAAACGCTCTTAATTCCCTTTTAGAGGTTCAGGATGAGTGGTATCTAGTTAATATTAGTCCAGGCTCACACTAGCAATGATGCAGGGATAGTTAGCAGGTTAAACGAATTTCTGGCCAATGGAAAGCAAACAGCAGCAGTTTTTACATGTGAAGAAATTGCAAATCGCGGTAAAATTCGCGGATGCGCCGAGCGCTATTACAAAGGAACCGCAATGACTATCTCTACCGTTTTGGGGTCCTAGAAAAGCCTGGGATCTCAGCTTCCAAATGAAAGTTATTGCAAGTCTCTAGCCCAAACGGTTGCGGAGATATGAGTAATTTAGTAAAGGTCGTTTTTGGTTTTGTAAATTTTAAACGCACACTTTTTCAAAATGACAAGTGACAAATTTTTGCAGCTAGAATGACAGGTGACAGCTAGGAGGCAGTTCTACTTAGGTTAAATAGATTGAATTAGATGAATTTAAACTAAGAGATGTGTTCTGAGTTTTGCTAAGTACTCACAAGAGATTTTGAACAGGAAAGCGACTTGGTCACGGACTTCAGTCTGGTCAGGTCTTTCCGGGTTCTGCTCACAGCGCCTGGCCTCTGGAACTGCTCACAGGGGTCTGGTCTCTGCTAGGCACCGGTTCTTTGGGTCTCTCTGCTCTGGATAGATTGAAGTCTCTAGTTTGGCTTTCTGGAGTTTGATGGAGGTAAGTATGGATTTTTCCGGCAGAGCTTTCAGCGGCAGATGAAAAATGAATCTCTCTATGTGTCCTGACTCTCTGCTTTTATCTGTTTCTTGAGAATGGGTGTGTGTGTTGCATCACTAGACTTGCCCCTCTCAATCGTCATTGGTCAGCTTTCATTCGTCCCCTTGATTGGGGGAATGAAATGAAGTGTCATCATGATGAGGTCTGTTTATGATACAGAGAACCCACCCCTGTCAACTTTACACACAATCTATATCTGACCTAAAAACATATTTGCACAGGTACACATTTGTTTAAAATTACATATACATGGTGTGGCTGAATTTAGCCATGTCTATGTCCAAATCTGCTCATTCTCGGAGCTTGCATTCAAAGAGTGTACATAATTGACTTTTTAACTGCTTTTCCAATTTCCGACATGGACCCAACTTTACATACATGTGTGCAGGGGGTAGGGACATTAACTGATGAAGTTTCAGATTTTTAACATGCACACATTTAGAGTAATATCCACTTTTCCGCTAAAACCCCCCTGAACATACCACCGGTTCCTACCACGTCTTAAACTGTGGGCAGAAAAATCACAAGAATTATGGTATCATTTATAAAATTTTCACATGTCCGCTCTATGAATTATCCCCCTTTTTATAAAACCATATCCTTGCTGCAGGGGTGTGTCTTTTCAGGTCACATGGTACAGAAACCAGTCTTTCCAGTTTCTGCCAAGCCAGCTTGCTTCTCACAGGCAGTGCTCCTCCCAGCTTCTCCAGGAGGAAGCCACTTTTTACGACGTCTGTAATAAAAAACCTTTGCCTGAGTGGAGAGGGCTTTGTTCACTCTCTGGCAGAGCACAGGAAATTCAATTATCAGATAGATGGCATATCCTTAGCCTGGGCAGCAAAAGGAAGGTTGGCCTGGGAACACAGTGGTGACTCAAGTTTCACTGCTGATGGGTAGTTGCTAGGCAAAATCAAGTTCCTTAAGCCAGACCTTCAGCTAACTTTTTGTTGCTTTTAAAATAACTTGTAATTTTACACATGCAGCTAGAATGCTGATTCTAAGCGCAAAACTATGACATTTCAACAGTTACAAAGGCATGTGACACCAAACATAGGTCACTCATTTAATTTAACATTTTCGATTTTGGTGGTTTTAAATCCAGTTGTAGTTAGGCTTAAGCTGCTGACTCCATAGCATTTTTGTTATAAGCATTGTTTTTGGGCTCTTCATTTCCCAGATTTTGTAGGCACACAAAACTCCATTCTGCCAAATGTCTGCTGGTGTTCAGTGAATATTTTGCACATGTTGCAAGGTTTGAAATAGGCATTTTGCTTGCCTTCAGAAAAACACACAGAGTGGTTTTAAAACGCCGGCTTTTGGATAGTGGTGAGTACTGGTACTGCACCCATTTTTGGGATTTAAGAAATGAATTCCCCACAATTCTAGGTTGCATTTGGCAATCAGCATTGCCATTCCCAATGGTTTCAGACTACTGTGCGGGTAGTCCAATGGTGGTTTTAAAGCGCTTTGAAGCTAACCGGCGCTACTGTTTTTCCTTTGGCAACCCATTTCCCTCATGGCAACCCGGCCTTTCATTCTCGCACTGGTGGGTGGCAAGTGAGGCAACCATTTTGGTGGGCGCACAAACTGCGCAGCTTTCCTGGATTTCAGCGCACATGTGGGTTTTCCGCCATCTTGAATTTTCTAAGCCCACAGCACCAAATGTTGTAGCAGGATAGCTTAAACGTGGGTCAGGACACCCAACAAGTCCCCCCCACGCGACTGCACTTTGAATTTGAGTCGATGGGGAGTCGCGTGCACAAGGGTTTTGACCCATGCACCGGTCTGTCCGCATAATCTTCTTCCTCTTCTGTAGATGACACAGTTCAGCGTTTTCTTCTCCATCCGGTACTGATCGATCGGTTCTCCTCGCCGGTCCTGATGGGAAGATTGGGCGGTACCCCGGGCCCGTTGCGTCTCTGCTCCCGGTCTCCGGATCGTTCTTCTTGGTCATCCTTCATGGTTTCATCTCTCCTAGGATGATAAAGCAAAAGCGGCAATATCTACTCATAGACGTTTTTCCACCACTGTTGAGGTAGTGGGGCAGCATATGCATTTTATCATAACGAAACATTACATTCTTATTTTGAGAAAAAAAAAACAGTATAACTAAGAGACAGTTTCATGCAAATCACAATATTTTAGAGACTAGATGTGGTATGTTTTATGGTTGGAACTGAATTAGTCTGAGACAGTGCCTGCTAGGATTCCAGAGGATTCCTCCAGTTGTTGCAGAGTGTGCCTGGGATGGCAACATTTCAACTGGTTTATGTGGACCCACTTGTCTTCCCCCTCTGCCGAACCGCCTTTGGGGATGCGGATCTTGTAGGCCACAGGGGAGATCTTATCGACGATCTCAAAGGGTCCCTTCCATGTAGGCAAAAATTTGCGCTGCTTGGCCTGGTTCCTTTGGAAGTTGTATAGATAGACCCGGTCTCCCACCTGATATTCCTTCCTGGAAGTTTTCAGGTCATAATGGGTCTTCATGCTATCAGCCGATCTTTCTAGATTCCGCTGAGCATAAGCAAAAGCATGTTGGAGGTGTTTCCTTAAATTCTCTACATACTCATGAGTAGTGGAGGCATTTATCAGTGTCTGCTCTTGGGTCCTGTAGAGCAAATGCTGAGGAAGCACCATCTTGCGCCCAGTCATCAACTCAAATGGTGACATTTTGGTTGCAGATGAAGGGGTAGATCTGATAGCCATTAGGACCAGAGGTAATCGGATATCCCAACTTGGCCCAGAATCTGCCACAAACTTCTTTAATATGCTCACAATTGTCCGGTTATATCTCTCTACTGCCCCAGAAGAAGCTGGTCTATAAGCAATATGCAGCTTTCTCTTGACCCCCAGTATCTCCCACATCTTTGTCATTACTTCACTGGTGAAGTGGCTACCTCTGTCTGACTCAATCCTTTGAGGTAGACCAAAACGGGAAAAGATGTGGTTAATCATCAAGGCCGCTGCAGTTTCTGCCTTGCAATTTGGGGCTGGGAGACATTCCACCCACTTGGTAAACAAGCATGTCACGGTCAACATGTACTTATTCCCCCTAGCCGAGCGAATCACAGGGCCTACAAAGTCGATTTGTAAATCTGACCATGGCAGTGTCATTCCCCTCTTTTGTAAAGGCGCCCGGTGCGTGAGGGATGATGGCTGAAATTGTGCACACACAAGACACCCCTTCAAGTATTGGTCGAGGTCCTGCCCCATGTGTGGCCAGTAGGCAACCTCTCTTAAGATTTCCAATGTTGTGTGAAACCCCCTGTGACCGGCCGTGGCCGCATCATGGGCGTGACTTAACATCAGGCTTCGGAATGAGGTAGGAACCACCCACTGATCGTGGCCAGCTTTGGATTTCCTTACCAGCAAACCGTCTTGGATTCGGAACATTTTTGGACATTTCATCAACACTCTTAGGTCCTCTTTCCCAATGTAATCGGTATCCGTCAGGGGAAAGTTCTCAGGGTCCTCAAGGTGCTGGTAAAATTTACCAATTATTGGATCCCCCTTCTGAGCAGTAATCAAATCAGCATCAGGGGTCTCCTTACTCCATTGTGCAATTGAAAGGTCGTTGTTAGCATTTGTCTGGGACCTAGTGATAGCAGTGACCTGGATTTCCCCCAACAGGGACTCAATCTCAATTAGATCCCCTTGGATGGCCCCGGTTTTGGCCAGCTGATCAGCTAAGTCATTTCCAGTTTTGTCTGGTCCCTCTACTTTGGAATGACCCTTGATCTTCTTCCAATAGATGGTCATCCCATTCGAGGTGACCAGATCATCAATGTTTTGGATCAACTTCCCATGTTTCAAGGGTTTGTTGTTAGCACATAACATGCCTCTGGTTTTCCAATTAACCAGGTGCTCCACGAACCCGTTCCGTACATAATCCGAATCTGTGATTATGACCAGTTCGTGGAGTTGATGTTGGACAGCAGTGAGGATGGCCTGATGCACAGCCATCAATTCTGCCACCTGACTACTTCGGGGACCAATTTTGAATCCGGCGGAGGGTTCTGGGGACTCATTCACCCATGCATTCCCTACGCCGGCCACTAGTTCTTTCTCCCCGTTGTAGTCAACATGGTAAGAGCATCCATCCACATAGACAGTGGGCATTCCCTCACACTTGTCTTCTTCAAAGACTTTGTGTGGGGAATTAAGGTATGCCTCCATGTTGTCCTTTATTTTTAGACTTTCGTCCTCGAGACAGTTTTCTCTGGCACAATCATGCAAGTCAGCCAGACCTTGCGCGAGGGGACTCTTCTTGTTTTGGCCATATCTGACCTCCACAGGAAAGCCTTGCATTGACAGAATCCAGGAAGTAATTCGGGAATTACTCACATTTCCGGCCCGGATTCTGTCACTTTGGAGATATTGCAGAGGCTGGTGTGGAGTCTCCACTATGATGTGTTCCCCCTGGATAAACGGGCGGTAATTCTTCAATGCCCACACCGTTGCCAGGAGTGCCTTCTCACAATCGTTGAATTTTTCCTCCACAGAGGATAAAGTTTTGCTCGCATAGGAGATTACTTTATTGACCTTGTCATGCTTTTGGTATAATACTGCCGTCAAGCACGTATCAGAGAACCCCGTCTCCAGGAAGAACTCCTTGTTTCTGACAGGGTAAGCTAGGCAAGGCGCTTGTGAGAGGCTTCTTTTGAGTTGTTTTACCGCCTCGGCTTGTTCTGGACCCCATTCCCACTTGACCCCCCCCTTCAGGAGATGAATCAGGGGTCTGGTGATCTCTGCATAGCCCTCAATGAACTTTCTGCTGTAATTAGTCAGTCCAAGGAGGCTCCTTAGTTCCCGCAGAGTTGTGGGGTCTTTCAGTTTCTGAAGTGCTTCCACTTTCTTTTCCTGGGGACAGAGGCCCTGAGGAGTAATCTCATGCCCCAAGAAATTAACACGGGTTCTACACCACTGTGCTTTCTGAAAGGAAAGTTTTGCTCCGGCGGCCCTCAACTGTGTCAGAACATAACGGATCTCTGCTATGTGTTCCTCCACAGATGAACTTTTGATGAGGACATCATCTACATAAGCCAAGTTACCCCTTGCACCCAAGTCAGGCATGGCCTTGTGTAGAAAAATGTTGAATTCATTGCCGGAGTTGAGGTATCCGAAGGGAGTCCGGGTCCAGGTGTACTGCTGGCCCCCAAAGGTAAAAGCCAGCTTGTATTGGTCCTCCTTACTGACAGGCACAGTCCAGTATCCATTGGTCAGGTCTATTGCAGTGAATACCTGTGACCCCTGGATCTGGGCCAGCCCTTGGTCAATGTAGGGCAGAGGCCATCGGGAAGTATGGACCCGTTTGTTGAGCTCCCTGAGGTCGGCACAGAGTCTCCACTGGCCGTTTGGCTTCAATATTCCCAGCACCGGATTATTGAAAGTGCTGTGGACGGGACGGATTATTCCCCGGGACTCAAGGTTCTTAATTATTTCAGTAAGGGACTCCATTGATGCGAGAGGCAAGCGATATTGCTTCACAAACACTGGAGTCATGCCAGGGTCCGTGGGGATTGTTGTGGTGTGGATGTCGGTGCGACCACAGTCATATGAGTCTACCGCAAAGAGATCTTGGAAATCCAAGAAAACTTGTTTCAACTTTTGCTTTTGTTCCAGAGTCACACAGGCATCAGCTAGGTTGACTCTCTCTTCCACCATCTGCCTGAAGCCTGGAAAGACTTCTGGTTTGGCTATCTCCGCGGCCTCCTCCAGCTGGGTGGAGAAGTCCCTGGTCAGAGTGCTGATTTGGACCGGAGGCTTCAGGTGGGAAAGGCAGCCCTCATGGACCTGGAAAATCACCTCATCCCTCCTGAAGTCACAGGTCACATCTTCCTTACCATAGGGGCAGGAAGTGTACACCAGGAAGTTCCCCCCATGCCGGGTAAAAATCCTGTCTGGTGTTGCGTTGTCATCACTGTCACTGTCAAAACAGTCCTTGGGGATGGGTCCTAACAGTTCATTTACAAGATCAATGGAGAAATGTCGGTCATCAACCGCCATTCCAATAATGGTGCCTGCGGCTAGAGTAATACTCTTTAAGTCGCTGTTATCCACCTCTATTAGAATGGGGTCATGTTCTATGTTGACTAATGGAGTCGGGTTTACCCCCAACCCTTGCTGTTGGAGAGAAGCATTTAGATGTATGTAAGCATCAGGGTTTTTCAACTCTTGTCCCCTTTTAACTTTCACTTCCAGGGAGAATTGTCGGGTCCTTTCTGGGATGGTGACTTCCTCTTTAACCTGAATTTCAACTGCATAAGGTAGCAATTGAGCTGACCTAAATGCTTTTTCTGGATCATCAAAGCCCATGGGATTATCCGCTAATCGGGACCAAGCTTTGAAGTTTATTAGGTCCAAACTAATGGCAAAGCGATTGAGAATGTCACTGCCTAAGTAAAAGGCGGCAGGGACGTCTCGCACGACCCAACAATTATGGACTATGCTCTTGTTGCCAATGGAGATTTTGAGCATACACCTGCTTGGCAGGAGATGTTTGGAATTAGGTACTTCCAGGTCCATTTCCCATTTGTCTATCAGTTTGAAGGTGGGAATGGCTGGTTCTTTTGGGAGTTGGCGAAACATGGCTTCGCTGATGAAGCTCTTACCGTTGTTCACACACACTCGAGCGAGAACAGAGTCCTTCCCATCATTTAACTGAACAGGGATGAACAACTGCTCTCCAATTTGCTGAATATCAGCCAGGCTCTGAGCTGATTTCACATCTTTCTGGACTATAGGAGTGGGAGTTTCAGATTGTGGATTGGTATAGAATTTCAGAGTGTTTCCTTCCAGCGTGGAGTACCACTTTAGACTGGAAGGAAGGTTGATTTTCAGAAATAGAGAGGACCCCCCATCACCAGTCTGTTGTCCTACTGCTATTACTGTCACGTCTGGAATTTGGCTATTCTGGAAGTGAAATTCTACTTGGTCAGATTTTTGTTCAACCATGTGGCATGTGCCGTTTAAACTAACATGGTTGGCACTCTGTTTTAATTTTATTGGTCGGCTAGTCTGGGTCCAGAGGACCTTGTTTACGCAATCTATTAGGGGTGACAACCTTCTCAGGAGGTCATTCCCTAGTAAACAAGGGGTGCCCTCTGGGGTCACAACTATGACCGGGTGTTTCAACTTGTGTCGCCCGATCTTAATGTCCAAGTCTGCCGTCCCCTCGACGGGAATTTCCTTCCCGTCAAAGTTCTGCAGTTGTCCAGGAAGAGAGGTGAGAGGAATTTGGTAATTCTCTCCCCTTCCTGCATTCAGTTCGTCAAAGGCCCTTCTGGACAGAAGGGTAGCTTGAGATCCAGTGTCCACCAGTGCTGAGATTGTACCCTGCCCCTGTACTTGTACCGGGGCATAATATCTTCCCTCCTTCTCCTCAAGGGGGCACAGATAATGTACATTTTTGGACAACTGGTGGGCTAATTTTCTGGTTTTGGACATCGCTAGCGAGGAGATTTGGGCAGAATTCTGTGGAGAGTCTTGGGAATCTGAAAGAAAAAATTTGCAACTGGAGATCAGAGCCATTGTGGGTTCCCCTGGCTTCGTTTCTGGGCCGCCCCCCCTTTTTTGGAGGCAGTCGCCAGGATGGGTTTGAACCAGGGGATTTTCTTGCTGTTGGTTCTGGGATGAGATGGTGGGCGGCGGTAGCTCAGTCTCCACATCTCCCCAGTCTGGATTTGCATCCCTAGGGACCCATTTTTCTTTGGGAGGAGTTCCCCCCTCTCTGAAGGAGAAGATCCTTTTCCCAGGATCCTCTGAGGATCCCTCTCCCTCAAATTGGAAGATCTGTACCTCCTCCTCAAACTGAGTCTGTTTGGGTCTTTTGTTTCTCCTACCCCCCCTCTGCTCCTTAGGAGGCAGACTTTCAGGGGCAAGAGATTTTGTTTCCGGTTCCTGGGTTTCCAGGGGCTGTTTACAAGTGAGGAAGGAAGCTACCTCCAAGGCTTTACACCCCCCTTCCCTTTGTGCCTCCTCCCTGGGAACCGGTGATTTATCGGGGTGCTGCCCCCGTCATTGTTCTGGAGCACCAGGTCCAGAGTTGGGTGCGTTCTGCGCCGGCATGCTGATCTGAGGGTTCTGCTGTGCCCTCAGTATATGACCCATATCCCGCGCCATGTTTTGAACCTGGCGCTCTAACTGGGAAACCCGCTCAGGCTGATACGGGGCCCTGTTTTCTCCCCTGGGCTGATCCCGGGAAGGGTAGCTGTCCCTCCTCTGGTAGTACCCCTGGTTGGGAAGATTTTGGTACCCCTCCACCCTTGGCCTCCCCTCTCCCGGATTCAGTGGTCTGGGCTCAGGGAATTGAGGAAAGAAGGATGGATGATTTTGGGGTTGGAAGTCGGGTGGATATCTGGGGAAAAAGTTCTGCCCAGGGTTTGGTAAATTTCTGCCCTCCTGTGGGAAGTTTGGAGGGAAGTTCCCTGGGTTAGGTGCTTGGCTGGATCCCCCCCCTTGGGCTGGAGGAGTCCACACATAACCCAGGATGGGTCGATTTCCCTTGTAGCGAGGACTTACATAGTCAGGAGAGCGAGGGACCCCATTTGTGGGGCTGCCTCCCTGGCTCCCTGTCTGCGACTGGCCCGAGGACCTTCTGGGCCTAGCATTATTAGGTGCAGGTAGGTTTTTAGGCCCCCCCATCTCCAGATCCAAAACGGGGGTGACCTTTACCTCTGCCACCTTGACAGCAGCAGGGGTGCTGTTGGCTTTGGGGTTTTTCTGGGCATTGCTTTTATTTTCTATGGGCTTCTGCACCTCATAGATCCGGGTAGCCTGTTCAATGACCCAGTCTAAAGATCTTTTCTCATGAAAATCTCTCACGAGCTGGGTCATTATATATTTGGGCAAGGCATGGAAAAATGTATTGACAAACTCTCTACTATCTGTGCGCACCCTTCTGGTGGTTTGCGCAAAAGCACGCTTTAACTCCTGCACAAATTCTCGTGGGGCCTGATCCTCCCCACATTGCAAATTGTAGGCCGCCTTGCGAGCCTCTTGAGGATTTCTGTGAACAGAAAAATGTTTCAGGATGGCCGCCTTATATGTGGACCATCTTAAATGATTTTGGTCCTCCAGGCCCGCAAAGAAACTGGAGTATTCCGGGGAGAATGTCCACTTTACATATTGAATACAGCTTTGGCTGTCCTTCAAATGGAAAGTCTCCATCATTTGTTCAAACAACTCTAAGTGCTCCCAAACAGAATACTTAGCGTTCTTATGGTAAGGCGTGATGACGCTCCTGATCGCCTTAATCTGCTTTAAGGGGTCCTTAAGCAAGGCCCTTTTTGCCTTATTGGCCTTTTTGGTTCGGGTAACCCTTGTCCATTCTTCCTCGGACTCAGAGGCACTGCTCCCAGAGGTTCCCGTCTGTTCTTCCAGGTTTTCCCGGATTCTGCGAGCCTGGGAATGGCTGGCAGAATGTGGGGACCTGGTCTCCTGTGTCCTGCGCAGTTCAGAGGAGTCTTCAGATTCCTCCTTGCTGCCAGGATTTGATGGGTACCCCCTCCACTGACCTAACTGGGCAGAGGTTTTCAGGATGCCCTTAATGGGCCTACTCTCCTGGGGTTCCCCATTGAACTGTACTGTACTTGGGTGCCCATACCCGGATGCCCACCCCTCCATTCCTGAGTGGTACTGGCCTATGAGCCCCATACTCTTAGCTGGATAGTAATCTGCCATCCCTGCGGCCCTGTGCTCATGTGCGCCAGGGGACATGGGGGTGGTAGAGTCCAGGGACTGGGGGAGATGAAGGCCCCTGGTGTTAGGGCTCCTGCGGTTATGGTCAGGAATCTCTCTTTCCCAGCGGACCTCATCTCTATCCGCCCCTGCTCCCTGTTGCAATGCAAGAGCCTGCATTTGTGCTTTCAGTTCCTCTGTTAAGGCCTTACTCGACTCTATCAGTTTCTCCTGCATCGCTACCTGTTGCTGGAGCCTATCATTGTGTTGACAGAGGGCCTCATTCTCCCTCTGTGCTTCCTGGTTGGTCCTGGAGAACTGGGCCAGTCTTTGCTGCAGGAGGTTTACCTCCTGGGCAATGTCCCTATTGGCCTGCTCCTTTCTTGCTAGAGCATCTTCCACCCTTCTGGTGTGCTCTACCAAGTTCTGGTTTTCTTTTTGGAGATCACCCAGCCCCTGGTGGGCCAGGTGATTTTCTTCCATTTTTCTTTTTAAATGGCAGACTTCCTGGCCTAAGGCGTCTCTTTCCTGACTAAGAGCCTGCATTTGTGCCGCCAGGTCGTCCCTTTGCCTTTGGAAGGCACCAGCTTTCTGGCGCTCCTCATCAAACTCTGCCTGGGTATCCAGGTCTTTCAAGATCAGCTTGTTGCTCTCTACCTTCACTCTATCTAGATGACTTTGCAGGGTGGCTACCTGCTCCGTGCATGCCCTGTTAAAGTCTAACTGTTGCTCCAGCTTTTTCTGGCTTTGCAGTAGGGAGTCCAAACCTTCTTGGTGTTCCTTCTGCAAGGCCAGAAATCTGGTATCCTGTTCTGACTTTTCCTTTTGCAGCACATCCATATCCTCCTTCATTTTAGTGATGTACCGTCTGCTGTCATTTTCTGACTCCTGGCTCCTCTGCAGCCTCTGCTCAGAAGAGTCCAGATCAGATTGGGCCTTCTGTAATGCCATCTGTTGCCTATTTGCCAGATTTTGGCTTTCCGCACATCTATCCTGCATGTCTCCAACGTATAGGTACAGGTATGCTGCTATCCTGGCAATCTTATTGTGTTCCTCTTTGGCTTTAGGAGCCATATATAGTTCACTCAGGGCCACATGTAAGGGACCCTGATCTCTATATATATCTGACCCTGTTTCAGTGACCTGTTGTGTGATGGCCTGCAACCACACATCCTGGCCCTGTTCGGTCCATTCACCTCTCACAAATAGCTTATGCAAGAGGTGCTCTCTGGCTATTTTCATGTCTACTAAGGTCGTCATTCTAGAGATTGGTCTCTGTCCTGACTTACAGAAGTTTGTATTTTATTTTTGCAGAACAGAACTTTTCTTGGAGTGTCCCTTTTGAGGAATGCTTCACAGCGTAATGCAGCGTGGTGATCCGACTGGATGTATGTATCCCGTCAGTTAGCACACTGTATTAATCTGCACAAATGGTAAATCTAACCCAACGTCTCGGCTCGAGCCCCCACTTTGTAAGAGGATTCAATTCAGCACTACAGCCAAGTTAACGCCTAGTCTAGAATACTGAATGAAAACCCTTATTGATATATCTTTAGGTCCAGTTCATGCGTTCTGGATGACTACCCTTGAATAACACCCCTCTCTTGGAATCCCCCTGACCCCACTGAGCCAAGAAGTAGTTCTGTTTTGCAAGTTTAAAAGGTTTATTTGATAAATTAAAATATATATATCACACTTTATAATAAATTAATAATTGAATATCACACTTAATCTGATATGGTAAATATTAACAACGGAGAATCTGGCACTAGCACACTTCTTTATAATGACTAATGAGTTGACCTGAAATGGATAAGGTAGCACCCTGGTAAATAGGAACAAAAGTATAATGTGGTAGAGGATGCTTTATGTAGCTCAGGTGGATGCAATATTCAATGAATGCAGTACAGAAAATACGCAATATGATTCAACCAGACAATGTAATCACTTTTCTCGGGCTATTCCCTCCCCCCCTCTTTATGCAATGCAAGGAAATGGAAGGAAAACACACAGTCCTCAGAAATGCAATCAACTGTAATTCAGTTCAATCCCAGCAAGCTTAAACAGAAGTTTGAAAACACAGGCAAATGCTTTGATAGGTGCTAGCAATGAAGGAGAAATATGCTGGAAACGCTCTTAATTCCCTTTTAGAGGTTCAGGATGAGTGGTATCTAGTTAATATTAGTCCAGGCTCACACTAGCAATGATGCAGGGATAGTTAGCAGGTTAAACGAATTTCTGGCCAATGGAAAGCAAACAGCAGCAGTTTTTACATGTGAAGAAATTGCAAATCGCGGTAAAATTCGCGGATGCGCCGAGCGCTATTACAAAGGAACCGCAAGGACTATCTCTACCGTTTTGGGGTCCTAGAAAAGCCTGGGATCTCAGCTTCCAAATGAAAGTTATTGCAAGTCTCTAGCCCAAACGGTTGCGGAGATATGAGTAATTTAGTAAAGGTCGTTTTTGGTTTTGTAAATTTTAAACGCACACTTTTTCAAAATGACAAGTGACAAATTTTTGCAGCTAGAATGACAGGTGACAGCTAGGAGGCAGTTCTACTTAGGTTAAATAGATTGAATTAGATGAATTTAAACTAAGAGATGTGTTCTGAGTTTTGCTAAGTACTCACAAGAGATTTTGAACAGGAAAGCGACTTGGTCACGGACTTCAGTCTGGTCAGGTCTTTCCGGGTTCTGCTCACAGCGCCTGGCCTCTGGAACTGCTCACAGGGGTCTGGTCTCTGCTAGGCACCGGTTCTTTGGGTCTCTCTGCTCTGGATAGATTGAAGTCTCTAGTTTGGCTTTCTGGAGTTTGATGGAGGTAAGTATGGATTTTTCCGGCAGAGCTTTCAGCGGCAGATGAAAAATGAATCTCTCTATGTGTCCTGACTCTCTGCTTTTATCTGTTTCTTGAGAATGGGTGTGTGTGTTGCATCACTAGACTTGCCCCTCTCAATCGTCATTGGTCAGCTTTCATTCGTCCCCTTGATTGGGGGAATGAAATGAAGTGTCATCATGATGAGGTCTGTTTATGATACAGAGAACCCACCCCTGTCAACTTTACACACAATCTATATCTGACCTAAAAACATATTTGCACAGGTACACATTTGTTTAAAATTACATATACATGGTGTGGCTGAATTTAGCCATGTCTATGTCCAAATCTGCTCATTCTCGGAGCTTGCATTCAAAGAGTGTACATAATTGACTTTTTAACTGCTTTTCCAATTTCCGACATGGACCCAACTTTACATACATGTGTGCAGGGGGTAGGGACATTAACTGATGAAGTTTCAGATTTTTAACATGCACACATTTAGAGTAATATCCACTTTTCCGCTAAAACCCCCCTGAACATACCACCGGTTCCTACCACGTCTTAAACTGTGGGCAGAAAAATCACAAGAATTATGGTATCATTTATAAAATTTTCACATGTCCGCTCTATGAATTATCCCCCTTTTTATAAAACCATATCCTTGCTGCAGGGGTGTGTCTTTTCAGGTCACATGGTACAGAAACCAGTCTTTCCAGTTTCTGCCAAGCCAGCTTGCTTCTCACAGGCAGTGCTCCTCCCAGCTTCTCCAGGAGGAAGCCACTTTTTACGACGTCTGTAATAAAAAACCTTTGCCTGAGTGGAGAGGGCTTTGTTCACTCTCTGGCAGAGCACAGGAAATTCAATTATCAGATAGATGGCATATCCTTAGCCTGGGCAGCAAAAGGAAGGTTGGCCTGGGAACACAGTGGTGACTCAAGTTTCACTGCTGATGGGTAGTTGCTAGGCAAAATCAAGTTCCTTAAGCCAGACCTTCAGCTAACTTTTTGTTGCTTTTAAAATAACTTGTAATTTTACACATGCAGCTAGAATGCTGATTCTAAGCGCAAAACTATGACATTTCAACAGTTACAAAGGCATGTGACACCAAACATAGGTCACTCATTTAATTTAACATTTTCGATTTTGGTGGTTTTAAATCCAGTTGTAGTTAGGCTTAAGCTGCTGACTCCATAGCATTTTTGTTATAAGCATTGTTTTTGGGCTCTTCATTTCCCAGATTTTGTAGGCACACAAAACTCCATTCTGCCAAATGTCTGCTGGTGTTCAGTGAATATTTTGCACATGTTGCAAGGTTTGAAATAGGCATTTTGCTTGCCTTCAGAAAAACACACAGAGTGGTTTTAAAACGCCGGCTTTTGGATAGTGGTGAGTACTGGTACTGCACCCATTTTTGGGATTTAAGAAATGAATTCCCCACAATTCTAGGTTGCATTTGGCAATCAGCATTGCCATTCCCAATGGTTTCAGACTACTGTGCGGGTAGTCCAATGGTGGTTTTAAAGCGCTTTGAAGCTAACCGGCGCTACTGTTTTTCCTTTGGCAACCCATTTCCCTCATGGCAACCCGGCCTTTCATTCTCGCACTGGTGGGTGGCAAGTGAGGCAACCATTTTGGTGGGCGCACAAACTGCGCAGCTTTCCTGGATTTCAGCGCACATGTGGGTTTTCCGCCATCTTGAATTTTCTAAGCCCACAGCACCAAATGTTGTAGCAGGATAGCTTAAACGTGGGTCAGGACACCCAACAAGTCCCCCCCACGCGACTGCACTTTGAATTTGAGTCGATGGGGAGTCGCGTGCACAAGGGTTTTGACCCATGCACCGGTCTGTCCGCATAATCTTCTTCCTCTTCTGTAGATGACACAGTTCAGCGTTTTCTTCTCCATCCGGTACTGATCGATCGGTTCTCCTCGCCGGTCCTGATGGGAAGATTGGGCGGTACCCCGGGCCCGTTGCGTCTCTGCTCCCGGTCTCCGGATCGTTCTTCTTGGTCATCCTTCATGGTTTCATCTCTCCTAGGATGATAAAGCAAAAGCGGCAATATCTACTCATAGACGTTTTTCCACCACTGTTGAGGTAGTGGGGCAGCATATGCATTTTATCATAACGAAACATTACATTCTTATTTTGAGAAAAAAAAAACAGTATAACTAAGAGACAGTTTCATGCAAATCACAATATTTTAGAGACTAGATGTGGTATGTTTTATGGTTGGAACTGAATTAGTCTGAGACAGTGCCTGCTAGGATTCCAGAGGATTCCTCCAGTTGTTGCAGAGTGTGCCTGGGATGGCAACATTTCAACTGGTTTATGTGGACCCACTTGTCTTCCCCCTCTGCCGAACCGCCTTTGGGGATGCGGATCTTGTAGGCCACAGGGGAGATCTTATCGACGATCTCAAAGGGTCCCTTCCATGTAGGCAAAAATTTGCGCTGCTTGGCCTGGTTCCTTTGGAAGTTGTATAGATAGACCCGGTCTCCCACCTGATATTCCTTCCTGGAAGTTTTCAGGTCATAATGGGTCTTCATGCTATCAGCCGATCTTTCTAGATTCCGCTGAGCATAAGCAAAAGCATGTTGGAGGTGTTTCCTTAAATTCTCTACATACTCATGAGTAGTGGAGGCATTTATCAGTGTCTGCTCTTGGGTCCTGTAGAGCAAATGCTGAGGAAGCACCATCTTGCGCCCAGTCATCAACTCAAATGGTGACATTTTGGTTGCAGATGAAGGGGTAGATCTGATAGCCATTAGGACCAGAGGTAATCGGATATCCCAACTTGGCCCAGAATCTGCCACAAACTTCTTTAATATGCTCACAATTGTCCGGTTATATCTCTCTACTGCCCCAGAAGAAGCTGGTCTATAAGCAATATGCAGCTTTCTCTTGACCCCCAGTATCTCCCACATCTTTGTCATTACTTCACTGGTGAAGTGGCTACCTCTGTCTGACTCAATCCTTTGAGGTAGACCAAAACGGGAAAAGATGTGGTTAATCATCAAGGCCGCTGCAGTTTCTGCCTTGCAATTTGGGGCTGGGAGACATTCCACCCACTTGGTAAACAAGCATGTCACGGTCAACATGTACTTATTCCCCCTAGCCGAGCGAATCACAGGGCCTACAAAGTCGATTTGTAAATCTGACCATGGCAGTGTCATTCCCCTCTTTTGTAAAGGCGCCCGGTGCGTGAGGGATGATGGCTGAAATTGTGCACACACAAGACACCCCTTCAAGTATTGGTCGAGGTCCTGCCCCATGTGTGGCCAGTAGGCAACCTCTCTTAAGATTTCCAATGTTGTGTGAAACCCCCTGTGACCGGCCGTGGCCGCATCATGGGCGTGACTTAACATCAGGCTTCGGAATGAGGTAGGAACCACCCACTGATCGTGGCCAGCTTTGGATTTCCTTACCAGCAAACCGTCTTGGATTCGGAACATTTTTGGACATTTCATCAACACTCTTAGGTCCTCTTTCCCAATGTAATCGGTATCCGTCAGGGGAAAGTTCTCAGGGTCCTCAAGGTGCTGGTAAAATTTACCAATTATTGGATCCCCCTTCTGAGCAGTAATCAAATCAGCATCAGGGGTCTCCTTACTCCATTGTGCAATTGAAAGGTCGTTGTTAGCATTTGTCTGGGACCTAGTGATAGCAGTGACCTGGATTTCCCCCAACAGGGACTCAATCTCAATTAGATCCCCTTGGATGGCCCCGGTTTTGGCCAGCTGATCAGCTAAGTCATTTCCAGTTTTGTCTGGTCCCTCTACTTTGGAATGACCCTTGATCTTCTTCCAATAGATGGTCATCCCATTCGAGGTGACCAGATCATCAATGTTTTGGATCAACTTCCCATGTTTCAAGGGTTTGTTGTTAGCACATAACATGCCTCTGGTTTTCCAATTAACCAGGTGCTCCACGAACCCGTTCCGTACATAATCCGAATCTGTGATTATGACCAGTTCGTGGAGTTGATGTTGGACAGCAGTGAGGATGGCCTGATGCACAGCCATCAATTCTGCCACCTGACTACTTCGGGGACCAATTTTGAATCCGGCGGAGGGTTCTGGGGACTCATTCACCCATGCATTCCCTACGCCGGCCACTAGTTCTTTCTCCCCGTTGTAGTCAACATGGTAAGAGCATCCATCCACATAGACAGTGGGCATTCCCTCACACTTGTCTTCTTCAAAGACTTTGTGTGGGGAATTAAGGTATGCCTCCATGTTGTCCTTTATTTTTAGACTTTCGTCCTCGAGACAGTTTTCTCTGGCACAATCATGCAAGTCAGCCAGACCTTGCGCGAGGGGACTCTTCTTGTTTTGGCCATATCTGACCTCCACAGGAAAGCCTTGCATTGACAGAATCCAGGAAGTAATTCGGGAATTACTCACATTTCCGGCCCGGATTCTGTCACTTTGGAGATATTGCAGAGGCTGGTGTGGAGTCTCCACTATGATGTGTTCCCCCTGGATAAACGGGCGGTAATTCTTCAATGCCCACACCGTTGCCAGGAGTGCCTTCTCACAATCGTTGAATTTTTCCTCCACAGAGGATAAAGTTTTGCTCGCATAGGAGATTACTTTATTGACCTTGTCATGCTTTTGGTATAATACTGCCGTCAAGCACGTATCAGAGAACCCCGTCTCCAGGAAGAACTCCTTGTTTCTGACAGGGTAAGCTAGGCAAGGCGCTTGTGAGAGGCTTCTTTTGAGTTGTTTTACCGCCTCGGCTTGTTCTGGACCCCATTCCCACTTGACCCCCCCCTTCAGGAGATGAATCAGGGGTCTGGTGATCTCTGCATAGCCCTCAATGAACTTTCTGCTGTAATTAGTCAGTCCAAGGAGGCTCCTTAGTTCCCGCAGAGTTGTGGGGTCTTTCAGTTTCTGAAGTGCTTCCACTTTCTTTTCCTGGGGACAGAGGCCCTGAGGAGTAATCTCATGCCCCAAGAAATTAACACGGGTTCTACACCACTGTGCTTTCTGAAAGGAAAGTTTTGCTCCGGCGGCCCTCAACTGTGTCAGAACATAACGGATCTCTGCTATGTGTTCCTCCACAGATGAACTTTTGATGAGGACATCATCTACATAAGCCAAGTTACCCCTTGCACCCAAGTCAGGCATGGCCTTGTGTAGAAAAATGTTGAATTCATTGCCGGAGTTGAGGTATCCGAAGGGAGTCCGGGTCCAGGTGTACTGCTGGCCCCCAAAGGTAAAAGCCAGCTTGTATTGGTCCTCCTTACTGACAGGCACAGTCCAGTATCCATTGGTCAGGTCTATTGCAGTGAATACCTGTGACCCCTGGATCTGGGCCAGCCCTTGGTCAATGTAGGGCAGAGGCCATCGGGAAGTATGGACCCGTTTGTTGAGCTCCCTGAGGTCGGCACAGAGTCTCCACTGGCCGTTTGGCTTCAATATTCCCAGCACCGGATTATTGAAAGTGCTGTGGACGGGACGGATTATTCCCCGGGACTCAAGGTTCTTAATTATTTCAGTAAGGGACTCCATTGATGCGAGAGGCAAGCGATATTGCTTCACAAACACTGGAGTCATGCCAGGGTCCGTGGGGATTGTTGTGGTGTGGATGTCGGTGCGACCACAGTCATATGAGTCTACCGCAAAGAGATCTTGGAAATCCAAGAAAACTTGTTTCAACTTTTGCTTTTGTTCCAGAGTCACACAGGCATCAGCTAGGTTGACTCTCTCTTCCACCATCTGCCTGAAGCCTGGAAAGACTTCTGGTTTGGCTATCTCCGCGGCCTCCTCCAGCTGGGTGGAGAAGTCCCTGGTCAGAGTGCTGATTTGGACCGGAGGCTTCAGGTGGGAAAGGCAGCCCTCATGGACCTGGAAAATCACCTCATCCCTCCTGAAGTCACAGGTCACATCTTCCTTACCATAGGGGCAGGAAGTGTACACCAGGAAGTTCCCCCCATGCCGGGTAAAAATCCTGTCTGGTGTTGCGTTGTCATCACTGTCACTGTCAAAACAGTCCTTGGGGATGGGTCCTAACAGTTCATTTACAAGATCAATGGAGAAATGTCGGTCATCAACCGCCATTCCAATAATGGTGCCTGCGGCTAGAGTAATACTCTTTAAGTCGCTGTTATCCACCTCTATTAGAATGGGGTCATGTTCTATGTTGACTAATGGAGTCGGGTTTACCCCCAACCCTTGCTGTTGGAGAGAAGCATTTAGATGTATGTAAGCATCAGGGTTTTTCAACTCTTGTCCCCTTTTAACTTTCACTTCCAGGGAGAATTGTCGGGTCCTTTCTGGGATGGTGACTTCCTCTTTAACCTGAATTTCAACTGCATAAGGTAGCAATTGAGCTGACCTAAATGCTTTTTCTGGATCATCAAAGCCCATGGGATTATCCGCTAATCGGGACCAAGCTTTGAAGTTTATTAGGTCCAAACTAATGGCAAAGCGATTGAGAATGTCACTGCCTAAGTAAAAGGCGGCAGGGACGTCTCGCACGACCCAACAATTATGGACTATGCTCTTGTTGCCAATGGAGATTTTGAGCATACACCTGCTTGGCAGGAGATGTTTGGAATTAGGTACTTCCAGGTCCATTTCCCATTTGTCTATCAGTTTGAAGGTGGGAATGGCTGGTTCTTTTGGGAGTTGGCGAAACATGGCTTCGCTGATGAAGCTCTTACCGTTGTTCACACACACTCGAGCGAGAACAGAGTCCTTCCCATCATTTAACTGAACAGGGATGAACAACTGCTCTCCAATTTGCTGAATATCAGCCAGGCTCTGAGCTGATTTCACATCTTTCTGGACTATAGGAGTGGGAGTTTCAGATTGTGGATTGGTATAGAATTTCAGAGTGTTTCCTTCCAGCGTGGAGTACCACTTTAGACTGGAAGGAAGGTTGATTTTCAGAAATAGAGAGGACCCCCCATCACCAGTCTGTTGTCCTACTGCTATTACTGTCACGTCTGGAATTTGGCTATTCTGGAAGTGAAATTCTACTTGGTCAGATTTTTGTTCAACCATGTGGCATGTGCCGTTTAAACTAACATGGTTGGCACTCTGTTTTAATTTTATTGGTCGGCTAGTCTGGGTCCAGAGGACCTTGTTTACGCAATCTATTAGGGGTGACAACCTTCTCAGGAGGTCATTCCCTAGTAAACAAGGGGTGCCCTCTGGGGTCACAACTATGACCGGGTGTTTCAACTTGTGTCGCCCGATCTTAATGTCCAAGTCTGCCGTCCCCTCGACGGGAATTTCCTTCCCGTCAAAGTTCTGCAGTTGTCCAGGAAGAGAGGTGAGAGGAATTTGGTAATTCTCTCCCCTTCCTGCATTCAGTTCGTCAAAGGCCCTTCTGGACAGAAGGGTAGCTTGAGATCCAGTGTCCACCAGTGCTGAGATTGTACCCTGCCCCTGTACTTGTACCGGGGCATAATATCTTCCCTCCTTCTCCTCAAGGGGGCACAGATAATGTACATTTTTGGACAACTGGTGGGCTAATTTTCTGGTTTTAGACATCGCTAGCGAGGAGATTTGGGCAGAATTCTGTGGAGAGTCTTGGGAATCTGAAAGAAAAAATTTGCAACTGGAGATCAGAGCCATTGTGGGTTCCCCTGGCTTCGTTTCTGGGCCGCCCCCCCTTTTTTGGAGGCAGTCGCCAGGATGGGTTTGAACCAGGGGATTTTCTTGCTGTTGGTTCTGGGATGAGATGGTGGGCGGCGGTAGCTCAGTCTCCACATCTCCCCAGTCTGGATTTGCATCCCTAGGGACCCATTTTTCTTTGGGAGGAGTTCCCCCCTCTCTGAAGGAGAAGATCCTTTTCCCAGGATCCTCTGAGGATCCCTCTCCCTCAAATTGGAAGATCTGTACCTCCTCCTCAAACTGAGTCTGTTTGGGTCTTTTGTTTCTCCTACCCCCCCTCTGCTCCTTAGGAGGCAGACTTTCAGGGGCAAGAGATTTTGTTTCCGGTTCCTGGGTTTCCAGGGGCTGTTTACAAGTGAGGAAGGAAGCTACCTCCAAGGCTTTACACCCCCCTTCCCTTTGTGCCTCCTCCCTGGGAACCGGTGATTTATCGGGGTGCTGCCCCCGTCATTGTTCTGGAGCACCAGGTCCAGAGTTGGGTGCGTTCTGCGCCGGCATGCTGATCTGAGGGTTCTGCTGTGCCCTCAGTATATGACCCATATCCCGCGCCATGTTTTGAACCTGGCGCTCTAACTGGGAAACCCGCTCAGGCTGATACGGGGCCCTGTTTTCTCCCCTGGGCTGATCCCGGGAAGGGTAGCTGTCCCTCCTCTGGTAGTACCCCTGGTTGGGAAGATTTTGGTACCCCTCCACCCTTGGCCTCCCCTCTCCCGGATTCAGTGGTCTGGGCTCAGGGAATTGAGGAAAGAAGGATGGATGATTTTGGGGTTGGAAGTCGGGTGGATATCTGGGGAAAAAGTTCTGCCCAGGGTTTGGTAAATTTCTGCCCTCCTGTGGGAAGTTTGGAGGGAAGTTCCCTGGGTTAGGTGCTTGGCTGGATCCCCCCCCTTGGGCTGGAGGAGTCCACACATAACCCAGGATGGGTCGATTTCCCTTGTAGCGAGGACTTACATAGTCAGGAGAGCGAGGGACCCCATTTGTGGGGCTGCCTCCCTGGCTCCCTGTCTGCGACTGGCCCGAGGACCTTCTGGGCCTAGCATTATTAGGTGCAGGTAGGTTTTTAGGCCCCCCCATCTCCAGATCCAAAACGGGGGTGACCTTTACCTCTGCCACCTTGACAGCAGCAGGGGTGCTGTTGGCTTTGGGGTTTTTCTGGGCATTGCTTTTATTTTCTATGGGCTTCTGCACCTCATAGATCCGGGTAGCCTGTTCAATGACCCAGTCTAAAGATCTTTTCTCATGAAAATCTCTCACGAGCTGGGTCATTATATATTTGGGCAAGGCATGGAAAAATGTATTGACAAACTCTCTACTATCTGTGCGCACCCTTCTGGTGGTTTGCGCAAAAGCACGCTTTAACTCCTGCACAAATTCTCGTGGGGCCTGATCCTCCCCACATTGCAAATTGTAGGCCGCCTTGCGAGCCTCTTGAGGATTTCTGTGAACAGAAAAATGTTTCAGGATGGCCGCCTTATATGTGGACCATCTTAAATGATTTTGGTCCTCCAGGCCCGCAAAGAAACTGGAGTATTCCGGGGAGAATGTCCACTTTACATATTGAATACAGCTTTGGCTGTCCTTCAAATGGAAAGTCTCCATCATTTGTTCAAACAACTCTAAGTGCTCCCAAACAGAATACTTAGCGTTCTTATGGTAAGGCGTGATGACGCTCCTGATCGCCTTAATCTGCTTTAAGGGGTCCTTAAGCAAGGCCCTTTTTGCCTTATTGGCCTTTTTGGTTCGGGTAACCCTTGTCCATTCTTCCTCGGACTCAGAGGCACTGCTCCCAGAGGTTCCCGTCTGTTCTTCCAGGTTTTCCCGGATTCTGCGAGCCTGGGAATGGCTGGCAGAATGTGGGGACCTGGTCTCCTGTGTCCTGCGCAGTTCAGAGGAGTCTTCAGATTCCTCCTTGCTGCCAGGATTTGATGGGTACCCCCTCCACTGACCTAACTGGGCAGAGGTTTTCAGGATGCCCTTAATGGGCCTACTCTCCTGGGGTTCCCCATTGAACTGTACTGTACTTGGGTGCCCATACCCGGATGCCCACCCCTCCATTCCTGAGTGGTACTGGCCTATGAGCCCCATACTCTTAGCTGGATAGTAATCTGCCATCCCTGCGGCCCTGTGCTCATGTGCGCCAGGGGACATGGGGGTGGTAGAGTCCAGGGACTGGGGGAGATGAAGGCCCCTGGTGTTAGGGCTCCTGCGGTTATGGTCAGGAATCTCTCTTTCCCAGCGGACCTCATCTCTATCCGCCCCTGCTCCCTGTTGCAATGCAAGAGCCTGCATTTGTGCTTTCAGTTCCTCTGTTAAGGCCTTACTCGACTCTATCAGTTTCTCCTGCATCGCTACCTGTTGCTGGAGCCTATCATTGTGTTGACAGAGGGCCTCATTCTCCCTCTGTGCTTCCTGGTTGGTCCTGGAGAACTGGGCCAGTCTTTGCTGCAGGAGGTTTACCTCCTGGGCAATGTCCCTATTGGCCTGCTCCTTTCTTGCTAGAGCATCTTCCACCCTTCTGGTGTGCTCTACCAAGTTCTGGTTTTCTTTTTGGAGATCACCCAGCCCCTGGTGGGCCAGGTGATTTTCTTCCATTTTTCTTTTTAAATGGCAGACTTCCTGGCCTAAGGCGTCTCTTTCCTGACTAAGAGCCTGCATTTGTGCCGCCAGGTCGTCCCTTTGCCTTTGGAAGGCACCAGCTTTCTGGCGCTCCTCATCAAACTCTGCCTGGGTATCCAGGTCTTTCAAGATCAGCTTGTTGCTCTCTACCTTCACTCTATCTAGATGACTTTGCAGGGTGGCTACCTGCTCCGTGCATGCCCTGTTAAAGTCTAACTGTTGCTCCAGCTTTTTCTGGCTTTGCAGTAGGGAGTCCAAACCTTCTTGGTGTTCCTTCTGCAAGGCCAGAAATCTGGTATCCTGTTCTGACTTTTCCTTTTGCAGCACATCCATATCCTCCTTCATTTTAGTGATGTACCGTCTGCTGTCATTTTCTGACTCCTGGCTCCTCTGCAGCCTCTGCTCAGAAGAGTCCAGATCAGATTGGGCCTTCTGTAATGCCATCTGTTGCCTATTTGCCAGATTTTGGCTTTCCGCACATCTATCCTGCATGTCTCCAACGTATAGGTACAGGTATGCTGCTATCCTGGCAATCTTATTGTGTTCCTCTTTGGCTTTAGGAGCCATATATAGTTCACTCAGGGCCACATGTAAGGGACCCTGATCTCTATATATATCTGACCCTGTTTCAGTGACCTGTTGTGTGATGGCCTGCAACCACACATCCTGGCCCTGTTCGGTCCATTCACCTCTCACAAATAGCTTATGCAAGAGGTGCTCTCTGGCTATTTTCATGTCTACTAAGGTCGTCATTCTAGAGATTGGTCTCTGTCCTGACTTACAGAAGTTTGTATTTTATTTTTGCAGAACAGAACTTTTCTTGGAGTGTCCCTTTTGAGGAATGCTTCACAGCGTAATGCAGCGTGGTGATCCGACTGGATGTATGTATCCCGTCAGTTAGCACACTGTATTAATCTGCACAAATGGTAAATCTAACCCAACGTCTCGGCTCGAGCCCCCACTTTGTAAGAGGATTCAATTCAGCACTACAGCCAAGTTAACGCCTAGTCTAGAATACTGAATGAAAACCCTTATTGATATATCTTTAGGTCCAGTTCATGCGTTCTGGATGACTACCCTTGAATAACACCCCTCTCTTGGAATCCCCCTGACCCCACTGAGCCAAGAAGTAGTTCTGTTTTGCAAGTTTAAAAGGTTTATTTGATAAATTAAAATATATATATCACACTTTATAATAAATTAATAATTGAATATCACACTTAATCTGATATGGTAAATATTAACAACGGAGAATCTGGCACTAGCACACTTCTTTATAATGACTAATGAGTTGACCTGAAATGGATAAGGTAGCACCCTGGTAAATAGGAACAAAAGTATAATGTGGTAGAGGATGCTTTATGTAGCTCAGGTGGATGCAATATTCAATGAATGCAGTACAGAAAATACGCAATATGATTCAACCAGACAATGTAATCACTTTTCTCGGGCTATTCCCTCCCCCCCTCTTTATGCAATGCAAGGAAATGGAAGGAAAACACACAGTCCTCAGAAATGCAATCAACTGTAATTCAGTTCAATCCCAGCAAGCTTAAACAGAAGTTTGAAAACACAGGCAAATGCTTTGATAGGTGCTAGCAATGAAGGAGAAATATGCTGGAAACGCTCTTAATTCCCTTTTAGAGGTTCAGGATGAGTGGTATCTAGTTAATATTAGTCCAGGCTCACACTAGCAATGATGCAGGGATAGTTAGCAGGTTAAACGAATTTCTGGCCAATGGAAAGCAAACAGCAGCAGTTTTTACATGTGAAGAAATTGCAAATCGCGGTAAAATTCGCGGATGCGCCGAGCGCTATTACAAAGGAACCGCAAGGACTATCTCTACCGTTTTGGGGTCCTAGAAAAGCCTGGGATCTCAGCTTCCAAATGAAAGTTATTGCAAGTCTCTAGCCCAAACGGTTGCGGAGATATGAGTAATTTAGTAAAGGTCGTTTTTGGTTTTGTAAATTTTAAACGCACACTTTTTCAAAATGACAAGTGACAAATTTTTGCAGCTAGAATGACAGGTGACAGCTAGGAGGCAGTTCTACTTAGGTTAAATAGATTGAATTAGATGAATTTAAACTAAGAGATGTGTTCTGAGTTTTGCTAAGTACTCACAAGAGATTTTGAACAGGAAAGCGACTTGGTCACGGACTTCAGTCTGGTCAGGTCTTTCCGGGTTCTGCTCACAGCGCCTGGCCTCTGGAACTGCTCACAGGGGTCTGGTCTCTGCTAGGCACCGGTTCTTTGGGTCTCTCTGCTCTGGATAGATTGAAGTCTCTAGTTTGGCTTTCTGGAGTTTGATGGAGGTAAGTATGGATTTTTCCGGCAGAGCTTTCAGCGGCAGATGAAAAATGAATCTCTCTATGTGTCCTGACTCTCTGCTTTTATCTGTTTCTTGAGAATGGGTGTGTGTGTTGCATCACTAGACTTGCCCCTCTCAATCGTCATTGGTCAGCTTTCATTCGTCCCCTTGATTGGGGGAATGAAATGAAGTGTCATCATGATGAGGTCTGTTTATGATACAGAGAACCCACCCCTGTCAACTTTACACACAATCTATATCTGACCTAAAAACATATTTGCACAGGTACACATTTGTTTAAAATTACATATACATGGTGTGGCTGAATTTAGCCATGTCTATGTCCAAATCTGCTCATTCTCGGAGCTTGCATTCAAAGAGTGTACATAATTGACTTTTTAACTGCTTTTCCAATTTCCGACATGGACCCAACTTTACATACATGTGTGCAGGGGGTAGGGACATTAACTGATGAAGTTTCAGATTTTTAACATGCACACATTTAGAGTAATATCCACTTTTCCGCTAAAACCCCCCTGAACATACCACCGGTTCCTACCACGTCTTAAACTGTGGGCAGAAAAATCACAAGAATTATGGTATCATTTATAAAATTTTCACATGTCCGCTCTATGAATTATCCCCCTTTTTATAAAACCATATCCTTGCTGCAGGGGTGTGTCTTTTCAGGTCACATGGTACAGAAACCAGTCTTTCCAGTTTCTGCCAAGCCAGCTTGCTTCTCACAGGCAGTGCTCCTCCCAGCTTCTCCAGGAGGAAGCCACTTTTTACGACGTCTGTAATAAAAAACCTTTGCCTGAGTGGAGAGGGCTTTGTTCACTCTCTGGCAGAGCACAGGAAATTCAATTATCAGATAGATGGCATATCCTTAGCCTGGGCAGCAAAAGGAAGGTTGGCCTGGGAACACAGTGGTGACTCAAGTTTCACTGCTGATGGGTAGTTGCTAGGCAAAATCAAGTTCCTTAAGCCAGACCTTCAGCTAACTTTTTGTTGCTTTTAAAATAACTTGTAATTTTACACATGCAGCTAGAATGCTGATTCTAAGCGCAAAACTATGACATTTCAACAGTTACAAAGGCATGTGACACCAAACATAGGTCACTCATTTAATTTAACATTTTCGATTTTGGTGGTTTTAAATCCAGTTGTAGTTAGGCTTAAGCTGCTGACTCCATAGCATTTTTGTTATAAGCATTGTTTTTGGGCTCTTCATTTCCCAGATTTTGTAGGCACACAAAACTCCATTCTGCCAAATGTCTGCTGGTGTTCAGTGAATATTTTGCACATGTTGCAAGGTTTGAAATAGGCATTTTGCTTGCCTTCAGAAAAACACACAGAGTGGTTTTAAAACGCCGGCTTTTGGATAGTGGTGAGTACTGGTACTGCACCCATTTTTGGGATTTAAGAAATGAATTCCCCACAATTCTAGGTTGCATTTGGCAATCAGCATTGCCATTCCCAATGGTTTCAGACTACTGTGCGGGTAGTCCAATGGTGGTTTTAAAGCGCTTTGAAGCTAACCGGCGCTACTGTTTTTCCTTTGGCAACCCATTTCCCTCATGGCAACCCGGCCTTTCATTCTCGCACTGGTGGGTGGCAAGTGAGGCAACCATTTTGGTGGGCGCACAAACTGCGCAGCTTTCCTGGATTTCAGCGCACATGTGGGTTTTCCGCCATCTTGAATTTTCTAAGCCCACAGCACCAAATGTTGTAGCAGGATAGCTTAAACGTGGGTCAGGACACCCAACAGGCCCCAGGTCCGCCAAGAGACTGAGGGAATATCCTCTGTTTAAAGTGGGATTCTGGGGCTCATTGCTGTTAATGGGAGTGGATCATGGTGTACCTACAACATGCCCTCGATAATCTCCTGCCCTTTTCTGAAGTAAATTCCCTAAGAATAAACACCACAAAAACTAAATTATGGTGTTTAAGCCACCACACAAACAAGTGCCAAGTTCAACATGGAAGATTAAAGGAGCTTCAATCGAAGTAGTGAGCGAATACACCTATCTGGGCATTGTGTTTGACACAAAACTATTGGGTGTTTCCCATTTGAGTAAGATAAAAATCTGCACTGCCCAAATATCAGGAGCCATTCGCCCACTTGCCTACAGTGGAGGAGGCTATTCAGTGGGATCTGTTGTCAAGCTGTATTCGATGAAGACAGCATCTATAATCTGCTATGCCGCTGAGGCACGGTCATTTGGGTCAATGGAAGCCATCTCCAGAATAGAGTCAATGATGTTTAAGCGGTTACTTCGATTACCACTCTATGTGTCATGAGAAATGCTCTATTTGGAAGGTAAATAAATCAGGCTGATGTGTCTGACTTTCTGATGGAAGCTTGCCCATGCTGCGAATAATACTCTCATGGGCCTACAGAAAGAGGTCTTCTCCGCAAAACTTGCCTATATGAAAGTCTTCTCACTCCATGCACTTTTGCAACTCAGAATGGACCCAATGGCAATTCATTTTGCTCAATACAAACAAACTATGAGTTCACTGTTGGATAACGACCAGATGATAGCTGACCTAGCCTCGAAAACGACTGCAGAGTGCTTTTCCCCATACATACTAGAAAGACACGTATCTAAGTATAAACAGAACTTCATTGGAAACCATCTAGTATGGGTCTATCTACACATCAAGTGTAATGCTGTCAAAACATTTGAAACAACTGGTCGCTGGCATAAGGTGGAAAGGCACCATAGACTCTGCCGGTTTTGCGGCGACCCCGCTATTGAATCTGGGCCACATCTTCTTTTTGACAGTGGTGCAATGGTAGCTCTCCGACGGAAGGCTACTGAAGCTGCAGGCCTGCAGTCGATAGAATGCACAAATGATCTTTGGTACTTATTCATGTCTGGGAATCACAAAGGAATCATAATCTACTTCTCCAGGCTATGGAATGAAATCTGTGATGGCATAGCCATAATTAAAGCATGATTCAATAATCCAATATGACTTCACCTTTTAGCGAACGCACTTCTATCTACCATACCATGATGTGATGATTGATGACATGTTTTAAAAAGTTATTAATGTAACTATATAATAATATATATATATTTTTTATTAAAAAAAGGTGCACAAGGTTTCTAGCTAAAATAAGCCTGCGCAATGTTTCTCATGTTGCTCTGAAAAGCTAGCACAGATTGTGGGAAACCGCGCAAGGTTTCTCGTGTAGCTGCGCGAAACTGCCAAGGATCAAAAAATATCTGCACAAAGATTCTCGTGCCGCTGCATGAAACTAGTACGGATTGAAAAAAACCCGCACAAAGCTTCTCATGTTGCGAACCTAGCACAGATGGAAAAAAAACCCACACAAGGATCGCGGGCCTATCATGAATCAAAAACATTTGCAAAGTTTCTTGTGGCACTGCACGAAACTAGCACAGTTTGGAAAAACCCACACAAAGTTTCTTGTGTTGCTGCACGAAAGTAGCAGGGATTGAAAAAAAAGACCCATGCCAAGTTTCCTGTCACGCTACAAAAAAACTAACATGGGAACGGAACACCAAGAAACCTGGCAAAATGTCAGTGGCAGAGGCTTTCGCTTTGCGGGCAAACATGTTGCTGAACCTTAGTGGTGAGGTAGAGGCCCTGATCAGTTGCTGACTTGTTGAGGACAACATGCCATTGCCTTTTGTACCAGTGCTGTTTTTGAGTCCTACTGTTGTCACAATCACAACCGCCACATGTCAGCGTGTTCTGGGCTCTGCCACATGGCGCCGACACCACCTAAAGCTCTTAGACTTTCACACAGAGCCCTGGCACCCACTAAAGTTCTCAGGATTTCACTCCGACTAGTGCTGCCACTCCATCATTTTCACGGACTCTCCCACAGTGTGCTGCTACACTCATTTGTGTGGAGTCTCAGAGAGCAAATCTGCTCACCACAGCTAATTTCTTCCCCTCAACACCAACATCTACAGAAGGGCGAGATGGTGCAGCAGCAAACGCCTTTCCATAGCAGTTTAAATGACAGTGATGCCTAACTACACCCGGCAGAAAGGCACTTGGCAATGGAAGCAGTACATGGCGGTATGATTCATGACCCAGTCCCATGCATTCTGCCCAAATTCTGGAGCAACACTGCTAACCTGGACATGCTGCTGCTCATATTTGCTTGTGCCACTGGCATTGATTGGGTAGGCTTGGCAGATGCCGCAGATCTCTGTTGCATGGCACACTAAGCCAAATGATATTGTGCTGTATCTTGAGTGGAAAGAGCATACACATCATCACCACTGCTGGAGGGGACTGAGGTGACAGCTGGGTTGCCAATGGGATCAGCAGTGAAACCCTGTAAATATTGTTGTCATACCAGAGAATGTGAGTGTGCATAGCCGTCATTCCCAGGGCAGGGCCATTGCTTCTCTGTCACTGCTTCACTAGCTGGACAGTTTTCTTGAGCAGCAGGTCAGAGTACTGCCATGCCCAAGACCAGGAGGGATGTATGAATGGGAAAGAGGTCCTCTCTCTGTGACTACTGTTTTTTTCTGCCTTTCACCCTCTGCAATATTAGGTGCATGGGGTGTCTTCGCCTCAACATGTTCTCATCATTTGCCTCTAACTCATCCCCCTCAAATAAATCGACCACCCATGGGGTCCATACTAACATGATGCTCCTCCTCACTGACCACCCCCTCATTTTGACCCTCACCCTGCTTGGTGGTTACCCACTTCCTCCTCTGCAACAGCCACCACACAGACAGGAGCCGTATCACTGTACTACTCCAGGGTGCTTGCCATAAATACCACCACCTGCCATGTCAGGAACATCCCTGTGTCTTTTTCTTGTTCCACATGCATGCCATCCTGCTCTCCAAAAGCACTGGCTCTGTGGCCTTTGTTGGGAAATTCAACTGAGGCTCCTTATCGGTGCACACATGAATGAATGTGAGAGACCTGGAAACCCAGCACGGGTTTGACCTGGGATTTGACCATGCCAAACACATATTGCACATGAGTTGTTACTGCAAAATTCATTCTACATTCCCCTAATTTGCATTGTTATTGTTATTGTTATTTTGTATTTATATAGCGCCTTATATACCATTGGTATGGTCTGTAGGCGCTGGTAGGTTGAACGCCCTTGGGAACTGAAGTTCGAGTCAGTAGAGAGAGAGCAGAGAGAGTCCAAGGGTGCGTGTGCGCACCAGGTATGTGTGCAGCTGGTGTGGAGTTCGTGTGGTAGCTGCTTCTTAGCAGTAGGTGTGGTGGTGGAGAGATCAGGAGTATGTGTTCGCTCTGACGGGATTTATCCCGACCGAGAGTGGTTGCGTTAAGCCTGAGGAGAAACGCCTAGCTGGGGGTGTGGAGCCAGCAGTGTTTACTTAGAGTGATGGGGGGAGAGCGGGAGATGTTGATATGAGAACAGTTATACCGAATGGTGTCATAGTATCCCTGTGTTCTATTTGAGTGGTGGTGTAAAGAAGATAGTAAGCGTGGGGTGTGGTATGATATATGCTCGTTCAAATGTTCCCTGCATTCCAAAACATATTATGTACGTCACGCAATTCTATGCGATCAGGTTCACTCTGTGGATTTTATTCATTTCAGGCGTTCAAGATTGTCCTACACACATCTGCCTGCTTTACATACTTACACTCTCAAGTGCGCCTTGCGTGTACTGGTCTATCTCTCATTCTCCAGTGTGCCGTTGCGCATGCTCTCATGGATTCCACATGCATGCGCTACACGCACTCCACACTCAAACGCACTCCACACTCAAACGCACTCCACACTCAAACGCACTCTACACTCAAACGCACTCCACGCTTCCACGCTCAAATGCACTGCACGCTCAAACGCACTCCACGCTCAAAAGCACTCCACGCTCAAACGCACTCCACGGTCAAGCGCACTCCACGCTCAAACGCACTCCACGCTCAAACGCACTCCACACTCAAACGCACTTCACACTCAAACGCACTCCACACTCAATGATGAAACACTTATCAAAAACACATTTTGACATTCAACTGAGAGGTTCTCACCCTGAACAATTTGAAAAAGTAAGTTTCTATGGCATTCCAATTAGAGGAATTTCCAGAAAATGTGATCCCATATGTAACGCTTAAAGATGTGATTTTTCTTGTTTAACAACATATTAAATACCAGTTGTTAGTGAGAATTCTCCAGAGTGGCTAATTTCCCTTACCTACTGACTCCCTCATCAACTTTCCTGGATTTCTAGGATTTATTTTTATCACCTGATAAGAGTGTGACCCTTTCTTCCCACTCTTACATATGTTTACCCAAAGGGTAGTGCATATGATTCTGCCTAACACCAGTTTACTTTCTTGGCCTGACATACAGTCATATGTTATTGGTCCTTTTGAAGCTCAGTGCTGGGCCATTTATGATCACTGAGGAGCATCATAGTCATGTCATCAGTTATCCGAAGACCAGTTATTTAGAGCCAAGTGTTGAACAAGCTCCCTGGCCATTGTGGGATTACAGAAACTTGGTGCCACAGATATAAGGCTCTTGGTGTTTGAAGATGCGAATTGTATCCCCTACTAGAAGACCTATTTGATGATTAGTTCTGAGAAGCCTACTGCAAACACACATTCTGAGAATATTTTCCTTGTATTTGTAGGATATTTGTTTTACTCTAAAGTCCTGGTGTATGTTAACAAGGGGGATATATGGCCTTTGCTGATTCCAGGAAAAGTCATAACGTTTATTGCTCAGCTTTAAAGATCTAGGTTTAATTTACTCAGTAAACACTCCCCCATCACTGCGGCTGAGGTTAGATAAAATATAATTTTGCTTTCTAGCCCATATTGCTATTTCGTTCACACATGTAGCATTTAAAATGACGTTAAAATATTATTACTAGTTCTTTACACAGAGGCAACATTAGAAAATGTTTGCAATCAGGTTCCTGTTGATAAAGATTTAGAATGAATGTCTCTGTAAATTGGTTTTATTTTGCAATGCTTATTCTCAGTACTGCAAACAATGCAAAGAATAGCATAGGCCTCGATTTGTTTTTTATTGCTTTTCTATAAAATGCTGAACTTTTCATCCCAGATGTGATGGCTTTCCATTTAATACATGTTGCTGTAAACTTCCATGGAACTGAACAAAGATCTTTGTGGGCATTGTCTTTTACTATGGAACCGTACACTTTTACTGTAGATGGACTGCTGACATGACAAGAGGTCCTTCCATGTTTCTTTCAAATGATTTGTGCAGGATGCCGTCCATATATTTATTTATTTTTACATGAAGAGTTTTGCTTTGCATTCTTTCCTTTTGCACAGATTTCCCTACATTAGACACCATTACTAAGGCACTGTTCTTAGATCAAAGCGTTTCAGATTAGTTACTTTCTTTTGGTGGGTTCATGGCCCCTGCTGTGGGAGGCACAGTAGGACATTGAATGAGGTTTTGTAAAGAGAATCCTTTCATTTTAATGTAATGTGAGCCAATAATGTGTGGGGAGGGCTAGTGGGATATGTTTTTTTAAAAAGGTTTTTATTAGATTTTACATATAGTAACATTAACAACAAACAGAGCAACAGGCACAACAGTCTCTGCTCCCCAACACCCCCCTTTAACTACAGCCTTCACGTTAGTCCTTAGTCGATCACAATTATTGCATCTACATCCTCCAATTGTTGTGTACTGTCCTTCTCTCCAGTATTTGTGAACAGCGTTGCTGTCAGCGCTATCCATCTTTGTATATCTGTCCAAGACTCTACATTTTGCATTCTAAGCGCCTTCTCCCACACCCCTGTCTCGGCTGCGCACCACTTCTCCAGTTTCTTCCACCATCTGCATACACTCATCTCTCTAGTGTCTTTCCATCCCATAGCTATGCTATGCTTGGTCATAATGTACCTCAGTGCCCTTAGTTTATTCAGTGGCTTCTCTTTCTTATTTTTCCTATAGCGCCACAGCATGCAGGCTTCCAGTATTTTAACATCTAGGTCAACGCCAACGTTGGCGGCCTTTGCTCCCACTTTCTTCCAGAACCCTTGTATGACCGGACATCCCCAGAACATGTGCCTGAGCCCCCCCTCTTCCTCCTTACATTTGGGGCACACTTGCGTCCCAGTGCCTTTGAAGGTGGAGACAACAGCAGGTGTGAGGTATGCCCTTTGCACTATATATAGTTTGTTCAACTGCAGCCTAGCATTAGGGATACTTTCCTATGGTTTTGCTTTATTTATACCCACTCTTTCTCCTTGAACGTCCTATCCAATTTCATCTCCCATTTACTCTTACACTTCAGTTCAGTCCTTGTGGCGCAACCCAACAAGACCTCATAGATTCTGGACACTGCGTGTCTGCCTTCTGCCAATGTGAGGACCATCTCAACGTCCTCATTTTTTATACCTCCCTCTGTAAAATTCGCCATCTTCTGCATAGCAGCCAGAGGACCATGCTGTTTAATAATAACTGTCCCGCCTGCATCCCAGACCCCTCCCACAACTCCTCAAAAGTTTTCCATCTTCCCTCTCCGCGTAGGTCCCCCACCATACCCACTCCGCACATCGCCCATCTCGATTCTATCATGGTCTATTCACTTTCTCTGCGCCCCAGAACTGCCACTATTAGTATCTACGGAGAAAGCAGGTCTTTTATTCCCACGACCCTACAGACCCTGTGCCAGATTTGGATGCCCAGTTTCACCAGGTAGCAGCTCCTCTTTTGTCCCCTTGCGGGGGCCCAGAGCAGATCTCTTAGGTGGCATCCCCGCAACGTGAGCTGCAGTAGTGTTGTCTCTATCGTGAGTTTGTCAGACATCCATTTCACCACGTGCTGCAGTTGACACGCCAGGAAATACAGCTCGAAATTAGGTAGCTGTAGCCCTCCCTGATCATACGGCCTCTGCAATGTATTCAGGGCTACCCTGTGCTGCCAGTCTTACCACAGGTACCCCCTACATAACTTCTCCAGTTCCCGGAAGAAGCGCCCCAGTATATCATATGGAACATTCACGAAGCAATCCATGAGTCGTGGTAGAGCCACCATTTTTAACAATGCCACCATCCCCATTACTGAAAATGGCAGTTTACTCCAGAAGGCCATAGACGCAACTAGACCTCCCTTGGCCCGCATTGTGTTATATTCATGCTCTTGCGAGAGGTCCTGGTGGATGTCAATACCCAGGTATCTGAATGAAGTCCTGCACCGGGGAAGGGGAAGATCTGGCAGATTACCTTCTTCAAAGTGTGCAGTGGCAGCTGGCGGGAATAGACATGATTTCTTCTTGTTCACTTTAATACCTGTGAACTTGCTAGAGTTATCCAGCACCTCCAATATGTATGGCAGGTTCACTTCAGGGTCCCGCACGTATAGTAGCACATTATCTGAATACATAGATATCACATGTCCTATCCCGTCTATGTCTATGCCCACATCCCTGTATCCCCGCCTCAGATATGCCACTACAGGCTCTGCTGCTAGAATATATAACATCGAGGACATTGGGCACCCCTGCCTAGTGCCTCTGTCTAATTGCCATGCCACTGAGTACCTACTACCTGTCTTGACCCTGGCCATCGGTTCCGTGTTTATCAAGTGCACACATCTCATGAACTGTGGCCAATCCCCATCTTCACCATTGTGGCCTATCTTCCAAAGCGTGACTCCTCTCCATGTATTTCTCATAATTGAACTTCCCAAGCTTATCACATTGTGCCAGGCCAGTTTGCTTCAGCGCTATCATCTCCTCCAGCTTTTCCTGTTCTATCAAGACCCCCCCTCCCGCTCCTTTAGTTCCCTCTCTGTCTTCTCCAATTCTCTCACCAGAACCTTCTGCACCCCCCTGATTCCGCTATCATCACTCCCCTGATAACCACTTTGTATGCTTCTCAGACTGTGCTCACTTTTTTACGCTACCCTCATTTACTTTTATATATACCATGATATATACAATGGTATTATTAGTTCTGACATGCTCAGCAAATGCAGTGTCCTGCAGCCCTTCGCTCCGCAATTTCCATGAGCGGATCAGGGGCCGACACTCTCCATCTCGCCACCATTGGCGAGTGGTCCGACAGTATTCTATCTAGGTACTCTCTCTCTCCTCCTATGAACATATAGTCTATTCTGGTGCATACCTTATGGGCACAGAGTAATAGGAATACCCTCTCACTTCTCCATGCTCTGCTCTCCATAGGTTTCATATATGGAAGTGTTCTACTAGTGAGTTCAGTAACTTTTCCGGGGGGATGGCCTCTTGTGCTTTGTGTCAGACCTATGCAGAGCTGGGTCCATTGTACAATTAAAGTCCCCTCTCAAAATCAGAGTGCCACTTCTGTATAAGCCCAGCCTAGCATATAACGATCTGAAGACTACAGTAGCGTTATGATTAGGGGCATAGGAGTTCAGTACACACACCGCCCGATTCTCTAGTAACCCATGCACCATCACCATTCTTCCCTCATTATCGGTTTCCACTGCCAATACTTTGAACTGTATATCTGGGGCTATCCAGATAAGGACCCCTCTCGCATATGTCGAGTATGTGGAGCTCACCAGCACACCGTCCCACACCCTCTCTAGGTTCTTCTGCTTCTGTCTGTCTAGATGTGTTTCCTGCTATAGTGCTATCGCAACCTTGTTGCACTGGATATACATGCTTACTCTATTTCGCTTCACATAGTTATTAAGCCCCCTCATAATCCAAGTCATAATTCTGACCGCATTAGCCATCATTGCTCATAGTGGAGCGTTAGTGAGGCCACCAGCCTGTGGCCAGCCTGAGGAGCAGTTTGATTCAGTCTAATATTATCTGTGGCAGTCTCCCCAATACTACCCCACCCTCTCCATCCCCCCACCCTCATACCCCACAACAAACATAACTATTCCCGCTATACCTTGCATACTGGAATAATCCTGTTTCTGCTCCATTCCACTTTGTCATAAAACAGGATTCCTGGTGCCCTACGGACAGGCCCTAAAAAAAAAAAAACCCGGCCCTCAACTACTCTAGAAGGGGGTATAAGGTTTGTGTACGTTTTCTCTATACTGGAACTCCACAGTACCCACTCTGTTCCTGCACCGTTGGTTCATCATATTTAGTTATTACATTCCATTGTCTCCTTGTGTAGAATTCTGAAAGTCTGCATCTCTGTTTACTTTGCCTCTCTGACTCGCATCTCTGCCTCTGCTTTATCCTGGTCCTTGACCGGTCTCAGGTTCTTCAGGCAACTGTGTCCGGTCCATTCATTTGTGCGCTTCCTTGGGTGATTCGAAAAATAGGGAATTTGCCATTGCAAATCACCTTCAGTCTCGCAGGGTATATAAGCATATACATGAGTCCTGTTTTCTGTATAATGGCCTTCGAACTTAGTTGGTAGGGTCCGCTCCCTCGACACCTTCCGGCAGGCCCACGATACGTACGTTGTTTCTACGAGCTTGCCCTTCTGCTTCCTCCGCCCTGCCTTCTAGCAACTTCACTCTTTGCAAGAGAATGTTCACATCTCTCGTCGTTGCACCCAAACTTCAGTGTTTTCTTTCGCTTGTTCCTCCAACTTGCTTGTGCGCTCTGCGATTGCACTGAAATCTTGACGCAGTACCCTGATCGCGTCCAGTATCTGCTGATTATCAGGTTCAGAGCTGTCTTGGGTCGGCAGCTGCTCCACATTCTTGTCTGATGCTTTGTCTTGCCGGGGCGTCTGGCCTGTCATGAATGTTTCAAGTGTAGTTTGTTTATTTTTCATTTTGAAACCATTAATCGACATTGTCTTCACACGTTCCGTGGGGTTCTCTTTCGCTAGGGGCACTATTAGTTTCCTCACGCAGTGGCCTGTTGCTCCCACTTTACTGTTGTCACACGGGCACATGGCTTGGTTGTGATCATAATGTTCCACCCTTGGTGGGTGCCTTGGCTCTGTTACGCTTCCTGAATGCCCTATCGGTGCCTGCCTTGCTGCTATATTCTTCAGAGTGACAATTGCGTCTTACTCTCAGTTGTGCGCTGTACCACAGCTCACCACTCAGGTGCGCCTTTGCTTGGCACTCATAGTGGGGGTCTCATACCCTTATTTTGGGTGGTTGTGTCTAGTGCCAGCGCCAGTGTCCATAACTCAACGCTTTGGCTCTGTCCACCCTAAATGCTTTTGTGCCTCTTGCTGCTGTGCTGCAATCTTCTCAACGCCTCTCAGGCATTACCGCTTACTCACGGGCCCACTCTAAATGTTTCTTTGGCCTGGTTGTGCACCAGGGGGGCTAGGGGTCCTTCTGCAATACCAGGGAGTGGTGGGGGAAGCCCACTCTGCGTGGTCATTCAGTTTGCCCGTTCAGCACCCCCACACCCTCACCCGCTCCTTACCTCTTGCCTGTTGTCAGCTTGCCTCCTTCCCTTAGAGCGCGGCCTGTCATTTGCATCCTGCACTCCGCAGTTCGTAATATGGACTTCTGCCTCCGGGTATCTCACCCGTCTGTCCTTCACACAGCTGTGTTCTTCATACCCCGACATGGCATTTCTCCAAGCATGTGCTTGGCTGTATGCTAGGGGGGTCAGATCCCTCACAATGTTTTAGGGAGTAGCTGGGCTGGTCACACTCTGCCCAAGTATACGCGTACACGTTGCGCTATGATCACATAGCGGCTGCTTCCACGGTCCACTCATGTTCTTCTCAGTGGGCCCCCTCAGACGCACTTCTCTTGTTTGCCCGCTGCCCTGGCTGCCTCCTGGCGTCCAGCAGTTTGCTTGGGCCACATATTAGCCCCCAGTCTGGTTTCACCTCCGGGTGTTCTACTACTTGCACAATTGCTGTGTCGGTTATTCTTGCTATCCCGACTCAGTCCTCTCCTCAATGCCTCGCCATTACAATCCCGCTGCTGCAGTTGTGCCCTTTAGGTGCTCCATTCCATTCCGGCACTGCGGGCCGTGAGATTGCTTCTCACCAGGGGATGTGCCGGATCACTTCTTCCTCGCTCCGGGTCTGCACTCCTGTCATTGATCTGCTGGGTGAAGAGGTGCATTCTCTTCTCTGCCCCCTGCTCTGTTCTTGGGGGGGGTACAGTCCGCTGTGTTTCCACTTCACACAGCCTGGACGGTGTCAATTCCAGCATCCAGCATGTCAAGGTGTTCTCCCGGATCTTTCCTCGCCTTGATGCCTCGCAGCCCCAGCTGGTATGCTTAGTTCCACCTATGGGCCTCTCCACATCCACGTTGGGCGGCGTTTCATTTCTGCACTCGTAGTACTTCTCACTGTGGTGCATTGAATGGTCAGTTCCTCGCCCCTTTGTTCTCCCCGGGCCCTATTTTGCAATTTGCGTGAGTCGGGCACTGCAGAACTTCAATGCCTCAGTATTAATTCCTCATACAGCGAATCCTTTCCTGTTGACGCTTAGTTTGTAGCTGCAGCATTCATGCGTCTATAGGTGCAACATAAGCCTGTCAGATGGGTTTGAAGCACATCTTCTTCCCAGGATCAGTAAATGATCTGTAGGAGCTCACAGGAAGCATGTCTTATCCCGCAGCCATGTAGCCATGCCCCCCAGTGAGATATGGTCGTGCTATTTCAGCCTCAGAAACAGCCTAGCTTATGCATTTTGGACCCTTACTAGCCAGTTGGGTTGATATTCTGGAAGTCCAGGGGCGAGGCTGTAGATGTAATCAAGTCTTGAGAATAGAAATGTGATAACTGCCAAGGTTCTGGTCATGAAAGTCTGGTAAGACATGACGCATCTCATAATTTAGAGCTGGAAGAAACACCCTCTTACAATGGCTGGCACCAGTGGTACCAGTGTTAGATTGCTGTAGATCGTGATTCTGACATGAGTTGTCATGAACCGGGGGCAATTACCCATTGTACCCATGTAGCAGATATGCGCACAGACGCACATCTCGGTCAAAGTCATTGTTTACACGATCGTGCCTTGTTGGCCACATGTGGAAGTCTATATCGGAACTCCTCCTGGTAGCACAGTTAGCATGGGAGACAATCCTGAACATCAGCCACCTCTGTTCTGACACACATATCTATCTCCAAATACCTGGCTTTGTATCCATGTTTGTGTACTTTTCTCTTTGTGCACCGCCGATGCTCTGCACCCATCTCCACGACTGTGTCAGTCTGGCGGGCTCTATTACTTTCACCTCTCCTGGAGTTCATTTTCTGTTCACACTCCCTCGCCCTTTCTCTCTGGCCCCACTGTGACACTTTCACTTCAATGCCTTGGGTCATTGTTTCAGTGAAGTGGTGTGTAGCGGGGGCTCACCACAGACACGTGTGGTGCATGTCCTTACACGTGCAATAGAACAAAAGAGGCCAGGATAATCAGGTTCCTGTTACACTCTGACCTGGCTGAAAATGATACCATCTGATCCCGAAAAAACAATATAGGGACTTACAGGTCTGCTGAAACTTCAACTGGCTCACCGCCTATTTAGCAAGCGAAACTACCAACCTGTGCACCGTCATAATAATAACACTAAATAATAATAATAATAATAATAATAATAATAATAATAATAATAACAATAATAATAATAATAATAATAATAATAATAATAGTTATATTAATGATAATAATAACAATCATGTGATTGTTGATGCTGATAATGCGGGGAGATAATGTGGGTTTTGAAAAGCTCTTCATATCAGGTTCCATCTCCTTCTAAGTGCTTTACAAACAGCCATTATTATTAGATTCATTTACTGCATGTCGGCTCCTTCAGTTCCTTAACGCCATGAAAAAGAAAGGAATGCTATACATGACTTAGTTATTAGTGTGCTCTTCATTTTAGTAAAATGAGATCCGTATTTGAAATACTCAGAACTCTTTAGCTTAAACCCATCATTTTAGCAGGTAGAACTGTGTCAGTGATTGTCTCTACGTCTGGCAGAGGCTTGTCACACTACTAGTGCTCAGGCCTTGTTGGCATCTGACTTCTCCTCTGGGCCATCCTGCGACTTACTTGACAGTTTATTCTTTGGCTCTGTTTCTGACAGAAGTCATGCCCAATACCTCATGCACAAGTCAATAAATCCTGCGGGTTCACACCAGTGGAAAAATACCTCATTTAGCTAGCAGAATATCTGCAGGCAGCCCTACTGCCAATGGAAAATCCACCAATTTCCAATGCGTTGAATGGGAACTGGCAGATTGTCCACTGGTGTAATAACAAGTGGTGGACTTTCTGAATGATTTCCTCTGTGAATCCATTGATAGACACTGCTTAACTGACCTATTACATAGGTGTTCTGAGATGAGGATGTACCCAGTCTTCGTGTGTTGTTCTATCCTGACCAAACTCCAGACTAGATTCCCTGCAGGCTGTTGGTGTCAAGGAAGGAACCAATGAAACGGGATGCAGTAATGGGTATTACAGACCCTAATTAAATGTGTTGAGCTCAGAGTCAGGTAAGAGCCTGCAGTGCAGCCATGCCTTTTGCTTCACCCTGAAAATATGACTGTTGTGGCAGACGTTTCCAGAGATGAAGCAGGGATCCTGCATCATAAACCCAAAGAATAGGGAAGAAAGATACCCCATCCTCTGGAGAAAGTAAACATCTAGCTATGCCCCAAGCAGAAGAGGAATGCACAATAGAAGTAATTCAATAAAGGCAGGGACAGGGAGGCAACGCGTCTTCGGCCCTACATCCTAGACAGGAAGGACATGCTGCGTTGAGAACATGTGACAGGACAAATTAACAAAACAGTTGGAGTTAGTGCATGACTGTCTACAGGAGTGTAAAAGACTCGGGAGGATAGCTCAGGGGCAACGCCCACGACTTTAAAGCAAGACAACGTGTGATCAACGCAGGTTCCTGCGCTTAGAAACCTTTAGCTTAAGCGTGTTATAAACAACCAATTACAAGTGTAAATAAACACGTATCCTCTATCAAATCTCTAAAAGTAGAATTATCCACCATCAATGACTACCACAAGAATGGTTGTCACTTTTAAGAGTTTAATTAAAAGAACAAAACTCAATTCATCCGCAGAGTTCAAAGCATAACTCAGACCTGAGATCAGCTGTGGTTTTGCTTCATGGGCACATTGCACCTAAACCCATAAGGTATGCAGGGTATGTAAGCCCCTAATTCATAATAAAGACAAAATATGATCTATCACCCACCACACATTTGGAATGGGGTGTTGAGCAGCACCTCAAAGACATGCCTTATCACATGCTGTATGTAGAAATATGGCTCTGTCTGATTACAGCAAGCTCTTTGTGGTCAATCCTCAATAAATTGACAAGTTTTCATTATCCATGGTCAAGCACCCTTCTTGTATTTTTTGTTTTTGGAGAAACTTCCCATGACGCATCACCATGACCCTCTTCAGCCTGACACCCTTCTACCTGACCCACCTTTTAGCAGCCCTGAACCCGAAAATAAATATATGCATACATATATATGTATATATGTGTTTGTCGACTCGATGAACCGGTGTTCACCAAATTAACAACGATCAAACCATGGTCAATACAACTAAAAATCATTTTCCTGGATTCTTAACATGATGGGAAAAAATAAAACAACTTGTCAAATGTTTCAGCGAGTGGAGACATGCAGACGCTTTCCATTAGTGTAGAACACACTGCATAAGGCATTGGGCCTCATTACATGGTAGGTGGTGAACCATGGCGCAATTACGCAATTAGCGCCATGGTTCATGGCGGTAAAATACCGGCACTGCCTTGGTGGAAAGGGGAATTACCGCCCCATTCCAAGGTTGGAGGGGCGGTAATTCCCCCTTCCACCATTGCCCTTCCCCATTCCCATTTTTGCCCCATAGGGCATAATGGGAATGGGGAAGGTGCTAATTACGGTACTGTAATTAGCTCCCTGGGTCACTTTGCCGGTAAAATACCGGTACCGGTAAACCCTTACTGCCTACCGTGTAATGAGGCCCATTGTCGGATGCACTGCGCAAGCACTAGCTTTTAATCATTACCCTTGATTTGTGTTAACCACATGGTGTAAAATGTTCCAATAAGAGATACAAGTGAGTATAACTAAATTACCTTTTAGATTACTTCCAGGTTCAGCTGTCACATTACCAATTCAATATCTGATTATTGTACTTGAAATTACACATATATTAAAGATGATAAATAGAACATTCTATGTAGGAAAAGTAATACCCTCACTCATTTATGGACTGGACATCCATCCTTCCTTAAACAACATTGATCTAAGCTGCATCGAGGGATTTATTTGTCATAAGGTGCTAGTCCTCCCTTATAGTGTACCTATACCAATCAGCAGGCATGAGCTGGGCTTGGTTTCATTAAATATGAGAAGATTTGGAAAAGGCTCTTATTATATAAAAATGTCTCGGAGCCTGTTCTAACTCCATTTTGATAGACTTCTTCCTACACCATCAAAAAGAGTGCATTCTATACGTGTCTAAGTAAACAGAGTTATTGAAGTCAATGGGTCTAAGCTTCAGATCCTTCATTTTCAATCCTACGCTTCTAAAAGAAAAACAGTTTTAGTACCTGGCTTGGTATGGTACCAATTGTAAAATAAAGAGCTATACACGTTTTGAACATCTTCAAAATGACTACAGACAGAATGGTGCATTATTTATATCCTAGTCAGTAAATTCGTATTTATTTCTTAACATTCAGGTGTAACACTCTTTTTACTAGAGAAGTTATTTGCACACAAGATAGGGAGGTCCTGCGCCAGCCTTCTGAATTTAGATACTGTGCCGTCGATAAAGAAAATTTGAGACATCTGTTGCTGCACTATCCAGAACCCAACCATGTGCGCATTATGCACTCCAGAGAATTTGGACATGATCTTACTTTTGGATTTTCTGGTCATCTTTGGGAGCGAATATGTAGTGGCCGATCAATAGCACAGATTTTAGACACTTTACAATTGTTAAATTGTTCTAAAGTAGGTAAGCGCAATATTTAATAAAAGGCTGGACAGACAGTCATCATTTTTACCCGTCCTGCCCTCGTTATTTTGTGAAAGTAGGGGAATTTATAGATTGGGGTCGATGCCACTTTACAGTGGTGATTATAATTGAAGTTATTGTAAGAGATTAATGGGATTTTGCTAATGATTGACTCAATAAGGTGTAAACACTTTAACCGTGAGTTATGATATTCATATGTAGTTTGTGGTTAATTTATGTTTTCTTTCATTTTGTACAATATTTCCTCTTTTATTCTTTCGTATTTATATGCTCATGATTGTATTCCAACTAACTTTTATATTCCATGTTTAATTTTAAATATTTGTATAAGGTTTGCTTTGTTTAAACCATGTACACAGAAAATAAAACAAATGTTTCTTCCTACTTGGATGTCTTTTTGGTCAATGTACAATAGATAGACAATTATTAACCAACCATGGTTGATATCCCTTCTTTTATTTGGTTTTGAAGGGTACTCTCCATGACGCACACCCCTCACCCACTTCACCTGCCAACCCTCGACCCCGTTGTCACAACTTAGCAGCCCTAAACCCCAGCATTCAAATATACATACATTTGTATGCATATATGTGTTTTTTCTGCTGATGGCTGTCCAATTCCAGGCCTCAAGGGTCGGAATCCTAAGGGGTTTTCAGGCTATCCCTCATTAATATGCATGAGATGAATTTACATAGAAACATTCTCAATGAAGTCACATTTGTTCTAATGAATATTAATGAAGGATATGCTGAAAATGCATCAGGATTAAGGTCCGCAAAGCCTGTTGGTCTGTACTAGATGAAACAGCGTCCATCAATTATTGCCTGTTGTTGGTCTGTACTCGATGAAATGGTGTGCACCAAATTATCAGCAACCAAACCACAGTCATTGTGACCATAGCATAATAACAACATTTATTTTCCTGGATTTGTAACATGAGGGGAAAAAATAAAACATTTTAAAAACATTTCAGAGATCAGAGACGTGCAGAACAAGGCAATGGCGGATGTACTGTGAAAGCGCTAGCTTATGACCATGACCTTTGGTTTATGTTAAGCACATGGCGTACAGTGCTATGATAAGAGATACATATCCATTTAACTACATTATCTATAGATAACTTCCAGGCTCAGCTGTCACATTACCAAAGCAATATCTGATTATTGTACTCGAAATGACACGTCTATTAAGCTCCCTTCTTCCCCTCTTCCTGGCTGGCAATAGAGAACCAACGCTGCGTGATACATTTGCGGTGCAAGCTCGCAAACCACTGAGAAAGCTGTCCTTAATTTTATGTGGGAACAACAACACGACAGCATTAATTACTTCGGTTACGGTCACCCATGTGTGAAAGGGATAACATGGCGCAGTGCTTTCAAGATAACATTTCCAGTCAGCATTTAAACAAGGCGCCAGTTAATACTTCATCCCCCAAAGAGGTGGGGCTTAATTGCCTGCTAAGGACAGTCTTTTGCTGTCACCCAGACCCCCACGTCATATGTTCACCTCACTAAGGCTAAAAGGCAACAGGGAGACAGGCCAAAAAAGGGGCAATGATTTCTCTGCCATCTTGAAAATTAACTGCATGGGAGGAACTATGCAGTTTCCCAAGTGCCCAGTACTGCTGGCGAGAACCAAGGCACTCCACGTCGAGAATGATAGCAGCCTGGGGTGGCTTCAGTCCTGACATTTATAGGGATGCTGTGACATCAGAAGCCTGCTTTGAAGTGCAAGCACTTAATGCAGTGCAACAAAAGTGTCTTTGAATTTTTCAGTGGGCCATCGGAACGAAGCACTTTTTCAAAAAAAAAAATACATATCTTTTCTATTTGTCATGCAAACATTATTACAAAATGAAACACACGTTATTTATGGATAGGTACAAACGAAGTGCTAATATGACATAATCATTTTCATAAACTGTAAGGGTTAGCACACCTATTACGGACAGCCATGCATTATCCAGTGTCTTACAGGCAAATTCTTTAAAATTCCTGAGGCATTGATATGATATGATATGATATGGCATTTGTAACGTGCCTATACACAAGTGTTTTAAGGCGCGACGAGGCAGGGAGGGGGGAAACAAGGGGAGGACAGACAACGATCCTAGTAGGCCAGGTGTCATTCAGATTGCGCAAGTGCAGGGGTAGGGGGAAGGGAGAGAAGTGCAAGCGGAAGGGGAGGGGGAAGTGCAGTACAAGTAAGTAGAAAAAAAAATAAAAAATAAAAAATAAAAATAACAAGGGCCAGCTGGTGGCAAGTGCAGGGTAAGTGCAGACAAGTGCAGGGAAGGGGGGGCTGTAGGGATACAGAGATAGTCCCGCAGTGCAGGGGTTGCCAGGGAGGCAGTGCAAGTGGAGAGCGGCTGGGCCCAGGACCGAGGTCGGTGAGAGTGGCCCAGTTGCAGATACAGTGCAGTTTCAGTGAAGAATTAGCAGGGGAGAGGGAGAGAGAAAGCAGAAGCAAAGAGGAAGGTTTTGAGGTGCTTCCGGAACCAGAGATGGTTCTCCTCAAATTTCAGGGAGGCAGGAAGGCTGTTCCAGAGAGAGGCCCCTGCGCGGAGAGAGATCTACCACCAGCTCGTTGCTTCGAGAAGCGGCTGACCCTGAGGGAGTTGGAGACGGATGAGCGAAGGGCTCGGGAAGGAAGATATTTAGGAAGAGAGAGTTGAAGGTATTTAGGCCCTAGGCCCCAGAAGGCCTTGTGGACAATGCAGAGGGTTTTGAACTTTATCCTCGCAGCCACTGGGAGCCAGTGTAGAGATTTCAGAGATATCTGGAGAGATACAGTCCCTGGGCTTGAGGCCAAGGACAAGTCTCACAGTTCTGTTCTGGATGAGTTGCAGAGGGCGGAGAGTGGAGGCAGGCAGATTAAGATAGAGGCTGTTACAGTAGTCCAGCTTTGAGAGAACCAGGGCTCGGGAGACAGTGAGCTTCTGGGGGAAGGAGAGGAAGGGAATAATACCTCTGAGGAGGTGCAGCTGGTAGTGTGACTTCTTAGAGACGTCAGATATATGAGGAGAGAAGGAGAGTGTGGAGTCGAAGATGACCCCGAGGTTTATTGCCTTGCAAGTAGGAGCAGGAAGATAGACCGGCCAGGGAGCTGCAGGGAAGGAGGGAGTGGGTGTGCCGATGAGTAGAATCTCAGTCTTACTGGCATTAAGGCAGAGGTCATTGGCGGCACACCATTCCTGGATAGCAGACAGACAGTCAGAGATGAGGGAAGGAGAGGAGGAGGCCGAGGGTAGCCTGAAAATGAGCTGGGTATCATCCGCATAGCACTGAAAGTTGGGGCAGAGAGCGGCGATGCGGTGGGCAAGGAGTGCCAGATACTGGTTGAACAGCCAGGGAGAGAGATTGGATCACTGGGGGACACCACAGGTGGAGAAAAAGATGTCAGAGAGGAAGGACCCCAGTTGGACCTGGCAGGGACGATTGGAGAGGAAAGATGTCAGCCACGCCAGAGCCTGACCAGTGATACCCAGGTTATCACGGAGACGGTTGAGCAGGATGGCATGGTTGACAGTGTCAAAGGCAGAAGAGTGATCGAGCAGAATGAGAACACACGGAGTGTTGGAGTGGAGGTTCAAGAGCAAGTCCTCACGGATGTTCAGGAGAGCAGTTTCCGTGCTTCTGGCAGCTCTGAAGCCAGATTGATGGTCATGAAGACTACCAACAGATTCAGCATGGAGGTTAAGCTGGGAGATGGCCAGTTTCTCCAGGAGCTTGCCCAGGAAGGGAGTGATGGAGATTGGGCAATAGTTAGCCGGGCAGGAGAGGTCAGAGGAGGGTTTCTTAAGAAGAGGGTGCACAAGGGAGTGCTTAAGGGGGGATGGGAAGACTCCAGAGGCGAAGGAGTGGTTGCAAAAGTCAGCCAGGGTAGGAGCCAGGGAGTCGATGTGGTCCTTGATAGTTTTGGAAGAACAGGGGTGAACCTGTTTAGACAAGACTTTCATAGATCGGACTTGTTTGGAAACCTCATCAGCAGAAAAAAGGGGAAAGGCAGAGAAGGAGGGAGGAGGGGTGGCTGCAGAAGAGCAAGAGGAAGAGCCGGGAAGAGAGGGAGGGAGGTGATAGGAGGAGAGTGAGGACAGGATGTCCTGAGTTTTAGAGATGAAGTGAGAGGCCAGTGCAGTGCAGAGGGCCTGGGAGGGGACAGGAGAGGTAGAGACTGCAGCAGGGTTGGCAAGCTCCTTGCAGATTTTAAAGAGTTCGGCCGAGTTGTTAGATGCCGCAGAGATGCGGGCTTGGATAAGGGCTCTCTTCTTGGCGAGATCGGAGAGACGGTATTGCCTTTGGAGCAGGTGGCAGGCCAGTTTGTCAGAGGATGAACATGAAGCACGCCATTTCCTCTCTGCCACCCTGCACTTGCGTTTTAGGGTGACGAGATCCGAGTCATACCAGGAGTTACATTTGGCTTTGGGCTTCAGGCGGATTCTCATGACGGGGGCAAGGATATCAAGAGTATCAGATATAGCAGAGTGGAGCATGGAGAAGGCTGTGTCAGGGTGGGAGTCAGCTGAAGGAGTAGGAGGGGGCGAGAAGGTGTCAGCGAAAGCCTCAACTGACACGCGCTTCATGGGTCGGATGACCGAGAAGGGGGTGGCAGTGATGAGGGTGGCATTATCTGTGGGGTAGGGAGGGTGAGGTGGGAGGATAGGAGAAAGTGATCACTCCAGGAGAGAGGAGTGGAGAGAGGGACAGAGAGGGGAAGGTCAGAAGAGATCAGAGCATCAAGAGTGTGCCCTGCAGAATGGGTAGGCCCAGACGGGAGAGTAGAGAGTGAGAGAGAGTCGCAGAAGTCACGAAAGAGTCCCGTGGGGGGACAGGAGGCATCCAAGTGGATGTTGAAGTCACCAAGAAAGAGGAGTTGAGTGGTTAAGGACAGGAGTGAGGAGGAGAGGTCAGCCCACTCAGAGAGGAAGGAGGAGATTTGACCAGGTGGCCGATAGATAGTAGCCACGGTAAGGGAATGGCTAGGAGAGAGAGAGAGTCGGCAGACAAGACACTCAAAAGAGGAGTAGGTCTGTGTAGGAGTGACAGTGGCAGGAATCCACTCAAGGAAGATAAGGGCCACACCCGCCCTGCACGGTTGGGGCATGGAGATGATCTTGTAACCGTCAGGTAGGAGTGTGTCAAAGCTGGTGTCAGAGCTGGCCGTGAACCATGTCTCAGTGAGACTGAGGACGTCAAGGTCCAGTTCCTCAAGAAGGTGACAGATATCAGAGGAATGCTTGATTGCAGAGCAAGAGTTAAGAGTGGCAATGTGGAGAAGGTTTCCATCCTTGAAGGACTTCCGGGGAGGGGTACAGATCAGAGGTACGCCCTGCGGAGATGTAGAAGCGGGAGGTGAAGAAGCAGCACAGGAGGGGGCAGGGAGGGAGGGTAGAGGCAAGGTAGCCGAGGACAGAGGAGGAGGGACAGCAGGAGAGGAAGGAAGTTGATGAGGCGTGGGAAGCGTCTATCAAAGAGGTGAAGGTTGGCCTGAGGGCCTTGGACCAATACGGTCCCATTAGCGTAGACATTAATGATGGCCTTAGAGGAGTGGAAGGAGGCCAAGAGGACATCCCAACGGGTGCCGCCATTAATGGGAGAAGAGGAGAAAGGAGAGAGCACAGAGACCATATGAAGGGTCCATAGGTCAGGCAAAGGCACGAAAAAGAGGATGTCAGTGAGTTTCCTTGGAGCAGGCACTAGTGTAGGTGTCAGCGATAGGGAGGCCTGGGTTGGAGACCAGGATGTCCTTTTTAAACTTTTTCCTACCAGATTTAGTGAGGAGAGCAGGATAGTCAATAGAGAAGCAGTTAGAGAAGATAGGCGAGATAGAGAGCACCATGGAGTAGGAGGGAGTGGGGGGTGGAAGACAGACGATACGAGAGCACGCAGGCAGGAAGTGAGCGGCAAGCCCAAGTTTACCACATTTCAGAACAGTAAAAAGCATATTAGGTACAGAGGCCACCTAAGTTTGAGAATCCTGCGAGGGGAGAAAAACCCTATTTTACCACATTTCAGAACAGTAAAAAGCGTGTTAGGTACAGAGGCCACCTAAGTTTGAGAATCCTGCGAGGGGAGAAAAACCCTATTTTACCACATTTCAGAATAGTAAAAAGCGTGTTTGGTACAGAGGCCACCTAAGTTTGAGAATCCTGCGAGGGGAGAAAAACCCTATTTTACCACATTTCAGAACAGTAAAAAGCGTATTAGGTACAGAGGCCACCTAAGTTTGAGAATCCTGCGAGGGGAGAAAAACCCTATTTTACCACAACTGTAGAACATAGTGGGGTGAAGACACCAAGCAAATGAAGTGACCAGGTGTAGGTGGGGTGGGCCGGGAGAGGTGGAGAAGCCAAGTACTGGCGCCTGGCGTCCCCTGCGGACACCTGCAGACACAAGGGAGCCGCAGCAGTAGGAGCCGCCCTTTGCCAGAGGGCCCCTTAGCCGTGGGGGCTGCCGGGCAGTGGGGCTGCCAAGGAGGGTCAGTAGATAAGGGGGGGTGGGCGGGCAGGGAGGCGGGCTGGAGGAGGGAAGCAGGAAGAGGCTGCAAGGGGACGGGGGAGGGAGAAAAACACAGACACAACACGCTCGGAGCGCGAAAACAGGCAGAACACAAATGAAAAAAAAAAAGGAAAACTCACTACTGTCCCAGATGGACCGGCAGGATTACTATCCTGAAACTGGGCTGCCCGGCGAGCTGCTCTTGCCAATAATAACCTACCAGAGATCAGCTTAATATTAGATCTTGCAGTGCAACTTACAATCTATGCATGTACTTTGCGGATATTCGTCCGAGCTAACAATCCTGCGTGTAAGTCACTGTGGTGGGGGCGCGCGGCATCGCAGGCTATTGCGCAGCAATAAAGGAGCCAGACGCAGAGCTCTTCAAACACAAGTCTTACTTTATTCACCTTCAACATTCAACTCCCCGACCCCACCCCTTTGCGTCACTTCCCTTTCCCTTTCGGTTCCTCTCACCCCCGTTGTCACGGCGACGTCAACGTGACATCTCCCCGCTTTTTGAACAGTTACTAGACTCTTCGCAACGAGCGGGGTTCTGGTGGGCTTCTAGTCTATTTTCTCAATCCATCAGCGAGGTCTGTTCTGAGCCCTCTGCGGACGTGCCTGACTCCACCCTGGCGATGGCCTGCTCTCCACAGTCTCTTGAACCACCTCCGGCTCTGACTCCCCCTAGTCCCACTGATCCGCTTGACAGGAGTCATCTGACTCATAGTCCAGGTGTACATGTACTCTTCCACTTAGCCGTCTGGCTCCTCTTGGTGGAAGTTCTATGAAGTGGGACGAGTTTCTCGTGACAGATCCCTCTGACCCTTGGGCTGTGATCATGGACCCCTTCCTTTGAATGACAAGCAGTGGTTCCTCACGAAAGGGGGCCGTATGCTTGTGCGTTACCGGTTGCCAGACCGGCACTACGTCCCCTACTTCTATTTGTGAAGTCTGTGCTCACCTGCAAGTGTCCGCATACTTCTTCATTCGAGCTTTGGCTGCTTCATCTCTTTCTCGCACCTCCTGGTCCAGAGATGGTGATGGGGTGATGAATTCAGTCTGTGCTATACGTGTTTGGGTAGTTTCTTCCAAACATCAGTTCGGCCGGTGTCCTCCCTGTGGTGCTATGACGAGTTCCTCGATAGTCTCTCATAAGTTGGGTCAGTACTCGTTCATAAGGTTGGCTGGTGAGTCTGGTGATCTGGAGTGCTCTCTTGAAGTTAGCCATGAATCGCTCGATCTTCCCGTTGGCTTGTGGTCACAGGGGAGTGACTTTTCTGTGAAGAAACCCAAGATATTCTGCGAATTGGGTGAACGGATGTCCACATAATGGGGCCCCGTTGTCTGTCTTAAGTACTTTAGGTACTCCATAGGGCGAGAACATGTGGTCCAAAGCCGGGATGACATGATGAGCTGTGGTCGATGATATGAGCCGCACGTCAGGATATCGTGAGTACTCATCCATCACAGCCAGGACGTATTTCCCTCCCTCGATTGGCCCAAAGAAGTCAGCCATGACTGCCTCCCATATATTTTGTGGGAGCTCCAATATGAGCAGTGGCTCAGGGTGTCGATTTGACATAATGAAGCAGCACGTGGGGCATGCCTTTAGTGCAATTTCCACTAGCGTGTCCATGTGAGGAAACCAAACCTTTTGGCGGAGCATGCGTTTGGTGGATACCATGCCCCTGTGCTTTTTGTGTGCGAGCTCTATGACTTTGGCCCTCATTGCTTCGGGAATGACTAGTTTACAGTCTTTTAGGAGCAGGTGATCTTCTGACACTGCAAGCTCTTCCTTCACTTGTAGTAACCGTTCTACATCCTCCTGGACCTTGCCACCTGCAGCTCTCCCCTTTTCCTTTGCCCTTCACCACAGTCCCGACTCCAATCCTTTGCAGATGATGCGGCAGGCTGGGTCACTTTCTGTTTCTCTGGTGAGTGCTTCCATGTTGATGCCCTCCGGTGCAGACTGATGAATGAGGTATCGTAGGTACCTGTCGGCCACTGACGGTTCAGGTATGCTCTCCACCCGTGGTCTCCTGGATAGAAAGTCAGCCGGGTTTTCGCCTTTCCCTGGTCTGTGGATGATCTCAAACGCATATTCCTGAAGTCTCAGACCCCATCGGGCGATTCGTGGGGGCATTTTGGCTTGAGGGTTGCCGTATAGGAACAATAGGGCCTGGTGGTCCGTTTACAACTTGAAAAGGTTTCCCATACAGAAACAGGTGGAAATGCTTGCATGCCCATACAACTGCAAGTCCTTACTTCTCCGCCTGGGAGTAGGCAGTTCCCGTGGTGGATAGGTTGCGACTGGCATAGGCCACTATGTGTTTTTTCGTGAAGGATCCTTTGGGCCCAGTTGTACCAGTATGGCGCCTAGGCCAACGGGACTGGCGTCGACCGTGAGCTCAGTCTTCCTGTTAGGGTCATAGTATGACATATTCTCTGCTTTCGTCACCCTTTCCCTTGTCAGTTTGAACGCCTTTTGGCACTCCGGTGTCCACTTGAATTTCACATCCTGGTGTGTCAACTGTCTGAGTGGTTCGCTAACTGACGCGAAGTCCCGGATGTACCGGCTACAATAATTGGCTAGGCCTAGGAACGACCAAAGCTCTAATACGTTGGATGGGGCTGCTGTGTCGTTCAGTGCTGCTACTTTGTCTGGGTTAGGAGTCATTCCTGATTTCGGGGTAGTCATGTCCAAAGAATTTTTGGTTTTTTTCTCGAAATTCGCACTTGTCTCTATTGTCTCTATTTAACGTGAGATTTGCACCGTGCAGGGGCTTCCATACCAGCATCAGGGTCTCATCATGCTTGTTTATGTCAGTTCTGAAAACCAATATATCGTCCGAATAGTTGAGGCAGTTGGGGATGTGTTTTATAATGTTATGGACTTCAGCCTGGAATGTTTCTGCTGCCGAGGACACCCCGAAGCTTAGTCTCTTGTATCTGAAAAGGCCGACGTTGTGATGTTTCTACTCACGGGGTGTAGGACTAGCTGATGATACACTTTTTGCAGGTCCAGTTTGGAAAAGACCTTTGCCCCATTCAGCAGGTGTATCATGTCCGTGATGCTTGGCGCGGGGTGCCTCTCCCTTTTGATTGCCTGGTTCGGGCATTGCATATCCACGCACAGTCGTATGGCCTCAGAGCCTTTCTTTGAAACGGGAACAATCGGTGATACCCAGATAGTTGGTCCGGTTGCCCTTTCGATGATATCTTGTGCCAGTAGTTTTTGGAGTTCATCTTCAACTTTCTTCTGAATGTTGACTGGAATCCCGCGGTATGGCTGGGCTAAAGGGGAGATTGAATCATCTACATACAGCCTTATTTGCATGTTTCATAGTTTTCCTATGCCTTTGAAGATTTTGGGGTACAGGTTGTTCATCATTTCAACCGGATCTATGTATTTGTGGACCATTATGTTGTAGAGGATATGTATTAGGCCCATGTCAGCGGCTGCCTTGAAACTGAGGACGCAACCACTGTCTATCTTGGTGGCTAAAACATGTATTGGTACCCTCATTTCGTGGCCTTTATACCGGCAAAATCCGCTGAATTGTCCCAGGCATTTTATCGGTGCTTGGCTCCAAATGCATATATGTCCACGGTTGCCGGGTGTAACTTGGGTTTTTGTGGAAGATCATTGTATATCTTTTCACTCACAACATTGACGGTGGCTCCTGTGTCTATGAGAAATTCCGTCGGCCTCTCTTACAGTTTAATGATGAGTGTTGGACTGTGTGCCGTCGCTTTGGGGTTGCCCAGCGCGTATACATAGGCCTTATTCTTTTGGTCACTCCCTGACAAGCTGTGATCAGAGTCTGTGGGGGACTATTCCACCAAGTATCGCACGTGGCGTCAGGATCTGCGTTCAGGTCTTGTGCGCATCACAAACCTTCTTCTTTCTCTTCTCCTCTGCCGATCTTCTCCCAATTCTCTATTTCGCTGATCGCCTGTGGGTTGATTTTGAGTGTTTGGGATATTGGGGGCTGGGTTACTGGTTGACGACCCTATGTATCTACTTCTTGGGCGAGATGTATTTTCTTAGGTCTATCTCTGCCTCGATCACGGAATAATCTACACACTGCTTGGAAGTGTCTTTCTTCGCCACACGAGGTGCACCTTTGACCTAGGCATGTCCCTTCGTGCGGGTATTCAAACCCACATTTGTAACAGAAGAGTTCTTCAGATTTCTTCTCCAGTTGTAATCTGTTGATGATTTCTCCTGTATTGGTGTTGCCAAAGCTCTCGACTAGGGAGTCAATGGCTCTCTCAACTCTCGCTAGCGCTAGGAATTCTTCTAGCGTACAGGACTTTTGAAGTAGCTTCCTGCGGAAAGCTTGAGACTCACATCCGGAGATGATTTGTGATCTTAAGGCTTCGGTGTTCGAGTAATTTGTGAAGTCACAGTGCTTTAGTTTGGTGCGTAATCGCATCACATATGTATCCATAGTTTCCCCTTTGGCCTGCTTGGTGCTATGATGCAGGTGTCTTTCAAATCTACATTAGTATGGGGTGCGAAGTACGCAGCTAGCGTGTCCCTGAGGTCTTGGATTGAGTCTATGGAATCTTGAGGCATCTCATCGATTATGTCTCGGGTCGCTGATCCTACAGCTAGTTTTAGGAGACATACTTGTATTGCGTCGGAGACTGGCCTTGTGGCTCCCATGTACAGGTCAAAATCCCTGATCCACTTGGTCCACCGAGGGCCCATGTTGCTCGTGTCTGCCACGTCAAATGCTCCCGGCATTTGAGCTGCCAGGGTGTCCGGCAGTTGGTATGGTATATGGTCTGGTGTGGGTGCCCCTGGGATTTGGGGCGCATTCCCTTGTGCTTGCCCTTTTTGGCCATCATCTTGACCTGACATGGTGAAGGGGGTGGTGCTTACTTCTTATGTTGCCACAAGCCCTCCTCTGTGGATGTGCTGGATGTCTGTGAGGAAGCTTCTCTGGTTATCCTCTTGCCTCACTTCAGGGGGTCCTGCCTTCTGCTAGTATTGGATGGCCGCCACACGTCGCACGAGCACCATCGAAGAGACAAAGACACACTGACCCCTCTTGGGGCTTCCGTGTTACTGGCACCATGCACTGCGGCCCTCATGTCCTTGGAGCGTCTGCTGCTGCTTGCAGGGCTTCTTTTGCCTGGCCTCACGTGTGTGCTGTGTGCCTCTTCCTTCTTTGGCCTGCTGGCCCAGTGCTTCCTTTGCGCAGGAGAACACATGGGCCCTTCTTTGCAGCCGACCGCTGTGCGAACACGTGAGCCCCTGTTTGCAGCCGACTGCTGCTTGAAGGTTTACTTTCCCCGCTCTGCCCCACGTGGTGGTGCCTCTTTCCGAGCACCAATGCACTCTTCAGTGTGCAATCACTGCTGCGGCCCGGACACATCTTACTTTTTTCTCTGTGTGTCAGCTGGGCGGGCCTGCGCTCGCAAGCCTTCCGGTCACAGTTGCCGTGGGTGGGCTTCTGGGCTCCTAGGAGTGTTGCCCTGCCCACCATCCTCATCACCATTTTGGTGGGGGCGCGCAGCATCGCGGGCTATGGCACAGCAATAAAGGAGCCAGACGCGGAGCTCTTCAAACACGTCTTACTTTATTCACCTTCAACATTCAACTCCCCCACCCCAACCCCTTGCGTCACTTCCCTTTCCATTTAAGGTTCCTCCCGCCCCCCGTTGTCACGGAGACGTCAACATGACAGTCACCATATTGGATGCCCTGCAACTCGATGCCTGGTCCCATAGGCTTCATTCCTGCAATAATTGTTACCCTTTTTCTTGAATTTCTCCCTCTCCTCCCTTCTCTCTCTTTTTGCCTGCAGAGAGAGGATTGACATTTGGCAAGGCTAGGGAACCATATCATTTTTTTAATATTTATTAAACATAACATTTTGTGGGGATTCCATCTCTGAAAGGTGGACTGCTAATCACACCCTCTTTCATCAAAATCTGCAGTGCCTCCTCTCCTATGAGCAGGTCCAGAGGTCACTGGGACCCTGTCTGACAGCTGCTCTGACAGCAAAGTCACTGCAGTGCTGAGACTGCATTTACAATCTGAACCTCTTTTACAAAACCACATACTTATGAAATTATAATGAACGATCATCCTTGTGGCAGTTTTATTTTTTAAGCATAAGCCATGTCCAAATTATGTGATATGATGGCTGTTAGTTCACATAATTATTAAAGCCACATCTGATCTGTATCACTAATTTGTCAACACTGTGAGCCCAGGCCAACCATTGAGAGGCGGCATGCATTTTCCCTAAACTGGCTGTGTATGCTGCAACTAGCAGTCAATAGCCACTAGGACCTACCTCTCTTTGCTCCTTTGTGAGGGTGGGTAACACTTCTCTCCTTCCCAGGAAGCTCTCACCAGGATTATCCTGGGAAACAGGCTTTAGTGGGCTCACCCTAAACAAAAGGACCATTCTCACACCAGAGATGCTGTAGGTTTGGTAATGTGGTGGTGCTAGTGTAGCCAGAGTGACCTTTGCATAAATTGGGATTAATTCCACCATTTTACTTTTCTCTAGGCCTATATTTCCTTTTTGCCTACTACACTTCATGCAGTGCAAATCACATTGGGTAGGATGACTTAAGACAAAGACCACTTGTTACCTTAGTAGGGATTGAGCCCTTTAAATCATGCATGTTTTTACTCAATCTCATGAGGATGTTAAAAGGACGTGGTCTCTCCCATGCTTGATTGATTCATTCCTGGACTGCCAGATTAATGAATTTGGAACGCTTTTGGTAGAGTGCGTTGATCTTTCCAAGGTCCTCAGCCATTCAGGCGAAGAAGGAGTGTTCCAAGGCACAGGCAAGCTCTGCTCCCTACTCACCCTAAAGGCGCATTGGGAGTGATCTGCTATTGGATCAAGACCTGCCTCTGTGCCAGTTACACTAGTAACCAGTACTGCACTGGAAATGAAGCACTCATGCAGCTGTTAGTCACCCTAACCTGGTTTGGGAGAAGGAGAACAAAGAATCATCTTGGTCCTGAGCCCCTTTATTGGGACTCACAGCAACTGAAGAAGCAAAGCAGCTGGTCGTCTACATTTCTACCATCGTCCACCATGTTCAAACACATTGAAACCAAAATGACCTGCAGTGCTGCCTTTGGCACTTCTAACCTCTTTGAACCTCTGTGTCATAAATTGGTTATCCTTGATACATTGATGAAAACTCTGTTCTTGCCGCAGTACCCATGTCTGTACCCTTTCCAAGATTTTGCCTCACTATGTCCATCCAAAGATGGCAGCTCACTGGTTGACGGCAACATCAAGATGGCAGTGTAACATCCGGTTACAGTGAGAAGCGTTCTGTGCTGCGATGCACCTTACTACGTAAGTGATTCTGTGTGCCACATTGGACTGCTTTTGCTCCTTTCTTTTTGTCGCGTTCCTAGCCTCATTATGGTTCCTGTGTTTTTCCTTGCTGTTCCTTCCTGCTTGTGTTCATCCTTTATTCCTGAAAACCTGCCCTCCTTCTCCTTCAGTAGTTATTGAAGTATGGGTCCCCTTGGACTTCTGATTTGCTTGCCTGTTGTTCTAAATAATCCTTACCGGCTGAGTTTTTCCCTCTCCTGGAGGATCTTTTTCTCACACTTCTTTGGCCCGTTTTTTTGGGGTACATCAGTTTGGTTGTTTCAGTGAAACCAACAAAGTGTCTACCTTCGAAGGTAGGGCCTATTTCACAAAAAAGACGTGCCACACGACCCTGGTAAGACCGGCTCTTGTTACGCTGTTGCTGCTCCTCAGTCTAGTTATCCGACACACTGCGTCAGATGAGTGCATGGTTTGCCCCAGCTCAAACAAGAAGCATGCCACTCTGGAAGCTTTTAAACTTCCATGTTCCAAACATGCATTAAACCTCCAGCATCTTTGTTGCCGACCTCTGATCGAATGCTGAACCAACCTTGGTGGTCTCATTGAACAACACCCTTTGAATGCTGCATCCAACCACATTGAGCTTCATTCTAAACATAACTCAACACTTGTCCCCATTGACCCACTTCATTCGAAAACTGAATCAAACTTCCACAAACCTCATTTCGAACCCAAATCAACATCTTCACCCCACCTGGATCACCATGACTCACTCAGAACCTGGTTCGACCCACTCGCACACCCATAACAAGACTGGTTTGATGCTGTTAAACCACCAAGAACTAATTAAGGTGCTATCTGAAGTCCCAACCACCCAGGGCCATTTGTTGGGAGCGTAGAGACTGTTTAAGCCCCACTTAGCACCATTTTCTAAAAGACATTTAATTAATGTACTGCCTTTTCCCTCCTACATATTATCCAGAGTGCTTGCACCATTGCATTCTGCATGTGTCTGTGTTCATTTACAGAGGTGTTTTTATAGTGTTTTCTAGCACTGTTTTTATTGCATATTGGTGTCTTTAATTAAAGTGTATAAGTTGTTATTAAACCTTGATTGGACATTTCTATATGTTGTTCTTTTGAACTTTTGATATGTGGGGTGCTAATGTTGTAACACTCACACCCCACTTAAGAGAATAGCTTGCCCTTGGCCCACGCAACAGGAAAAGTCAAGGGAAATATATTTCTTATCTGTGACTGTGTTACTGTAATGATTGGGAGCATTCTTGTTTTGTAGAATTGTGAGGGCTGAATAGGCAGTTGAGCTAATAGTCACACTTCTACTCCAACAAGGCAGTAGTCATTTCAGCAAACTGGTGGGCAGTGGTTGAGATTTGATAAGGACTGAGCCTACAGCTTAGCTATCCACAGTAAAACAGTGTGCAGATAACATTAGAAGCACTGACAGGCATATTAAATTGAATGCTACAATTGCATTTGACATCAGCTTTGCCCCTGCCTTGTAAGTAAGTGATCTGAATGAGCTATGCCAAGAGAGGGGACTCCCCAGTGGCAGTAAGGTTAGGAAAGCCAAACTGGTCAAAATCCTCCAGGCTAGGCAGTGGAGCATTCCCAGCTGACAGACTGTAATCTTGAAATCTTGAGCCCTAAGCTCAGTTACCAATTTCTCTGATGGGTGTTGATATGGAGGGGGAAAGCGATAGTGATAGTGGTTGCCACCATTTTTCCCAAAACACAGATAGTTTATCTCCCCCAGAGGTCCCAAGTGTTCAGCAAGTCTCAGGTCTCAGTTAGGCACTGTGCTTTAGTGAGGTTGAAAGCTTCTAGTATGTTCTGGATGACTCTGTTTGTGAAGACCAAAGAAGTTCCTTCAAGAAGCAGAGGGATGAGAGTAAGAAAGAGAGGCATGCTGCTGCTTTATCAGGGAAGGAGCTGTAGCCACTTTAGCAGAGCAGAAATTGAGGGGTGAGGGGTGGCATAGAAAGCTGAAGCAGCTGAAGCAGAACAGAAACAGAGGTATCCGGTAACACTAGAATTGTTCAAAATGGACCTGGAGAACGTACTGAAGCATAGAACGTCTATTAGGGAGGACAGTATCTCCAGTGGTGGCACCCAGGGAAAGCTTAGGTGCCATATCCCCAAAGAATTGTCTAATCATATGTGGTGGGGAGACACATATTTGACTGGTTTGAGGGACTGGAACTCGCCTTTGACCGCAATGACTATGGAGAAGAGTTGTGGGGAGCAGCCCTTATGAGCTGTATATTGACAGCTGGAACCAATGTAATTATTTTTTTGGCTCCTGAGGAGAGGCACATTAATTGACAGATAACACCCCCTCCCTGCATGACCACCCCCGATCCCTGCTTGGGCTCCCCTCTCGCTCCCCCATCTTTTTTCCCTTCACACCCTATGGTGCTCTCTGTCTCACCTGTCTTCTCTAACTGCTTTTCTTTCACTTGCTCTCATGTTCCCCCTTGTGCCTACCTCATGTCTACCCCCCATTGTGCCCCCGCTCGCTGCTTGCGATCCCCTCTCCACCCTTCTTTCTTCCCTGCACCGCCTATGGTGCTCTCTGTCTCTAACTACTTTTCTATCAACTATCTTATCCTTCTCACTAAGTCAGGCAGGAAGAAGCTCAAAAGGGACATCCTGGTCTCCAACCCAGGTCTCCCTATCCCTAATACCTACGCCAATTCTTCCTCCAGGCAGACACTTACCAAAATACTCTTTGTCATTCCCTCCCAAGGCCTATGGACCCCCCCCCCATATGGTCTCTGTTTTCTCTCTTTGTTGCTCTTCTCCCATTAATAGTGGCACCCGGTGGGAGGCGGTCCTAGCCCCCTTCGACTCCTCTAAGACCATAATTAATGTCTACTTAAATGGCACTGTCTTAGTCGAGGGCCCTCAGGTCAATCTCCTCCTTTTTGATAGACGCTTCCCGCGCCTTATCAACTTCCTTTCCTCTCCTGCTATTCCTTCTTAACCTGCTCAGACTCCACTGTCGCTTCCTTCCTCAGCCACCTCTCCGGCACTTCCTGCTGCTTCTCTGGCCACCCTGTCACACTTGTGTATGGGTGCAATACAAATAAAATATCATATCATATATCTGTTGCCTGTCACCTCTGCCACCCCTCTGGCACTTTCTTCTTTCTCTCTGACTACCCTGCCTTCTCTTCTGTCCTCCTTTGCCCGTGCTCGGGAATCTCCAACACTACCGCAGGGCGTTCCTCTGGCCTATACCCCTCCCCAGAAATCCACATTGCTACTCTCAACTCTCGTTCATCTTTAAAACATTCCTCTGACATCTACCATCTCCTGGAAGAGCTTGATTTGGATGTACTCAGTCTCCCCAAAACTTGATTCACAGCCAGCTTTGTCACGAGTTTTGACACTCTCCTTCCCAATGGCTACAAAATCCTATCCAAACCCAAAACCAACCATCCCGGTGGTGGTGTAGCCTTGATTTTCCTGGACTGGAGTCCTGCTTCTATAATTCCAATGCAGGATTACTCCTCCTTTGAATGCCTGGTCTGAAGGCTCGCTATCTGTCCTGGCCTCTCTTTCGCTGTGGCCACTATCTACAGGCAGCCTGGCCAGATGCCCTCTTCCTCTCTGAGTAGTCTGACCTCTCCTCCTTCTTCCTTGCCTCTTCTCCACAACATCTCCTCCTTGGAGACCTGAAGATCCACCTGGATGCTACCAGTCCTTCTTTGACACTCGTTTGCAACCTCTGCATCTCTCTCTCTCTCTCTCTCTCTCTCTCTCTCTCTCTCTCTCTCTCTCTCTCGCTCTCTCTCTCTCTGTCTCTCTCTCTCTCTCTCTCTAATCTTTCCTCTGGCCTGACTTACTCTGCAGGGCACACCTTGGATGTTATGATAATCCTCATACCTCTCCCAGCGCTCTAGCCCTCTCACCACTCCATTCCCTTGGAGTGATCACTTTCTCCTTTCCTCCCATCTTTCTCTCTCTATCTCTCAGGCCAAGCCAACTCCAGCACTGCCATCTACATTCTCGGCCATCCGACCCATGAAGAGTGTGTCAGTTGAGGCTTTCACCGCTACTTTCTCTCCTCATCCTGCACCTTTGACTGACTCTCACACTGACACAGCCCTCTCTAACTTTCATCTCTCAATCTCTAACACTCTGGATGTCCTTGCATCTGTCACGAAGATCCATTTGAAGCCCAAACCTATGTACAACTCTTGGTACGATTCTGACCTCACCACCCATAAAAAGCAGTGTAGAGCAGTGGAGAGGAAGTGGAGTGCATCAGGAGCACCTCCTGACAGACTGGCCTGCTGACTGCTCCAAAGGCAGTACATACTCTCTGTCCTCTCTAAGAAGAGAGCCTACATCCAAGCCTGCATCTCTGCAGCATCTAACAACACAGCCAAACTTTTCAAAATCTGCAAGAAGCTGGCCAATCCTGCTGAAGTCTGCACCTCTCCTGTTCCCTCCCAGTCTCTCTGCATGGCCTTGGCTTTGCATTTCACAACTAAAACTCAGGACATCCTCTCCACCCTCTCTTCGTCTACCTCTTCCTCCTCATCCTATGCCACTCCTAGTCCGTCTGAGGGCATCCCGCCTCCTCCCTTCTCCTCCTTTCCTCTGTTCACTACTGATGATGTTTCTAGACAAGTCTGATCTATGAAGGTCTTGTTAAACTAGGTTCTCCCCCACTCATCCAAAAGCATCAAGGGCCACATTGATACCCTTACTCCAGCCATGGCCGATTTGTACAATTGCTCATTTGCCACTAGAACGTTCCCCTCCCCTCTTAAGCACTCCTTTTTTCACCACTTTCTAAAGAAGCCATCGGGCCGATCCTTCCTCTCTGGCTAATTATCGCCCTATCTCCATCACTTCTTTCCTGGGCTAACCCTCGATAAAAGCTGCCCATCTCCCAGCTTAATCTGCATAATGAATCTGCTGGTTGCCTCCACGAACAACCAGTAATAAGCATGGAAACTGCTCTCCTGAACACCTGTGAAGACCTGCTCTCCAATCTTGCCTCTAATCTTCCTTCTGTCCTCATTCTCCTTCGATCTATCCTCTGCTTTTGACACGGTCAACCATGCCATCCTGATCAAATGCCTCTGTGACAACCTGTGTAACACTGATCAGGCCCTGGCCTATTTGACGTCCTTTTTCACAGACAGACCCTCTCAGGTACAACTGGGGTATTTCCTCTCTAATATCTCTCTCTCTCTACTTGTGGTGTTCCCAATGGGTCTAATCTCTCTCTTACGCTCACCTGGTCACCATGGGGGCGTCGCACGAAGCTGAGCGATGAATGTCTGCATGTGCTTCGCATGAAACTGAGCGATGAATGCCTGCACGTGTCTTCTCTGTCTCACTACTTCTTTCACAAGTGGGCGATGGCCTTAGGTGTTTTAATGGCGGGTTTTCCATCCTGCGACTGAATGCAGGGGCGCGTTAATGTTCATAAGCCTCTCTTCTGGATTTAGTTGCATCACTGATCCTACGGGCTGTAGCGGAGTCCTGAACAACTGTGACTCTGTAGGTAAGTCTCTATGCCAATAGATTCTTGGAATCGTTTTGCTTAAATGTTCCTTGTTGCCAAAGTCACTATTGTACTTATTCCTTTGCATGTACGGTTTTGGAGGTGCCAGATGAAGGATTGACTTCTCTCTGCGACACTGGCAGTTTTCCTGCAGGTGAGTATTAGCGCGAGAGCGCAGCGTTGAAATGTATTTAGAAATGGTTATTTTTCCCTTGCGCGACTAACCTGCTGTATTTTTTTCTGTTCTGCAGGTGCAGTATGACTTACGAGGGGCGATCGCGTGAACTGCTTCGATGCATTACCGGAAGAGTGCAGCCTCTGGGTGAGTATTGGCTCTCTATGCTCGTGTTTCCTTTCTGCAGATGAGGCGATTCCGGGAGCGGTAGAAGAGAAAGCCTGTTCTGATGGACTGTTCTCAGGTAAGGACTCAACCGCTGTTCTTGTTCTTGTTCTCTCTTCATTCCCTTTTCTCAAACAGGTGCTGATGGTTCGTGGTTCCCAAGGCGGGCGTGGCTGAAGATCGGGTGAACTGGAGCTAAGCAGACACCGTGAGCGTTACGCTGCGGGAGTGCAGAATAACGCGAAGCGTGTTCTGTCCTTAGGGTGTGGTTTATATAGCCTTGCACAAGTAGTCACAGGTAAAGTAGTTCCTCCAGCCACACCCTGCACAAGTAGTTCCAGGTAAAGTAGTCCCTCCAGCCACACCCAAAGCTAAACTGTATGGCTCAGTTCTTCCAGGGTGGGCTATGTGTATCTCCATGCTCCCTGCAACCTGCTTTCCATGATGGAATAATATGAGCCTGGCACCAACGGCGCCAGGACTGACTCCAGGAAGTCTTGAGGCAACCTGTTGGGGCCTTAAAGGTCCCCATGGGTGCCAACAACTGGGGTAGGCTGGTCTGCTCCTGACGTCTGGGGGCATGCACCATGACACTCTCTCCCTGGCTTTTCAACCAATACCTGGCACCTCTTGGCCACTGCATTGCTACTTTCTGCTCTAATTTACGGGTTAATGCAGATGACACCCAGCTCTCTTTCCAGCTCCCATCTGCCACCTCTGCTCCTTCTCTCATACCAGACTGCCTGGCTGCAATTCAGGACGGTGGGCCACCAATGATCTCTGCCTTAATGCCAGTAAGACTGAGATCCTCCTTATTGGAACACCTGCTCCCTCCTTTCTTCTCTCTGGCCACCCACTCTGGGCCCTCTTCATACTCATTCCTGTGAGACTAAGAACCTTTGAGTCATCTTCGACTCCATCCTCTCCTTCTATGCTCACATTTCTGACATCTCTAGGAAGGAAAATTATCAGCTGCACCTCCTCAGAGTCATTCTTCCTTTTCTCACTTTCTCCCAGAAGCTCACTGTCTCCAGAGCTCTGGTCCTCTGTAGGCTCAACTACTGCAATATCCTCTTTCTAAATATGCCTGCCTCTACTCTTTGACCTTTACAACTTATCCAGAACAGGACTGTGAGACTTGTCCTTAGCCTCAAGCCCAGGGATTGTATCTCTACAGCACTGAAATCTCTTTACTGGCTTCCCGTGTTTGCATGGATCAAATTCAAGACCCTCTGCATCATCCACAAGGCTTCCTGGGGCCCAGGACCACTGTACCTCCAACTTTCTCTTCCAAAACATCCTCCTTCCCGAGCTCTGCGCTCATCCACCTACAACTCTCTGAAGGTCAGACGCTTCTCCAAGTAGAGAGTTGGGGAAAGATCTCTCCTCAGCTGGGTGCCTCACTCTGGATCAGCCTCACTGCCTCTCACAAACTTCAGCAGAATCACCTCTTGTTCCAGAAGCAACTCAAGACCTTCCTTTGTGCTTCTGCTTCGTCTCTTCCTCTCCACTGATGATGTACCCTTCTCCCTGCACTTATGAGCCACCTGCTGGCTGCACTTATTGATTTACCTGCACTTCTTCCTCCCCCCTGGCACTTCTCCTGAACTCTACCCCGCACTTGTGTGACCTGAATGACACAAGGTCTAGTAAGATCATTGTTTTATCCTCCTGTTGTTTTTTCCTCCTTATATTGTCACCCCCTAGAAACACTTGTATACAGGTGCGTTATAAATGCCATATCATATCAATGAGAAAATGAAGCCTCCATCCTGAGGAAGTTCTGCAAACCCCGAAGCAGTACCTCAAGAGCATTAGAGTGCTAATATAGAAAGGAGGTCACACCATTGGGGCATTTGCATGTCAGTGCTTGAAATACCTGATTGGGAGGTTCACAAGTAACACAATTGACACATTTGAGGGCATATACCATTTATTTGGATGAATGTGATATCTCACAATATCGCTATAAATCGTCAGATTTAGTTACACCTGCATTTAGTGGATAAGAGAAGACTGTGAAAATGTAAAAAAAGCCTTGGAAAATAAAACCCAAAAAGCTAGAGAAGCCATCATCCTGGCCAGAGAAACTGCTAACGAATCCCTTCCTTCGATAGCAGCTAACTCACAGCCCTATGAACTGAAAATATTAATTTCCAACCAAACTCAGAGGCCGAGATGGTGAAAGTGTTGGCTAAGATAAAACCATCTTCTTGTGCGGAAAATCTAATCCCCCCCAAAATCATCGTGGAAAATAAAGAGCTGTTCGCACCAGTGTTAACCAAGATAATTAACACATCTTTCCACGATGGTAATATCCCTAAAGCTATAAAAAAGGTGACCATCACACCATGATCCTACTAACATGGGCCCTATCACTAATACCAACTTTGTATTGAAAATTATGGACAAAATTGCCACAGGACAATTACAGGCACATGTGGAAGACAACAATATTCTGCACGAGCAACAGTCAGGTTTTCGTGCGGCTCACAGCACGGAAACCGCTATGCTGGACCTCCAAACACGTATGCTTTCCATAATAGATAAGGGCAAAAGAGGGATCCTAATGCTCTTAGATCTAAGTGCTGCTTTCGACCTCGTCGACCATACACTTTTACAACAGGTTTTGGAGAAAACAGTGGGGTGCTCCAAGGCAGCCTTGGCATGGCTAACATCGTTTCTCACAGACCGTGTAGTCAGAATTCACTGGGAAGAGAAGTTCTCTACATCATCTCCCATAAGTGCAGGTGTTCCGCAGGGAGCTAGCATCCCTCCCCTCCTTTTCAACCTATTCATGAAATATCTATGTGTACTGCTAGAATCCATCGGTGTTCACTTCACCAACTATGCCGGTGATACACAGCTGGTGATAGAGTTGGAAGGAGATTACCGAATAGACAAGAAAAAGATTACAACCATATACAAGCTGATAGATAGATGGATGGAAGACAACTGGATGTGTTTGAATAGTAAAAAAAAACAAACTCATGATTTTCGGCTCCAGTCAAGCAAGGGGCAAGCTTGGTAAAGAGTTTGAAGAATTCACTATCAAAGACTCAAGTATCAAGGTGGTCCCCCATGTGAAAACACTTGGGATGATGCTGGAGGCGTCCCTGGGATCTGAATCCCATACCAATTATCTCCATAAAAATAACACATATTACATCAGGCTACTGAGAGCCATACGCCCACTACTAACAGAAGAAAATACGGCCACAATTGCCAGGGCCATTATAGTGGCACGTCTTGACTACGGCAACTCATTGCTCCTGGGAGCAACTAAAAAGTGCATAAGCAAATGCCAGATAATGGAGAACAACGCAGTCCGGATCATAAAAAAGATCTATAGAAGAAGCCATGTGACAGAGGCCAGAAGATCCCTCCACTGGCTCAGAGTAGAGGATAGAATCCTCTTCAAATCTATGACCCTGGTTCACAGGTGCTTATATGGAGTGGCTCCATCATATCCTAGAGCCAAATCTACCCGATATACCCCTAACAGGGCTCTAAGATCCCAAACACAAGGCAGGCTACAGATACCCCAGGCACTCCGAACAACTGGTGCTTGGAAATCATTCCCGATCCGTTCTGCCCAGCAGTGGAACAACCTACCAGTCTCGCTGAGAGCAGAGCCAAATCTGCTAATCTTGAGAAAAAATCTAAAGACCCATCTTTTTAAATAATGTTCCACCTCTTAGCTTCTCTCCTACCCACGACTTAACATGAATCTGTCTCTCTGCTCCCTGATGCCTGCGGGCTACTGATGCATTACAAAAATACAAATCAAATCAAATCAAATCAAACAGATCCTAGGGAGCTTGCCAAGGCTGCCAACAGGTATACAATCACTCAATTCAGGTGGCCACATTTAGGTGAAATGATAAATCAATAAAAAAAAAAAAAATCAGGCAGGGCAAGGGCCACAGGCCCACTCCCTCCTGTCAAGAAAGGACTCCAAAAGCATAATGGGGAATCCCTGCCACATGATCATAAGCTCCCACAAAAAGAAAGAATGGGGATACCCCTAACAACTTGGCACCCAAATCCATGACTCTAACAGGCTGTTTTCTATGTGAAGAGATGATGCATAGGAGAGGTGATCCAGCTTTCAAGGCTAGGCCCAAGCAGGTCATAGTTAGTGCTAACCTTCTGGAGGAGGAAGCTATAGTCAGTGTGGGTATCATAGATGATGAAATCCCACTGGGCCAGTGGCTGGCTGAATGCACTCCAGTGATTCTTAGTGGGAAAGATACGGGGCCTCCATCTGAGGCCCTGGTTTCTGCTAATGTACTGATGCTCTTAGGGCAAGTCTTCAAAAATGGGATCAAACCCTAAGCAGAACATGCTGTCTAGCAATGGTGGTTGCAAGAGGATCAGAACATTCCTCATCTACCCACACTATTCAGGGGATTGATATCCTTACCCAATATCCACTGACTACTGTGGAGTTTAGTTTGAAGGCTACATCCTCCCTACACTGGGTAACTTTTGGGGAATGACCTGCCTGATGCCAAAACCATTGCCATGTTCACTAGCTCTAGGGCCAAAGAAGCTGCATCAGAAGCAGCACTTGAGGTCATGAACCTGGGAGTTCTTCCAGCTAAAGATGACAAAATACCAATCTCTTATTAATACCCAGTTCAGATCCTAAGCCCTAATGGAGAGAACATGGTGCATACTCTGGTGACACCTTATTCAGTGTTCTCAGTGTTGTCCAGAGGCATATAGCCACAACCTGAGGTTGGGGACAAAGTAGTTTCAGACCTCGAGGGGCCTCCAGAAATGATAGAGTTGTTATCAGCCGGGGACCAAGTAAGCCTGACATTTTCAAGGCACAGAGGGACTGTGCCTCTCTGGAGGATGTGCATGAAAAGTTCAGGGGGAAGCCCCTGAGATCTTCAGGGTGTACTGGGAGAATGGTCTCCTATACAGTAAAGCAATGAATTATGAGGGAAGGGCCAACACGAGGTTAGTTGTGTCACAATACTACATGAGGTTCCTACTAGGATCGTCTCACAACATTTATTTGGTGGGTCACTTAGGAGTGACCAAGGCAGCTGACAGACTAGCTGAACATTTATAACTGGACACAGATAGGTATGCACAATAAGGAATGTGTATGGTCTTGCAACATTTGCCAAGCATTCAGTAATTCTTGGGGGTCTGAAAAGGCCACCTTATTTACACTACCAGTATTTGGGAAGCCCTTCAAGAGAATAGACAAGGACATTGTGAGTCCTTTGGATCCTCACACCACCTCAGGGAACTTGCTAATTTTGGTTATGGAAGGCCATGCCACCCAGTACAAAGAGGCTGCACCCTTGAGAAGCATCAAAGCCCCTGTGATAGCAAACACGTTGACAGAGATATTATCTCCTGTGTGGTTCCCTAAAGAAGTTATTTTGACAGGGGATCCAACTTCATATTAGCATATATGAAGGCTATTAAGGATGAATATGGGGTGACGTATAACTTCTCCACAGCCTTTAAACCATTAAATAATGGACTTGATTTCTGGTTCCACAAGTCCCTGAAAGGCATGGCTTGGAAGAAAATCTGAGCAGAAAGGGGCATATGTTCCTTCCTTGTCTGCTGTTTGCTTACTCAGAGGTGACAGAATGGGGTGCAGGGCTCAGTCGATATGAGCTCCTGTTTGGTCATTATATTAGGGATCCCCTAAACTGATGTGGGAAATATTAGAGGGCAATCCCTGAACTCCACACCCCAACATTATGGATTATGCGCTTAGCCTCAGATTCAAGATGGCCGAGCGCAGAGTACAGAGCGCCCAAAATCTGAGCTCACGAAGCACTGGCATGACCAGAAGGTAACAGTAACAGAGGATACTTCAGAGCAGATTGTCTGGATTATGCACGACTGCAGGCAACTTCTGGACCAGCGCAAAAGTCTGCTCTCACTGGCTCCAGTGAAATATGATGGATGCATCCATGTCATTGGTTCTGGAGGCAGTAAACGAGTGAAGTGCAGGATTCACTGTATGTCGGAAAAAAAGTAAAGTACACTATTAAGGAGGAGATCACAAAATATTGTATCTAGTGGAGAGTGCACCTTCAAATAGCCCATATGCCAGTTTTGTGGTATTTATACCTAAAAAGTCTATTAATGGGAACACTGAAGTCTATTGTGTTGACTAGAGAGGGATCAATTTCATATGTCACAAAGACAGATGGATACACCCCACCTAGAACAGATGAGCATATTGGCAGATTAGATGCTGCCAAGTTCATGAGTATATTTGACCTTACATGAGGGTACAGGCAGTTTGGTCCAACTGTCAAAGCAAAGAGAGGTCAGCATTTTCCAATCCTGTATGGTACTACCAGTTCACTGTTATGCTCTTCATGTTAAATAATGCACCTGGCACCTTTCAGGCCATATCTGGTTTAGTGAATTTAAGCATTGCCTATCTAGATGGTATTGTTGTCTTTAGCAATATCTGTAAATAGCATGTATCCGACCTGACTGAGGTGTTTTAAGCCATGCACATGTGTGGCTTGACAATTGAGGCATTCAAATGCCAGATGGTCTAAGGAAATGTTACCTTCTTAAGTGGGTGATAGTATGTCCAGGCAGTAATGATTTGGGACATCCAACTTCTCAGACTCAGGTGAGAGCCTTCTTGGGCCCCACTGTTTACTAAAGGTATTTCGTCAAGGGGTTTGGGACCCTTTCCCTTCCACCCAATTATATTACCACTAAGAATCTGCCAAAGAAGGTCACATGGACCCCTGCCTATCAGACATCCTTCCATAGAATGAAGGGTGGCTTCTGCAAGACCCCCAGTTCTAAAGATCCCAGATCATGGACAGCAATTTGGCAGTCAGATAGATGTTTGCAAACTTAGAAATGGTGCAATAATAGTGCAGCTAAACTCTCAGGGGTAGAGTCACCTTGTGTGTTTCTTTTCTATGCGCTTACGTGAGAGGGAAATGGGGCAGCAATTGAAAAAGGCTTCTGTTAAAGAGTCCACTCCTAGCCATAACACCTTACAGCAAGTCTTCACTGGAAATAAATATACCCCATGCAAGAAAAGAAAGATACACACAGGCAGCTGGCAGGGAACATTTTGATGAATCCCCTGTCTCACAGGCTGGAAAAGAATATATCCCTGCATTTCTGCATCCATCATGGTTTTATAGATTTTTAAATACTCCATCAGTTCTGTTCTCATATGAACCTTATAATGCTATTGGTCACATTTATACAAGCAAAGTGTACTGACCATTTTTATTAGACATAATTACTTCCTGAAACACATGATAATTTTCTGTCACACTGACCTTATTTATGCCAATCATCATGACTGGATGTTTTTCACTTTAGCTAAGTCATAGGACATGTATTGCAGCCTTAAAACCAGAAAAACAGGTTTTGGGAATGACACATTGCTTCAGACTACTTAGCACACTGTGTCTAAAACATGGGTAAGCTGTCTGGCTTTCTATTGATACCCAGCCTTGCTTACCTTTTTTCTGATTTTATGTCATCTTCATTTGTAAGCAACACCATTAAAAAAGAATATATTCTGCTATTTAAACTTCTGAATCACTTCATATTGGCTTCTCCCTTCCTGAGTTTGCACACAACACTATTTCTTCTGTTTACTCAACACTTGTACATTTTCAGGAGATTTAAGTCCTGCAGTTTATTTGTAATACATGATGTGACATTCATTGTTGGGGAAAAATGGCTGTCGTTTGCTGACCTATATTCTATATCAGATATCTATATTCTGTGCAATTATGTTGTGCACGATGTAAGCATTTCTTTATGTTTTGTGTTTTCCTAAATAAGTGAGTGCAGTGTCACCTATTTTCTAACGTACCTGCCTATAAAATGGGCAGCCTGGCTGCTTCAATGAACAATGCTTCTGAATTTTACAATGTTGGACAGGAAGGTGAGACACATACCCTTGAATGACATTTTCACCTGTCTATGACCAGAAAGGGGGAGGATCTATTCCTCGTCATTGCTATTTACCCTGCTCTGCTGCAATGAACCTATACATCCCTATCGCAAGTCACCCCCCTCAACGTAGGGGTCTATCTCAAATATGGGATGTTTCAAGGAAGACACTCCTAAAGGAACAATAGTGTCTCCAATCATGTTATATTCTTCTTATCTATTGTATATGTATCCTTTTTTTCAAAGATGTGGCACCTTTGGCCCTCTTCTATTATTTGTGTCTACTTATGTACCCCCCAAAAGTAACATTGTTTACTTCCATCTTGTTCCCACCCCTGTTATCCAATTACACGTTAATTTACATGCACAGTGAGTAATCCTGCCACTTTGAGAATTGGAAGATATCGCTAAACAACAACATTTATATATTTTCTCCTGAGGGGACCCAGCAGCTCATTCATTATTTTTTAGAACTTTTAGAACATCTTCCATCGGGTTCTCATTTCTTCTCCATATTGAGTTCACAGATATTTCATTCATCCACAGTCTATTATTTTGTGTTTCTTTTGCCTGCTTTGCATCAAGTTCAGGGCCCCCTTAGGACGTATTGTCTTCGTGAGTAAAAGTGAATGGGGCATTGTCATAATTGGGGACATAAGGATGGGGGAGTCCATACAGAGGATTGTCTCTTCTTATTTCCTTCAATTTCAATTCAGCAGCAATGAGCATCTGGCTGGCCCCTTTAAGTCTTTTTTTATGACAGTTAGGGCCTTTCTCCCTGCTCATAGGCTTGTGTGCAGAGGCCATTTGAAGTACAGGTGTTCTCTATCCATCTGAAATATAAACAACTGGGTGAGGTTCTTGAGAAATAAGTGAATTTTTGTTATCAGCACCTCCTCCTAAACCTAAACATTACTACTTCAATGCCTCTATTTCTTTAAAGTACTACTACCTCCTAAAATACTTGCTACTAAATGTCCTCTTCTTTAATTTAATATAATGGCTGCTTCTCCACCCTCTTGTGCATACCTTAGTGTCACCTGTGTTTATCTAGGCTTGTACCTGGGTGTGCCTGTAAAGTGGGACCAAAAAGCACACACATATATCGGTTTACCCTCACTTGCCGCTCCCCTTTCATAGGTTCACACCCCATTTTGTCCTTCTTGGTGCTGTGCTGAGCCCAAATGTGATCTCCAAATGCTTCTCTTAATTGAAAAAGGAAACATTTCTCCTCTAGTCTTGATGGAACTTATTGTAACGGTTGTGTCATTTTTAAAAATACTGGGGTTATATTGTTCCCTTCTTTAGAATCAAAATGAAAAAAAATAATAATCATACAACAAGACAAAAGCAACAATTGCACAAAAGGAACAATCTTCTTCTTCAGCTGCTCTTTTGCTTTTTCTTGGCGCATTTATGGATAAAATACCATACACTCCTGTAGAAACCAAATGGAGGCAAAACTCATGGTAAGCTAACAAAAAGAACTGTACTTCCCTAAAATAGGCCTTGAGGTATTTCCTTGAGATGATGGTGCTGGTGCCATCTATTTGTATCCATGGTCAGGTAGAACGCAATCTCGTCTTTTTAAAGTAGAGGCAATGATGCACTATGTTTTAACTTTTTTATGTAGATTTGTTTGCAGGCTTGCTTTTAGCGCTCTTTGTGTCGCTTAAAATCTTCTCTGTACTGTTCTTTTTGTAGTCCTTCTTCTGATGTCGCCAGATTGTGGTCTCTTCTTTCTTTAATGTGTTTATTCTGGTGAAATACAGTTAACATCTAGTGTTGCCCTTCCAATCAAATATGCCTAACCATGATGCTGAAAAGAAGTGTGTGTGCTATTTAAGTGCATGCATGTGTGATACATTTTCAGACAATGTTTGTCAATAGCTTACTTTTCATGGGCCACTGTTTCTTTGTTCCTTTGCTAAAACACACCATATATCAAACATACGTTCAATACTTTTCATGATATAATCATAAAAGGGTTACTCCACCTTCTTATATCCAGGATTCTTCTCTACCTTCTTCACTAGGTATGGCCATACTTATACATATACTATACTTTTACCTATACCTACTACACTCTACTTAGGAGAAATGCTATCAGCTTGAAAACACTGTATAACTCACTATCTTTGACTTGCACTCACCTGGGCCCTCATTTCCTCTAATAATAATCACTGAGGGGATCCACACACTCCCTATGTCTACAGGTACCACCTACCTTTCATCTCTTTAATCACATCCCTCTTTCATCCACTGGAACTTATCTTTTCTCATAATGTTTCTTCCAATTGTATCACTATACTCCACTAAGGCCATTTAAAAAGTGCTCCTGTACTCCAAAAATGAACTTTTATTTTGCAACATAAATCAACATTTTTACCTAAACACATATTACACGGCCCACGGTGGTGGCCGTGTAGTTATGGTTAAGTTTATAATCCCATAGGAAGAGTACTTTTTGGGCGGCTCATAACTTTGCTCCCCCTGGACGGATCCTCAACAAACATTGCAAAAAAAATTACATGGCCGACTCTGAATTTCTTTGCAAATTTTGGTGAGGTTTGGTCCAGGGGAGACAAAGTTATAGGAGGGGCCCCAAAATAGACATAATGGGAACAAACTTTGTGCACGCCTACAGCTCAAACCGCTGGACGGATTTCCACCAAAGTTGTGGCAGGAGCGGCGGCTTAGTCCCGAAAGCGTGCTTTTGTTAATTTGGTGTAAATCCGCACAGTAGTTTTTTTTTTAAATGACCAAAATGTAAGGCAAAAAAATTATTGATATCTATGTCGGCTCCGCGGACAGGACACTGATTGGCTAATCGGCTTGCGTCATGTCTGCAGACACGCATCGTGTCCGCCGATTGGCTGGAGTGAGGCGTGAGGTGCATCACATTGTTTCGATGCGCCCACCATCTTGGATCACAGCACGCAGCAAACAGAGGCAAAATGCAATTTTGGGGAGTGTGTTGGTGTGCAGGAGTGCTTGGGGAGGGTTGGGGAATAAGAGATGGGTGGAATACTGTATTTGTTTAGGTGGCAGGTGCCCCTGATGTGTTTGCCATGTCTGCAGTCTTCGCGGCTGTCCGCGGACATAATACATGCACTTATGTATGCGGGCGATTTGGTCCTCATAGCCAAGACACCGGTGGGCTTACAAAAGCAGCATTTGGCAATATATTAGCCACAATGAATTGAGTATTAATACATCAACAACTCAAATAGTTGTATGCAAACTGACTAATTATGGAGGCAGATTGAACAAATGGTCCATTAATAACATACCACTGGATATCGTATCTGATTATTTGTACCTTGGGATGTGTTTTGAGGGGTTGGCAAAGGCGAAAACACAACATATATCTATTGAACACAAAATTCAAACTGCGGTGTCTCAGACAAAAATTATGCTACACAGTTATAGCAAATTTACTGTGCGTCCGGCTCTAACTTACTGGAAAGCAACAGTAGTACCAACCATTTTATATGGTCTTGAAACAGATATCCCGATATCATCTAATACGTGTGAGAAATGGGAAAAACTTTTCTGGTTACAAATATTGCAATTACCACCCTGCATTCCTATTTCCTGGATACAATATGAATTGTGGCTCATCTCGTTATATGCAATCTATTGTTGGAAAATATGTGCATTATTCTGAAAATGTATAATATCAACATCTAGCCCAAGTACACTGAAAATATTGTCGGAGTATATTGTCTCAAGTTCGCTTCGATTTGTACAAAGGTGGTTATCAGATCTTGATGCATGCAGATGTCTCAATCAAATTTTTAATAGCCAACCCAGATAAAGCAAAAAAGCAGATCTACAGAATGGATTGGATTGATAACCATGAGAGATGCTTGTGCTATCATTCTATGTCCCCTGAAATATTTTCACCGAAACATATGAGTGTACACGAAAAATACCTTGAACAAATACCAACTGTGTTTCATAGACATGCAATTTTGTGGTTCCGCTTTAATCTATGGCCCACAAGTGCCCTATCTTGTAAACGAAAACTTATATCAAAACAAGAACATGTCTGTAGATTTTGTCGGAAGGAGGGGACAGAAGAAACTGTTGAACATCTGATTGTGAACTGCCCTGAATTAACTTTGTTGAGAGTAATGCACTTTAAGAACTTTCATAAATATCTGGGTCTGTTGGAGGAGAAAATGTGTTGGGCAGTTATTGCAGACTCTTCTCATAAGATACTACATATAGCAACAATTAATTTTCTATTATCCTTAAAGCTTGAACCAAAGTGAATGTGTTGTTGATCATGTAAAGAAGCAAGAAAAATGATTATATTAGATTTTTTTGCCTTTTATTTCACTTTATGCTTGATGTTTTTCATTCTGTTTGTGTGTTTGTTGGTTATGACAATTGTTTTGTAATTGCTAGATGCTAGTTTTGTACAAAGATGAAAAAACTTGCATTTTTTTAAATAGGATTTTTTAGTGTTGAAAATGAAAAATTGAATGCATTGTAATATTTATTTAAGTTTTGTAATGAAGAAGTGAATTGAAAAGTTGATTAATTACAGCTATATCAATACAAAATAAAAAAATAAAAAAAATAAATGCTCTACTAGCTATTTTACTTTAGTATGATGTTGGTTATGGGTTGTTAGTAGAACATTGATTGTAATTAATATCGGGGTCTGGTTGGCTCTAGGATTGGAACCTGCCCATGCTATGCACCATTTATAGGTTTGAAGGTTTGTTCTGGTGTCGCAAGATCACAGGAGTGGTTAGGGGTTTAGCCAGGACCCCAATTTGGTGCGTATGAGAGGTGGGTTTACTCCTGGTTATCTTGTCTGATTTTCAGTATCAATAATCCTTCTAACACGGTAGTTAGTGCGATACAGGTTCGCTTTTATTGATGGTTTTTGAAAGATTCCTCTTGATACAATGATTAGTATGTAGAACACTGTTATGGCATTTAGGGTCTTTCTCAAGGCTGAACAATATTCAAAGGTGCAAGGTGATATGTGGTAAAAGACATTTTGTGATCAGCATGTTTAATTAACAACCATTAAACGTGGTGGGTGATGTGTGGTGGTGGTAGGAAATTTAAAAACATTGCATAATTGTACATTGCATTTACAAGTTGGATTATTAACACAGTAGACAGAAGAACAATGGGGAGAGAGAAAAGAGAGAGGTTAAGCAAGAGCGGTGGGGAGGAGGATGGGCGGAAGGAGGATTGGAGAGATAGGTGGTCTTCTTACCAGGTATATCTTGCTATGATCCCTAGGTGGGGTTCTTATTGTGTTGTGGGTGGCTGTCCTTGTGGCAGTCTAGCTCCTATTGGGCTCTGAAAATAATTCATGAAATAGTCCGTTGTTACAATTGGTAGATGATTTAGAATTGTATAGTTCGAAGGAGGTGGGCTGAGCCCTTCCTTAGGTATGGCGAGTTGCAGCGAGGGTTGGATCGAGGTGGCATTGCTTACCTTCGTCAGAGTAGTGTCTGTGATGAGTTGCTCCCTGCGGCTTCAGTGGTGAATGATTGCCGCCATGATTATTATACTTGCGCATGCGCCTACCAGCCGTGGTTGGACTGGCGGCGCATGCGTGAGCGTGTAGTGTCCCAGCGGGTGCTAATGCGCGTGCACGAAGAGATAGTGTTCTTAGGAGGCAATTGCGCATGCACGAGTGCGAGTTCGCGATACTGGCGTGTGCACAATTTGATGTTTATCTGATTGGGCCTTCGCCCGGTGGATTGGGGTGGTGTGGTTGGAGCCCAGGATGGCAATTCAAGGGGGATCAGAATGGAAGGGTGTAAGTGGTTGTTTGCTAAATTCTGTTGTGAGTGGATAACTCATTTCAAGTGTAATTGGAATAGTCATTACGGATGGTCAGTCGTGGCTTGCCAAGAATATGTCGATGTCCGAAACTTGTTCGTGTTCGTCGGTCGGGCCAGGGTGTGATGCCCATTGGAGTATATCATAGTGGAGGCAGATTTGGAGGTTGAGAGGGTTACAGAAAGACATTGAGGCAGTGATCTCTGTTAAGACCATTTTTAACACATCTAAAGTGACAGATAAGTCGCGCTTCTTCTTGTCTGAGTTTCAGGATTCTGTCTCCTCCTCTCGGGCCCAGCCTGACGATTTTCAGTCCGATGAACCTTATTTCACTTTTGTCGTTCATTTGGTGGTACTTCTGCCAGTGATTGGCCAGCGGTAGTTTAGGATCTTGCGAATGTATGCTGTTCATATGTTCCCTTATCCTGATGCGAGCTTCTCGGATGGTGCTGCCAATATATATCTTGTCACATACGCAAATCAAAGCATAGATCACATACTTACTTCTACAGTTAATGTGCTCCGTGATTTTAAATATTGGGCAACCTGCGAATTTGGCACATTTAGTTTGTGTCGCATATTTGCACATTGAGCAAGTTCCGCATTTGGTGAAGCCTATTGGTGTTTGCTTGCTGAGCCAGTCTTGTGCCATGATATGTTTCTCCGCGAGAAAGGAAGGACTAAGTAGGTTCCTGAGAGTTGGTGCTCTTTTGAACGACATGCTTGGGTATGTCTCAAGTTGAGGTTCGATATGTTCCTCCATACGGAGTAGCTCCCAGTGTTTGGTCAAGATTTTTTGGAGGGCATGACTGTCTTGGTTGTATCTTGTAACAAATCTAATCTTGGGGTTGCATTCCTGTCTTCTGGGTTTAGGTGATAGCAGTGTAGATCTTGGAATGTGTATAGCTTGTTCTCTTGCCGGTGTCAGGCTTTGGGCGGAATAGCCTCGACATCTAAATCTGCGGTCCAGTAGGTCGCATTCTTCTGTGAAGGATTTGTCTGTGTTGCAGTTCCTTCTCGCCCGGATGTATTCACCTTTTGGGATATTTCGTATGACACTGTTCCTGTGGCAACTTTGTGCATGCAGGGTTGAGTTCACTTCCGTTGGTTTACGAAATGTTCTGGTTGTAATTTTGTTGTCTTCAATCATAATCTTGAGATCCAAAAAGTCTATTTGTTCAGAGCTGATATGGCTAGTTAGTTCAATGCCGTAGTTGTTAGTATTGAGGTAATCCATGTATTGGTTTAGTTCATCTTCAGTCCCTTTCCATATCAGGATGATATCATCTATGAAACGAGCCCAGTTGACAATTAGGCTGGTGTATTTGGTTTCCTTCATTGCATGCTCTTGTTCGTAGGTATGCATGAAGCAGTTGGCTAGTGCTGGAGCATAGCTGGCTCCCATAGCGATCCCCTTAGTTTGCTTGTAGTATTCACCGTTGAAAATAAATATGTTGTTGTTGAGTGAAAATTTCAGGAAGGATTTGGTCATTTCAACTTGATCGAGGTGTGACGCTGACTCGTATTTGAGGAGGTACCCCATACTCGATATTGCAAGTTCATGGTCATCCTTTGAATATTGTTCAGCCTTGAGAAAGACCCTTATGGGTTGAAACACGTGTCGGCTGACCGCACCAAGGCACAAAATGCCATAACAGTGTTCTACACACTAATCATTGTATCAAGAGGAATCTTTCAAAAACCATCAATAAAAGCGAACCTGTATCGCACTAACTACCGTGTTAGAAGGATTATTGATACTGAAAATCAGACAAGATAACCAGGAGTAAACCCACCTCTCATACGCACCAAATTGGGGTCCTGGCTAAACCCCTAACCACTCCTGTGATCTTGCGACACCAGAACAAACCTTCAAACCTATAAATGGTGCATAGCATGGGCAGGTTCCAATCCTAGAGCCAACCAGACCCCTTTTTTCACTACTAGGGACCCAGCCTTGCTCACAGCGCCTGGAATTTTCCAAACAAACTCAACACGAATAAGGGAACAGCCAAAGAATGGCAGAATACATGATGTCAAGGAACGAAGACATCAGAGCGCTATTTGCCCCACGAGGATCCACGGATAACGCCTTCCGAGATTCAAATCTACAAGAAGACCTAAAGCACAAATTCATGAGACTAGAGAAATTATCTAAAAAAGAAATCAATAAATTCTGGGAGAAAACAACAATGCAGGAATATGCGGAACAAAAGAAAATACCGAGGGGTCTCAGGATAGTTATCTTTCCGGATTTCGATGACCCACTCGACTCAGATTTAGCAGATGAATGGGAACAAAATCTCATAACAGGCTCATTACGAATGATAGAACTGCTGATCGAACACGCCAAAAGAAAACATGAAAGAGTTGTGATCCTACTAGAAGAGTTAAAAAAGGAAATAGAGATATACGATGCCCCCAAAGCAACCAAGGAGAAGAATTACAAAACCATGTATAGAATACTCAAAACCCATCAAGACGAAGTCAAAATGAGAAAGCTGCATAAATTCTTCAGAGACGACAAAGACTACAGGGAAGATCGGGTCTTCACCTACCAACCCAAATATGATCAGAATCAACAGTAACAGAAGTCCAAAGAAAGTACCCCAAACACCTCGGGTGCAAGTTCGGAAATTGATAGCGAACAGGAAGAATCATCAAATTTACCAGAAAAGGCAACAGCTAAGCGGTCTTTTTTAGACCAAATAAAACTACACAAGAAGGCAAGCCGCCTGAAATTACAACCCAACAGCAACAAAAAATCGGTATCCTTCGCAACTCCATTGACAAATACAGGAACCCCTCAAGAAGAAGAAGGGGGGGAAGAACAGCCAGAGGACGCAAGAGACCTGGAAGAGGAAATCGAACAAAGACAAACAAGGTCACAATCACAGAAAACTGTGGGACAGAAACACAACAAAATCTGATCATGAACCTGTCACACAGAGAACTTACGAATCTGGAAATAAGGGTACTCAACAAGGGATTGTCCTTCTCACCATCAAGCAAGAACAACTTTGTAGACATACAAATAGATCTATTCAAATTTACTAGACGCCTGAAACTCACAAAATTCTTCGCAACCAAAACAACGGTTTACAAACCACCAGAAACGGTACCAAAACCCAGCCTGCTCACCATCAGAGACCTTGAAGATATCCACCTCCTAAGCACGCTTGCAGAGAACAACAAGAGCAAGCAAGAATGCATGCAAGAATTAGGGATTCAGAGTGTATCCATGAAAATCCCAGAGCTTAAAAGCAAATCCAAATTCAATCCACAACTCTTTGCGGAGAACTACATAGACACCTTTCATCAAGCTGTGACCAATGACCTTCACAAATTGGAAGATCGAAGTACCAGAGGTACTAATGATAAAGACAACCTAACAAAAGAGGAACAAACCGTACTCAAGAGTCTACAAGAAGAAACCAGTATCGTGATCAAGGAAGCCGACAAAGGTGGCAACATAGTTATTATGGAAAGAACAGACTACATCAAAATGGCCCTGAACCACCTCCAAATACCGGGTAACTACGAGAAACTGGACAACAATCCCCAAGCCAGGATTCTCAGGGAACACCGAGAACTCCTAAACAAATACCAAGCGATAGGACTCATTACAGAGGATGAATATGACTATCTCAGAACGGATCATCCAATTATGCCAACGCTATACTTCCTGCCGAAAATCCACAAAACCTTTGACACCATTCCAGAAGGAAGACCGATTATGAGTGGCATTGGCGGTATTACTGAAACACTAGCAAGATACATTAACAATGTAATACAGCCACTCATCATCAAGATCCCTACCTATCTCAGGGATACCATGCATACTTTGGAAATACTTTCCAGAATCAAATGGGAACCGAATTTCTTAATGGCCACCCTTGATGTCAAGGCCCTGTACACATCAATTGACCATGAACTTGCAATATCGAGTATGGGGTACCTCCTCAAATACGAGTCAGCGTCACACCTCGATCAAGTTGAAATGACCAAATCCTTCCTGAAATTTTCACTCAACAACAACATATTTATTTTCAACGGTGAATACTACAAGCAAACTAAGGGGATCGCTATGGGAGCCAGCTATGCTCCAGCACTAGCCAACTGCTTCATGCATACCTACGAACAAGAGCATGCAATGAAGGAAACCAAATACACCAGCCTAATTGTCAACTGGGCTCGTTTCATAGATGATATCATCCTGATATGGAAAGGGACTGAAGATGAACTAAACCAATACATGGATTACCTCAATACTAACAACTACGGCATTGAACTAACTAGCCATATCAGCTCTGAACAAATAGACTTTTTGGATCTCAAGATTATGATTGAAGACAACAAAATTACAACCAGAACATTTCGTAAACCAACGGAAGTGAACTCAACCCTGCATGCACAAAGTTGCCACAGGAACAGTGTCATACGAAATATCCCAAAAGGTGAATACATCCGGGCGAGAAGGAACTGCAACACAGACAAATCCTTCACAGAAGAATGCGACCTACTGGACCGCAGATTTAGATGTCGAGGCTATTCCGCCCAAAGCCTGACACCGGCAAGAGAACAAGCTATACACATTCCAAGATCTACACTGCTATCACCTAAACCCAGAAGACAGGAATGCAACCCCAAGATTAGATTTGTTACAAGATACAACCAAGACAGTCATGCCCTCCAAAAAATCTTGACCAAACACTGGGAGCTACTCCGTATGGATGAACATATCGAACCTCAACTTGAGACATACCCAAGCATGTCGTTCAAAAGAGCACCAACTCTCAGGAACCTACTTAGTCCTTCCTTTCTCGCGGAGAAACATATCATGGCACAAGACTGGCTCAGCAAGCAAACACCAATAGGCTTCACCAAATGCGGAACTTGCTCAATGTGCAAATATGCGACACAAACTAAATGTGCCAAATTCGCAGGTTGCCCAATATTTAAAATCACGGAGCACATTAACTGTAGAAGTAAGTATGTGATCTATGCTTTGATTTGCGTATGTGACAAGATATATATTGGCAGCACCATCCGAGAAGCTCGCATCAGGATAAGGGAACATATGAACAGCATACATTCGCAAGATCCTAAACTACCGCTGGCCAATCACTGGCAGAAGTACCACCAAATGAACGACAAAAGTGAAATAAGGTTCATCGGACTGAAAATCGTCAGGCTGGGCCCGAGAGGAGGAGACAGAATCCTGAAACTCAGACAAGAAGAAGCGCGACTTATCTGTCACTTTAGATGTGTTAAAAATGGTCTTAACAGAGATCACTGCCTCAATGTCTTTCTGTAACCCTCTCAACCTCCAAATCTGCCTCCACTATGATATACTCCAATGGGCATCACACCCTGGCCCGACCGACGAACACGAACAAGTTTCGGACATCGACATATTCTTGGCAAGCCACGACTGACCATCCGTAATGACTATTCCAATTACACTTGAAATGAGTTATCCACTCACAACAGAATTTAGCAAACAACCACTTACACCCTTCCATTCTGATCCCCCTTGAATTGCCATCCTGGGCTCCAACCACATCACCCCAATCCACCGGGCGAAGGCCCAATCAGATAAACATCAAATTGTGCACACGCCAGTATCGCGAACTCGCACTCGTGCATGCGCAATTGCCTCCTAAGAACACTATCTCTTCGCGCACGCGCATTAGCACCCGCTGGGACACTACACGCTCACGCATGCGCCGCCAGTCCAACCACGGCTGGTAGGCGCATGCGCAAGTATAATAATCATGGCGGCAATCATTCACCACTGAAGCCGCAGGGAGCAACTCATCACAGACACTACTCTGACGAAGGTAAGCAATGCCACCTCGATCCAACCCTCGCTGCAACTCGCCATACCTAAGGAAGGGCTCAGCCCACCTCCTTCGAACTATACAATTCTAAATCATCTACCAATTGTAACAACGGACTATTTCATGAATTATTTTCAGAGCCCAATAGGAGCTAGACTGCCACAAGGACAGCCACCCACAACACAATAAGAACCCCACCTAGGGATCATAGCAAGATATACCTGGTAAGAAGACCACCTATCTCTCCAATCCTCCTTCCGCCCATCCTCCTCCCCACCGCTCTTGCTTAACCTCTCTCTTTTCTCTCTCCCCATTTTTCTTCTGTCTACTGTGTTAATAATCCAACTTGTAAATGCAATGTACAATTATGCAATGTTTTTAAATTTCCTACCACCACCACACATCACCCACCACGTTTAATGGTTGTTAATTAAACATGCTGATCACAAAATGTCTTTTACCACATATCACCTTGCACCTTTGAATATTGTTCAGCCTTGAGAAAGACCCTTATGGGTTGAAACACGTGTCGGCTGACCGCACCAAGGCACAAAATGCCATAACAGTGTTCTACACACTAATCATTGTATCAAGAGGAATCTTTCAAAAACCATCAATAAAAGCGAACCTGTATCGCACTAACTACCGTGTTAGAAGGATTATTGATACTGAAAATCAGACAAGATAACCAGGAGTAAACCCACCTCTCATTGTAATTAATATCCCCTATAATTTGCCCACACACCACAGTCAAAATGTTTGGTAGAATAGGTGTGTTATGCTACAGTGGTTGTGGCCAGGGCCTAGAGTCTTGGGTGCATGGACGAATGGCCATGTGCCCAAGACTCTAGGCCCTGTCCACAACCACTGCAGCATAACACACCCATAGAATCAAACACCCATCAAATATCCACAACTCAAAAGTGTGTGTACTGTTTCATTTGTAGAGTTTGTATGTGAAGGTTTGGCTAGGCTATGCAGTTAAGTTTGTAGAGTTTGTAACAAGGACTGCATCATAAGATACCCTTGGAAGTAAACATTTTGGATTGCGGTGTATGGTTAGATGTTTGCTTGAATGGGTGTGTTATGCAGTGGTGTTTGTGAGTACATTTATTTTATACTTACTGGTTGAGTTTTTTGTGGTTGTATGCAGTTTTTTCATGACATGGGTAACTGGACTAGGCATACTTTTTTGATCTCTGTGATAAAAGAAAAGATCATATATTAGAGTAGGCAGTTCATAATGAGTTATTGCATTGCATAATAGACATTTCTGTATTTTCTTTAGCCTTATATTTAGTACTTTACAAGTACTATAGTTCAAACCAGTGTACTGCGCAATTTGCTCAGTTTCTGTGTTTATTTTGTAAATCATTGGGTCTGTGGGAACAAAAAAATCCATGCTGGATTAAAAAAAAAAAAACCTTCTATGTTGTGGTACAGTATATTTCTTTCATTTTTTTACTGTTTATTTCTTGTTTCTTGCTAATCTTCTATCTGTTGGCTTGTTACAGATTTTTGGGGCAATTAGATACCTGTTGGCATATTGTAATTGTTTATTTCTACTTTTATGTTATTCATGTATCTGTTGGGTTGCTGCAGATTTTTTGGGGCAGTTAGATACCTCTTGGCGTATTCTAACTGTATACTTCTTGTTTGATTTTAGTGGTATTTATTTATCTGTTTGCTTGTTGCAGAATCTTGTGTTAGTTAGATACCTGTTGGTGTATTCTAACTGTATATTTCTTCTTACATTTTAGTGGTATTTGTTTGTCTGTTTGCTGGTTGCAGAATCTTGGGGCAGTTAGATACATGTTTGCATATTCTAACTGTGCACAGTTTTGAAGTTAAAGTTTGGCTAATGTTGATACACAAATTACATATTAAATTTTGGTTTTGAGAATATTAAGTAAGCGTTTACAAGAGTTGCTGGTAATATCTGCTTTAGAGTAATGGTACTATCATTACATTTGAACCATCCACAATTCTTTTTTATATATGCAGTGTACTGACCTGCATTGGTTGTGGCTCCTGCGTGGTAGATTATACCTATTGTTGTGAAGGTTTTCTTACCAAGTGATACTTGACCCTGTGTGAATCCAGTCAGCTTACAGTTGTTTTTGGTACCATCTGCATTGTAACGTAAAAGCATTACTATTACATATTTACTATGTGTCTGTATCTGTAAGGTGGAGCGATTATCTGAATTGCAGGTAGTACATAATCTGCCATGGTTTGCATTTTGTACAAGTTGCTGAAATGGAATAGATCCACAGTTAGGTATGGTACATATACAAACGTTCATTAGGGACTTGTTCCTGTGCCACATGGCTGCAACGAGTGCATGTATGTTTCCACATGTATGAAATCTGGAATATTTCATTTATAGGTATGTTTTTGTTTTCCAGTACTTGTAGTAAGTACATTAGAAATCCTTGTTGATCTTCTTGTGAGTTTATGTTTTCGCGCCTTGAAACACTTGAAACCCTTGTGTATAGGCGCGTTACAAATACCATATCATATCATATAGTGAATTTGACCATTCCAGCACAGTAGTCCAATTCTTGCCTTATTCCATGAACACTGTAAGTATTGTCAGGATTGTTGGTTGCATTTCTATGAAGGACTAACATTTGCAAACACAATTGGTCTGTACTGTGTAAGTAAATGTTCTCAATAATTGGGGGCAATTGGAATAAAATATTTATTGCTACATTTGTGTACATTTGTGTAGCGATTTACAGCAGTTGTATTTGAACATTTGAAAGGACCTGACAGTTCTGTGTCAAAGTCATTTGTTCGGAGCGTGTGAAGAAGTAATTGAGTTACTTTGACCAGTAGATTCTTCTTTGGTTGTGGTACTTGATGAAGTATTAGTTTCTTTTTTTTTCTTTGGAGGAATTGCAGTGAAATCCTGTATCATTTCTGTTTGAAGTTGTTTTCTTTTACAACGTTCTACTTTTTGTGGAACAGGACAGCTTTTTAGATGGGGTGTAGAGTGAACGCAGCCTATTGTATTCTAGAATGCAAGGAATATCTGTATTTACTTTACTTGCATCAAAGTTGATTAGAAATAGCTTGTCAAGTGTATGTAAGCATGATAGTGCTCATAGCTCATGCCTTCTTTAAAGTGTGTGCTACCAATATCTAGTAATGCTTTATCTAGGGTAAGACCTTGTGATTTGTGAATGGTAACTGCGTATGCTAGAGTTAGTGACAATTGTTCTCTGCGTACATACATGTCTTTGAAAAGAAGGAAGAAGGCTGTTGAGCATCCTATCCTTTTAACTTCTGATAGTTTGTCAAAGAGAATATTGAGAAATTAAATGTTGTTGTCACATGGGTATGTTTGAAAGCCAACAACTGTACCCAGTGCTCCATTAACTAGTGCTTGCTCCATGTCAAGGATATTTGTAAGCATTACTCTACAATTAAAAGGTAATTTTAATATTCTCTCCAAACCAGCTGTGTTGGAGATAGAGTTTTCTAAGATATTTAGTCTTGTTGTGGCTTGTTGACACAAGGGTAGTGTCATACCATGTTTGTCCAGTTTAACTGTGGAGCAAATGTAAATTATTGATTGCATTTATTTTTCCAACATTGAATTTTGAACAGCTTTCAAGAGTTGGCATCAAGGACATACAATTGACATTTCTGTGTACTGATTGTTCCATTACATCAGTAGCACATGAGTTATGGCCATAGAGTGCATGGATGTGCCTGGTTTTTAATATTGATTGTACTTTTTGAGATAGTACACCAACTCTAATACGTTTTAAAATGTTGACGTATGTGAGGTCTGCAGACTGGCTCATGTTTTCTGTTAATTCTCTGTATTGGAAATGTTGTCAAATGTTGACATTTCCTAGGCTGCCAAGAGTTTTACGGCACAGTTTGCGCCCTAAGGTTTTAAAAATAGGTTCAGCTTTCGCTAATGTCAATTGAAGAAGATCTCTGAAAACAATAATGTGTTATCCAGTAAAGAGCTCTTCTTAGTCTGTTTTGTGGACCTCTTGTAATCTGAGGTGAATCAAAGCCAACATTAGGTTGGAGACCATGCTTACCTCATCTATTAGCAGCATTTTCATTTGTTTGAAAACTCTGCATAGTTCCATTGCAGCTTCTGTGGAAAGTTTGTAATAGTTTAATTTGTTTTGATGTTCTACTGGAAGGAGTAGTAATCAGTGTAAAGGGACATGGCCTATGTTGTAGGCAGCTAAAACTGTGGGGGCAGTTACAACAGCTGACAGATTGTTGTTTGTCAGTTGTTGGAGGAACTTGCTGATGATTTTGATTAGAAATGTTTTGCCTGATCCAGCTTCACCACTCACGTATAGCAGTATAGGTTTGTAGTCTTGGCAGGTACAGTTTTTATTTTCATGTTGCATACCATGTTCAATTTGTTTTGTTATTTCTTTGAAAATGCTACGCTGCTCATTGTTCAGTTGTGATTTCAGTACAGCTAAGTCTTCCGTAACTTGTTCATACTGACACATGGTGTTTTCTACTTCTGTCATGGCTAATTCTGCCTCATTTGCTATTAGTGCCTGTCCTAGTGGTTCTTGGCTTCCTGTTACAGAAGATTGACTACTGTCGGAAGTGTTCACTTGTAGTTGAGCCTGGAGTGCTTCTTCGTGTTGCTTTTCATTGTGCAACATTGTTTGGTACTGTATAAAGTTTACGTCTGTTTTAGTGCTTTCATTTGCTTTGAAAGCGTCTTCATAGGAGTCATATTATCCAGTAACTCTTCTTCTTTTCTCCATGGTTTAAAAAGTTGTAGCAGGGCCATACAATACAATTCTTTATGTTGAGGAGTTTTTAATGACAATTTGATATCATTAATTAAGCTGTGTTTGGTAAATTTCACTAAGCTGCTTTCACAATTTACAACTCTGTATCTACCTTTCTTTTCATCTGGTTTAATATTATTTTTGTATGTGAAGTTTTGGACTGCATGGTAGAGACACATGGTTTCCAAATTGGTACTCCATTTTGGGTAGTATTTGTCTAGTAAATTGTTTTTCAAATGTCTTGGCTGCTGGGATAATTTTTGGCTATTGTTTCTATGTCCTCATATGATTTGAGAACTCTTTTTCTAGATTTAGCAGGACAAAGACCTAGCCATACTATATTGTCAGATTTTCCATACAAGGCAGTACCGGTTAAACGGTCTGCAGCTTCATAGCAGCCACATTCTCTATGAGAGAGCATTTTTATGCCTAAACTGTACAATTTCTGTGTTAGTGTTTTGTCAGATGATATGTCATCCCAGAGGTCCTGAAGCTCTGTTTTCTCTGCTTTGGTTAAGTATGCTGTGACATATCGTGCAACTGCAGTGGATTTGTCTGCAATGTAGTGCACATCTATGTTTGCTTTCTATAGGAGGGCAATGATTGTATTGTAATCATTGATGTATTTTGATTCTCCTGTTCTTTTTTATGTAATATGTGTTCTTAGGTGATTTACCTTTGACACTATGTCTGACTGAAGACATGAAGTTGTTTAGTTGACCTGTTGCTGAAACTGTTCTAGGGAAACCAAAGCAGCATTTGGTGTAGTTTTTCCCTTTTTTAAAAAATATTTGCGACAACACTTTTTCCCACATTTGTGTCTTTGAAATTGCAAAATTTTTGCTGAAGGTCACTATGTGTTGTTTGTGAAGGGATTTCACAAGTGACATATTTTTGGATGAACTGCAAAACAGTGGCATCACTGTCCTGACCAAATTTAGGAGCATATTTAATCAATAATAGCATGTGGATGTGTGGTGCTCCTCTTGCTTGGTATTCTTTTCTCCAAAAGAAGTGGTGAACTTCTCTGAGGGGAGGAACAGTCTTATTACAAATAAAGTGTAGCATAGCAATTCAGCGATGATGGAAATAGCTTGATACATTTACAGGAGCTAGAGAGCAGAGTTCTCCTGGTGTTTTTATATCTATGTTTGTTTTGTTTTTGTCGTGTAAATCTTCCCGTGCATATTTTGTACAACTTAATTTACAAACCAAGTGGGTGGGCCAAGGTTTCTTATCATACAGCGTACACCCCCATGATGTTGGAACCAGTGTTCTTTTGTACCACACATGTTTGCTTAAAGATTTGTAATACTTGACTGTAAAATCTCATCTTTTTCTTGCACTTTTTGTAATAACTGCGTAGCTGGCATATTTTGAAAATGGGTACCTGATTTTAATGTGTGTGCACTCCGTAGCATAGAGTTGCTAGTTCACTTTCAAAGAGAAGGTGGAAAATGTATTCCACATTTTGTCTGAATCTGGGGTCGTCAGAAAACATTTGTAAAGAGCGATATTCTGATGCATTTATCTGTGTGGGTCTATAATCATACCTTCCCCCTTTTCCAGTAGGAAAGAGTAGAGGAAAGGCACGTGCTTTTATACTTTTTTCCCATATGCTGATTGGAGATCCTTTGGCTTGTCGCATTTGCTACGTTTCCAGTACATCATCTATAGTATCTTTAGAGTGTTAAGGATGAATTTTATAATGGTCCAAAATATTGGATTCTGTAGCAGGATTAAATAGTTGAAATTGACCAGTTTCTGGTGACTCTTGGATTGGTTTTCTTCAATATTAATTTCTTTGTAGTATTCATTATTCTTTTTTAGATATTGCAGGGCTTGTCTAACTTTATGTAAGTCCACGAGTTGTTGCCAAATTATTTTGTCTTTTGTAGGTACGCCATTTACTAAGACAATTAAAGATTGATCTATTGGCCTTTGCACTCCTAGAGTGTGTATATTTTCTTTGAGATCTAATGGTAAATAAACTACTTTGCCACAAATGCCTTTCACTAATTCAGAGGGAGGTAATTTTGCTGTTTTTGGTTGAAGGCGTATTATTGCTTGAAATGCGTGCACTGTTTGAATTATGATGCTCTCATATACATTTAGTTATTGCAAGGGTTTTGGTAGTGGGAATAATTCCAAGTTATTTGTGATAGCATGTGAAGGTGTTTGGTTGTTGTCAAGTTTTGTAGTGCAGTAATTGCAAAGTATTAAGGGGTCAGCAATGTCATATTTGTTTTCTGCTATAAGGTAGAGAGCTAATTGGAACCATTTGGAATCTTTATTATTTTCTATTTTGTATGCTATGTCTACAGTTTTTGTGCTACTTTTATAAAAAGTCCTGCGGCAACCCACACACACATGGTTTGGTACTTGTACTTTTAAACTTTAGTATTTCTTTTTTTATGTGTTTAATAGAAGGTTGATATTGGCACAGTAGTTGCTAGTTTGCTGTACAACTATTGCATTTTGTAAGTGGCTTTCACTTCCACAATTATTTCTCTGGATATGCTCTATTTCTTCGAGTACTTGTTTGGCTGTACCATGTAGAAGATTGTTCTTTAAATTTGCTAGTGCTAAAGCAGGAATTTTAGCATACTAGAGTTTACGGACAATATATCTTATAGTTGAATGATGTGTTGATATCATTTTGATATAATGGAAGTTGCTTTTGCAAATAGGTCCTCAAATGCAGGCTAATGAATGTCCTTGAAGTCCTGTGTATTTGTGCACTGGACAGGCATCCATATTTTGTAGTAGTATCATTTTGAATTTGTCTTTGCTTTTTACATACCAATTGAGGAACTGGAGTAAAGATTTGAAAGATGTTTTTGCAATGTTACACATTGATGTGCACGGCCATTTATAGACTGGTCATTTTGGTTCACTAGAATGGAGAGGTGATACTGAGTTTTCTGGGGATATTCTTCTGAGGAGAGTTTCTTGTTCCATGATGGTGTTGTTAAGTTGTTCATACCCTCGTCCACTGCTATGTATGGTAATTAGTTTGTTTGCTTTTGTTTATATTGTTCTTCATTAAAATATGGTTCTGTGCTTGTGGTGTGACTCCATTCACCTCCACAGATGTTTAAGAAGCTATTTTTGTTGATATTCTATTTATTGAGCAGTCTTTTGTAGTTTAGTAGTTAATTTTGTTAATGGTTTCATTCTGTTTAAAACTAAAATAAATAACTTCCTTTTGAGAAGGATTGCACTGTCTATGAGAGATTCTAGCATTCATGTTCTACAGTAGGTTTTAAGGGTTGTGCGTGATTTGTCTCCTGTTTTTAAAAGGTTATGAAGGACTCTGTGGCGGAACATTTTTTGTAAAATATGTTTTTTTGGTATGGTTATTTGCCACTACTTCAAGATTTATAGGTGCAGCGTTAGCAGTAGTGGAAGTTGAAGTCTTGTTAATCACTTTCTGTTTCATTTTACATTTTGATAGAGGAGGGAAAGGTTCTGTACTGGAAGCTTGTTTTGTTTCGCTTAATGACTGTATTAGCTGTTTTGTTTGAACGTTTTGTACAACATCTGCTAGAGATGAATGCTTATTTTGGACACTTTTATTTTGATTTGTTCTACTTCTGCGTTGCTTTATACAGAGTTGCTTTTTGGTAGGCATTCTTTGGTGTCTGTTGGAGATCAAAAGAAAGTGTGGTTTGGGCTGTTGTGCAGTGTATGCATGCTTTGTGCATGAGTGTCTGAGTATGATGGTAAGGATGATTGTGGAGGTGTGTGATTGAGCATTGGGCAGCTACATCAAGTTGGGAAGGCTATTCTTGTATTTGTGTGTTACTATACTGGGCTTCAGATGACAATATAAAGTATGCAACTGGTAAGGGGAAGCACTAATACTAACATCTATTGGCAAAGGGTTAATACACTTGTTTCTTCTACAATACTAAAATGCTAGTGTGTTTGAGTAACAGTTAGAACATTATGTTAGTATTGTACTTGCTTTTTTGTACGGATAGAGCAGGTTTCTTCTAAGTCCTTGTTCGTACTTCAGACACTGCTGCTTTTCAGGAGAGTGGTCTTCACTGCAATTGTAAACAAAATAAGTTAGTGTGTTTATAGCACTTTTCTTAATGTAGCCATTGTTTTTTTTTTTATATAGTTGATAAATCAACTTTTCAATACATTTATAAAATAAAAATAAAAACAAAAAAAAAGAAAGACAAAATAGTACATACAAAAACAAACTTGTACATCCAAACCAAAAGAAGATACAAACTTATTACACATTATTTCATTTCTCATAAAAACTAAAACATATGAATTCATGATTAAACATTAAAAAGGTATTACATTTGCTAACCCAAAAACTTTTTTTTTTTTTACCTTTACTCTTATTAAAAATAATCTACTATTTTCACATGGCCCTTAAAATTGTAAGGATATATTTAGACTAATTTAAAATGAAAACTTACCTACTACAGGTTTCATTTGTATTTTTCTAAAGTTTTTTTTTTTTAATTAGGGCTTTCAGATCATTCAAAATTGCTAATCTCATGGTTGTTATTTGGGTGTTGAAAATCTGATACCAAAAAAGTTCAGTTGTTAATTGAGTATATGTTTCAAAATGTTTCTTGAAGTGCTCAGTTCTTATCTGCAATAACATAGGGCATTCTGCAACTAAATGATATAAAGTTTCAGAAGTATTTGGATCTTTACAAAAGCAACAACAGTCCTCCTTTTTGGTTATAATATTCCATTTGGCCAAAATGCTTCTTGTATGCCACCAGTTCATTCTAAATCTCAAGAATGAGTTTCTCGCTTCAGCACCAGGACATTTCAACAGGTAACTCTCAGTTGTCCTAATTCTTTTTATAATTAACTTATAAGATATTGCATCTTTACTCTTTTGGCATTGCTCAAAGGTGTTTATCCAATCCCAAATCATGATTTTTTTCTTTAGCTCTATTGGGGTTTGCCATCAATACCTCCTCTGCGACCTCAGCTTTTATCAAAAATTGTTTCACTTGCTGGCACCATGTACCCATTTCTTTGTGTTCGCTTGTTCTGATATAACTGGACAAAACATATAATAGAGAGTTTTCCTGTTGTGCCATAATACATTTGCGATACAGACTGCATAATCTCCACATATACATACAATTTAACGAGGATAATCCCAGTTCATATCTTAACCAGGCCATCTCGTTTCTCCAAGACCTAGTCTCAGCACCATAGAGGACCATAGGCACTACCTTCTGACAATAGAACATAATAAGTGGATTCACAGAAAAAGTGCAGTATTTGTAGTTGATAATAGAAGCCTGAGAAATAGAAGTGCCGATTTTCTTTTTCAATTCCTCACGGTAAGGAATGTCAGCCTTGGACGTATTGACATTCATCCCCAGATATTTGTATTGGGTTACATTTTCTAATGGTTGGGCCATTAGGAACTACGAGAAACGAGATGCTCTAGCTTTCCTGTTGGGTACATTCTTCAAGGTTTTTTTTTTTGGAAACATTTATAACCAGCTCATTTCCTTTTACATATTCCCCCAATTGATCAAGTAAATTTTGCAGGCCTCTCGCCGTTTTTGCAAGTAGAACCATGTCATCTGCATAACACATCCAAGGGACTGCATGTTTACCAAGCCGAGGAGCGTCTGACGTTACCTTCCTGAAATTATTCACAACATCTGCTATAAAGTAATTAAAGAGGGCTGACGCCAGAAGACACCGCTGCTTTAAACCCTTATAACTACTAATCGATTTCGATAGGGTGCCGTCCATCGTTAAGCGAATTTGTATAGATGTTTCCATATGGAACTGGATTATCCAGTGTAGTAAGTACTTTGGACAAGCATTATTGGCCAATTTGTTGAATAGTAGTTTTCTTGAAACAGAATCAAATGCGGTTTGGAAATCGATAAAGGCCATAAAGACTGCTTGTTTGACCTGCAGATCATGCTGTTTGAAAGCATTCAGGCTTGTAAGTTGACCGAAGTACCTAGACCCACAGTAAAGCCTGTTTGAAAGGGATCATTAAGTCTTGCTTCCTTAGACCACTTGTTAAAATCTCTCAGTATCAAGCGTGCAAAGATTTTCACTGGTGCATCAAGAAGTGCAATGGGTCTATAGTTTTTAGGATTCAGTCTGTCCCCCTTTTTGTAAATGGGGACAATAATAGACTTCTGCCAGGAAGATGGAATTTTTTTGCTGTTAATTATTTGATTAAATACATCTCCCAGAATGGCAGCCCATGCCTACTGATTTTCCCTTAGCATGGCATTAGAGAGACCGTCTGGTCCGGGGGCTCTCGACTTGCTCAGTTTTTTAATATACATTTCGATGTCCAAGTTATCATGAATCAATTCTTCTTTCCAATAGAAGCTGTGCTCTAGTTGTCTTGCCGGGATATGTGTTTCAGCATACAAAGAGGTATAATACTACACCCATATTTCCTCAGGGACTACGTTAATTGTTTTATTGATTGCTTGCTTCCATAAGTAGTTTTAATTAAGCCCCATACTAAAGCAGAATTCTTAGAGGCTATTGAGTAAAGCATGGAATGTGCATCTTCAAATATCATTTTTGCTTTTCACTGCTTTACCCAATTTTTATATCTGTTCTTGCATTTAGATATCATAAGTGCTTTGTTGTTAAATTTCTGTTGTATGATGTAACGCACCTTCCTTCTGAGCTCAGCTTTTCTGCTTCTGGTCTCTTCGTCATGTACATGTACATGTTGTCTCTGATCATTAACAGACATCCGAGCTGTTTTTTTAAATAACTGTAGCGTTCCCACATAATCTCCATGTGCATACTGTAATTCTGGTTTTAGAATGTCTTTCGGATATGAAACCGCTACAAGCAATTCATTTAAGTTTGCTGGAGTCCACTTAAAGCGATTACAATAATTGCATACTCCCAGTTTTGGTGCATATTTGGGCTTGGGCCCTGGAACAATTTCAACTGGCCAGGACCATTTCAGATGAAGCAATTTATGATCGCTTTTACTTTGATGTAACACTTTAAAGGAGGAGACAATAGAAAACAGTTCACTATTAGTATATACATAATCAATAGTTGAGGTAACGTTTCCTTACTGCCATGTGGCCTTAGGAGGGACATCTCCCCATACTGAGCCGTTTATCATATTGAGACCCCTCTGTTTCATCAAGGACTTCCACGTTTCTTTAGTTTCTTTTAATTTCCCCCCTTTTTCATTCATGCAATCCATGTTTAAATCGCCTGCAATATTGTGAATTTAACCAGCGGGTCTTTGTCAATCATATTTAGGCAATTCGTCAGATCCTTAAAAAAACAATTGTCAGGGATGTCTATGTGGTTACAATATAAGTTAATGCAGGCAAGGATGTAATTATTAAAAGTGATTCGGACCATCTGCATATAACTATTCGGGGATGCCCATGCTTCAGCTTTCAAACCCTGGGCTAGTTTTATGGCTGTAAGAAGACCCGCTTTAGGGCGACCTCTCGCTAGTTTAATTGCTGGTTCCAAGATAACATAATGGTTCTCCCAGACCGGGTGAGAAGTAAGCCATACTTCTTGTAACAAAATTATATCATACACACCTAATATGGACATTGAGGACGAAGTAAGATGAGTATGGCCTCTGGTATTCCAAGACGCTAGGTGAAAATCTATTCTACTTTCCTTACAAGGTAGCTAACATTCATTTGACACTCTATTTTGAGCAGAGCTCGTTACCGTTCGTGTTTGCTTATCACTTGCTGTGAAACATTTTATCATCAATGGGTCTGATGTTCTATCACCAAGCTGTACCTTTCCATTTGAGCCATTCATATGTAAATTGTTAAAATTTGAAGGCTATGTATTAGCTACATTCAAAGGAAGAGTGTTAGCTTCGTTTAATATTGCCGTAGGGTTATGCAACAAATATCCCAGTTGGAATATTTCATCTCTAGCTTGCCAGATTGAGTATTTGACAATAGCTGAGGACATCCATATTTTCACAATGGCTCTATCCTGGTCATTAATGAACTCTATTTGCGCTATGTCTTCAGATTTAAACTCTTGCAAAACAGGAATACTCTGCAAAATGTTTAATACAGATGATCGATTTAAATCATATAGGCCAAACTCATCGCCTCGGCATTGCAAGATTAAGCTCACATGTGTAGAATCGTTACATTTGTTATGTCTATTTCTCGGTGATATTTTCGCTTCTTTTTGTTTGTGTGCCATCCTCATATTTACATTAGCTGTTTCAGCTTTTAGTCTATCCCAGATGCTACTCTGATAGACTTTTGTCTCATGTGCATTAGATATGTATTTCCCAGACTGATTTGACTCAATTTCAGAGGGACTTGTTATGGTTGTCTTAGAACTCTGTGTGTTTCGCGAGAAGAAGATGCCCATCGATTTAATGATCTCCTCACGCCTATCTTCTAAAGTTAGAAATGGGAAATCTTGAGAAGTTTTACCATGATCACTTCTCTGTTCTTTTATTTGGGTCACTTGCAAGGAAGGGAAAGTCCTCAGTGTGTCCATAGTTTGTTCATGTTTGGTTACTTCAGTCACTGACAGGCCGATTCATGGAATAATTAGCGCGGCGCAAGTGGGCAAAAACGTGCGAATCGCAGTGGAATAGCGAAAATCGCAGTGCAAGTGCGAAAATTGCACGAAAAGATTCATGGAAGGCCGTGCGCGAGAAAACCATCGGATGTGCGATAAAAAAGTGCACGGCGCACGTTGGCGCACAGGCCATCTAACTGCGTGCGCCAGGTCACAGCGAAAATCGCACAGGCCACAGCGAAAATCGCACATAGCGCGGCGCACGCAACAAAAGTAGGCGGAACATGGGGCGTAACACTCGGAATGGGAACAACTTGCCAAAACGTGGGCGTCATGGGGGAAGTACAGGGTACAAGTGCGCGGAATGCCCACACGCTCGCCTACAACACGTATTCATGGAATAGAATAGGGCAAAAAAGCGCACGCTCAAACCAGCGCACAGGCACACACACGACCGCCACAAGAAAGCAGGCGGTAGCGTCTCTGCGTCTGGAAGAAATGTGCGCCAAAAGGTGCGCCAACAAATAGCACCTACATACAGCCATGATGAATGTCCTATACTGTGGCTCTCCGGGACAAATGACGTGCAAAGGGGTACCCACAAACACGGACACCCGCTGACAAAAAATACGTGTGCGTGTATACCGGGGTGCGCGGGAAGTCTCACACGCGATTTCAGCAGGGTACGTGTATTTCAGGGGTGCGCAAGAAGATCCACACGCGATTGGCCCAGTGCGAGCAGGGTACGTGTATTCCATGGGTGCGCGGGAAGTTCCACACACGATTTCGGCAGGGTACGTGTATTTCAGGGGTGCGCGGGAAGCTCCACACACGATTGGCCCAGTGCGAGCAGGGTACGTGTATTTCAGGGGTGCGCGGGAAGTTCCACACACGATTTCAGCAGGGTATGTGTATTCCAGGGGTGCGCAGGAAGTTCCACACGCGATTTCAGCAGGGTACGTGTATTTCAGGGGTGCGCGGGAAGTTCCACACGCGATTGGCCCAGTGCGAGCAGGGTACGTGTATTCCATGGGTGCGTGGGAAGTTCCACACGCGATTTCGGCAGGGTACGTGTATTTCAGGGGTGCGCGGGAAGTTCCACACACGATTTCAGCAGGGTATGTGTATTCCAGGGGTTCTGGGGAGTACTACACGTGAATTGGCCGTGTGGATCCTCCCAGGTGTACGCTCCACAACCTCCACGGCCCCTGCAGGCAGCCCACACCACGGGGGACTACCCTGCACCCCTGCTCATGTCCCGCAGGCAGCCCATCCACCAAGGGCATGCCCCCCAGCCAACCCACATGTCACCTTGCACTACTGATCAACAATGCATGTCTCCCACCACCCCCACACCCCAGCCACCAGGGGCACCCTCCACCAGGCCCCCACTCATGTCTCCCACCACCCCCACCCCCCTGCCACCATGGGCAGCCCCCACCTGGCCCCCACTCATGTCTCCCACCACCCCCACCCCCCTGCCACCATGGGCAGCCCCCACCAGGCCCCCACTCATGTCTCCCACCACCCCCACCCCCCTGTCACCATGGGCAGCCCCCACCAGGCCCCCACTCATGTCTCCCACCACCCCCACCACCCAGCAGTGCAGGGGCAGCCTCCACCAGGCCCCCACTCATGTCTCCCACCACCCCCACCACCCAGCCACCAGGGGCACCCTCCACCAGGCCCCCACTCATGTCTCCCACCACCCCCACCCCCCAGCAGTGCAGGGGCAGCCTCCACCAGGCCCCCACTCATGTCTCCCACCACCCCCACCCCCCAGCAGTGCAGGGGCACCCTCCACCAGGCCCCCACTCATGTCTCCCACCACCCCCACCCCCCAGCCACCAGGGGCACCCTCCACCAGGCCCCCACTCATGTCTCCCACCACCCCCACCCCCCTGCCACCATGGGCAGCCCCCACCAGGCCCCCACTCATGTCTCCCACCACCCCCACCCCCCAGCTGTGCAGGGGCAGCCTCCACCAGGCCCCCACTCATGTCTCCCACCACCCCCACCCCCCAGCAGTGCAGGGGCAGCCTCCACCAGGCCCCCACTCATGTCTCCCACCACCCCACCCCCCAGCAGTGCAGGGGCAGCCTCCACCAGGCCCCCACTCATGTCTCCCACCACCCCCACCCCCCAGCAGTGCAGGGGCAGCCTCCACCAGGCCCCCACTCATGTCTCCCACCACCCCCAACACCCAGCAGTGCAGGGGCAGCCTCCACCAGGCCCCCACTCATGTCTCCCACCACCCCCACCCCCCTGCCACCATGGGCAGCCCCCACCAGGCCCCCACTCATGTCTCCCACCACCCCCACCCCCCAGCAGTGCAGGGGCAGCCTCCACCAGGCCCCCACTCATGTCTCCCACCACCCCCACCCCCCTGCCACCATGGGCAGCCCCCGCCAGGCCCCCACTCATGTCTCCCACCACCCCCACCCCCCAGCAGTGCAGGGGCACCCTCCACCAGGCCCCCACTCATGTCTCCCACCACCCCCACCCCCCAGCCACCAGGGGCACCCTCCACCAGGCCCCCACTCATGTCCCCCTGCACCCCTACCCCCCAGCATCCAGGGGCACCCTCCACCAGGCCCCCACCCATGTCTCCCACCACCCCCACCCGCCAGCAGTGCAGGGGCAGCCTCCACCAGGCCCCCACTCATGTCTCCCACCACCCCCACCACCCAGCAGTGCAGGGGCAGCCTCCACCAGGCCCCCACTCATGTCTCCCACCACCCCCACCCCCCAGCAGTGCAGGGGCAGCCTCCACCAGGCCCCCACTCATGTCTCCCACCACCCCCACCACCCAGCAGTGCAGGGGCAGCCTCCACCAGGTCCCCACTCATGTCTCCCACCACCCCCACCCCCCAGCAGTGCAGGGGCAGCCTCCACCAGGCCCCCACTCATGTCTCCCACCACCCCCACCCCCCAGCAGTGCAGGGGCAGCCTCCACCAGGCCCCCACTCATGTCTCCCACCACCCCCACCCCCCTGCCACCATGGGCAGCCCCCACCAGGCCCCCACTCATGTCCCCCTGCACCCCCACCCCCCAGCATCCAGGGGCACCCTCCACCAGGCCCCCACCCATGTCTTCCACCACCCCCCAGCAGGGCAGGGGCAGCCTCCACCAGGCCCCCACTCATGTCTCCCACCACCCCCACCCCCCAGCAGTGCAGGGGCAGCCTCCACCAGGCCCCCACCCATGTCTCCCACCACCCCCACCCCACAGCAGTGCAGGGGCAGCCTCCACCAGGCCCCCACTCATGTCTCCCACCACCCCCACCCCCCAGCAGTGCGGGGGCAGCCTCCACCAGGCCCCCACTCATGTCTCCCACCACCCCCACCACCCAGCAGTGCAGGGGCAGCCTCCACCAGGCCCCCACTCATGTCTCCCACCACCCCCACCCCCCTGCCACCATGGGCAGCCTCCACCAGGCCCCCACTCATGTCTCCCACCACCCCCACCACCCCCACCCCCCTGCCACCATGGGCAGCCCCCACCAGGCCCCCACTCATGTCTCCCACCACCCCCACCCCCCAGCAGTGCAGGGGCACACTCCACCAGGCCCCCACTCATGTTTCCCACCACCCCCACCCCCCAGCCACCAGGGGCACATTCCACCAGGCCCCCACTCATGTCTCCCACCACCCCCACCCCCCTGCCACCATGGGCAGCCCCCACCAGGCCCCCACTCATGTCTCCCACCACCCCCACCCCCCTGCCACCATGGGCAGCCCCCACCAGGTCCCCACTCATGTCTCCCACCCCCCCACCACCCAGCAGTGCAGGGGCAGCCCCCACCAGGCCCCCACCCATGTCTCCCACCACCCCCACCCCCCAGCCACCAGGGGCACCCTCCACCAGGCCCCCACTCATGTCCCCCTGCACCCCCACCCCCCAGCATCCAGGGGCACCCTCCACCAGGCCCCCACCCATGTCTCCAACCACCCCCACCCTCCAGCAGTGCAGGGGCAGCCTCCACCAGGCCCCCACTCATGTCTCCCACCACCCCCACCACCCAGCAGTGCAGGGGCAGCCTCCACCAGGCCCCCACTCATGTCTCCCACCACCCCCACCCCCCAGCAGTGCATGAGCAGCCTCCACCAGGCCCCCACTAATGTCTCCCACCACCCCCACCACCCAGCAGTGCAGGGGCAGCCTCCACCAGGCCCCCACTCATGTATCCCACCACCCCCACCCCCCAGCAGTGCAGGGGCAGCCTCCACCAGGCCCCCACCCATGTCTCCCACCACCCCCACCCCCCAGCAGTGCAGGGGCAGCCTCCACCAGGCCCCCACTCATGTCTCCCACCACCCCCACCCCCCTGCCACCATGGGCAGCCCCCACCAGGCCCCCACTCATGTCCCCCTGCACCCCCACCCCCCAGCATCCAGGGGCACCCTCCGCCAGGCCCCCACCCATGTCTCCCACCACCCCCACCCCCCAGCAGTGCAGGGGCAGCCTCCACCAGGCCCCCACTCATGTCTCCCACCACCCCCACCCCCCAGCAGTGCAGGGGCAGCCTCCACCAGGCCCCCACTCATGTCTCCCACCACCCCCACCACCCAGCCACCAGGGGCAGCCTCCACCAGGCCCCCACTCATGTCTCCCACCACCCCCACCCCCCTGCCACCATGGGCAGCCCCCACCAGGCCCCCACTCATGTCTCCCACCACCCCCACCCCCCAGCAGTGCGGGGGCAGCCTCCACCAGGCCCCCACTCATGTCTCCCACCACCCCCACCACCCAGCAGTGCAGGGGCAGCCTCCACCAGGCCCCCACTCATGTCTCCCACCACCCCCACCCCCCTGCCACCATGGGCAGCCCCCACCAGGCCCCCACTCATGTCTCCCACCACCCCCACCCCCCAGCAGTGCAGGGGCAGCCTCCACCAGGCCCCCACTCATGTCTCCCACCACCCCCACCCCCCTGCCACCATGGGCAGCCCCCACCAGGCCCCCACTCATGTCTCCCACCACCCCCAGCCCCCAGCAGTGCAGGGGCACACTCCACCAGGCCCCCACTCATGTCTCCCACCACCCCCACCCCCCTGCCACCATGGGCAGCCCCCACCAGGCCCCCACTCATGTCTCCCACCGCCCCACCCCCCTGCCACCATGGGCAGCCCCCACCAGGCCCCCACTCATGTCTCCCACCCCCCCACCAGCCAGCAGTGCAGGGGCAGCCCCCACCAGGCCCCCACCCATGTCTCCCACCACCCCCACCCCCCAGCCACCAGGGGCACCCTCCACTAGGCCCCCACTCATGTCCCCCTGCACCCCCACCCCCCAGCATCCAGGGGCACCCTCCACCAGGCCCCCACCCATGTCTCCCACCACCCCCACCCCCCAGCAGTGCAGGGGCAGCCTCCACCAGGCCCCCACTCATGTCTCCCACCACCCCCACCACCCAGCAGTGCAGGGGCAGCCTCCACCAGGCCCCCACTCATGTCTCCCACCACCCCCACCCCCCAGCAGTGCAGGAGCAGCCTCCACCAGGCCCCCACTCATGTCTCCCACCACCCCCACCACCCAGCAGTGCAGGGGCAGCCTCCACCAGGCCCCCACTCATGTATCCCACCACCCCCACCCCCCAGCAGTGCAGGGGCAGCCTCCACCAGGCCTCCACCCATGTCTCCCACCACCCCCACCCCCCAGCAGTGGAGGGGCAGCCTCCACCAGGCCCCCACTCATGTCTCCCACCACCCCCACCCCCCAGCAGTGCAGGGGCAGCCTCCACCAGGCCCCCACTCATGTCTCCCACCACCCCCACCACCCAGCCACCAGGGGCACCCTCCACCAGGCCCCCACTCATGTCTCCCACCCCCCCCCCCCACCCCCCAGCAGTGCAGGGGCAGCCTCCACCAGGCCCCCACTCATGTCTCCCACCACCCCCACCCCCCTGCCACCATGGGCAGCCCCCACCAGGCCCCCACTCATGTCTCCCACCACCCCCACGCCACAGCAGTGCAGGGGCAGCCTCCACCAGGCCCCCACTCATGTCTCCCACCACCCCCACCACCCAGCAGTGCAGGGGCAGCCTCCACCAGGCCCCCACTCATGTCTCCCACCACCCCCACCCCCCTGCCACCATGGGCAGCCCCCACCAGGCCCCCACTCATGTCTCCCACCACCCCCACCCCCCAACAGTGCAGGGGCAGCCTCCACCAGGCCCCCACTCATGTCTCCCACGACCCCCACCCCCCTGCCACCATGGGCAGCCCCCACCAGGCCCCCACTCATGTCTCCCACCACCCCCACCCCCCAGCAGTGCAGGGGCACACTCCACCAGGCCCCCACTCATGTCTCCCACCACCCCCACCCCCCAGCCACCAGGGGCACCCTCCACCAGGCCCCCACTCATGTCTCCCACCACCCCCACCCCCCTGCCACCATGGGCAGCCCCCACCAGGCCCCCACTCATGTCTCCCACCACCCCCACCCCCTACCACCATGGGCAGCCCCCACCAGGCCCCCACTCATGTCTCCCACCCCCCCACCACCCAGCAGTGCAGGGGCAGTCCCCACCAGGCCCCCACCCATGTCTCCCACCACCCCCAGCCACCAGGGGCACCCTCCACCAGGCCCCCACTCATGTCCCCCTGCACCCCCACCCCCCAGCATCCAGGGGCACCCTCCACCAGGCCCCCACCCATGTCTCCCACCACCCCCACCCCCCAGCAGTGCAGGGGCAGCCTCCACCAGGCCCCCACTCATGTCTCCCACCACCCCCACCACCCAGCAGTGCAGGGGCAGCCTCCACCAGGGCCCCACTCATGTCTCCCACCACCCCCACCCCCCAACAGTGCAGGAGCACCCTCCACCAGGCCCCCACTCATGTCTCCCACCACCCCCACCACCCAGCAGTGCAGGGGCAGCCTCCACCAGGCCCCCACTCATGTATCCCACCACCCCCACCCCCCAGCAGTGCAGGAGCAGCCTCCACCAGGCCCCACCCATGTCTCCCACCACCCCCACCCCCCAGCAGTGCAGGGGCAGCCTCCACCAGGCCCCCACTCATGTCTCCCACCACCCCCACCCCCCTGCCACCATGGGCAGCCCCCACCAGGCCCCCACTCATGTCCCCCTGCACCCCCACCCCCCAGCATCCAGGGGCACCCTCCACCAGGCCCCCACCCATGTCTCCCACCACCCCCACCCCCCAGCAGTGCAGGGTCAGCCTCCACCAGGCCCCCACTCATGTCTCCCACCACCCCCACCCCCCAGCAGTGCAGGGGCAGCCTCCACCAGGCCCCCACTCATGTCTCCCACCACCCCCACCACCCAGCCACCAGGGGCACCCTCCACCAGGCCCCCACTCATGTCTCCCACCACCCCCACCCCCCAGCAGTGCAGGGGCAGCCTCCACCAGGCCCCCACTCATGTCTCCCACCACCCCCACCCCCCTGCCACCATGGGCAGCCCCCACCAGGCCCCCACTCATGTCTCCCACCACCCCCACCCCCCAGCAGTGCGGGGGCAGCCTCCACCAGGCCCCCACTCATGTCTCCCACCACCCCCACCACCCAGCAGTGCAGGGGCAGCCTCCACCAGGCCCCCACTCATGTCTCCCACCACCCCCACCCCCCTGCCACAATGGGCAGCCCCCACCAGGCCCCCACTCATGTCTCCCACCACCCCCACCCCCCAGCAGTGCAGGGGCAGCCTCCACCAGGCCCACACTCATGTCTCCCACCACCCCCACCAACCCTGCCACCCTGGGCAGCCCCCACCAGGCCCCCACTCATGTCTCCCACCACCCCCACCCCCCAGCAGTGCAGGGGCACACTCCACCAGGCCCCCACTCATGTCTCCCACCACCCCCACCCCCCAGCCACCAGGGGCACCCTCCACCAGGCCCCCACTCATGTCTCCCACCACCCCCACCCCCCTGCCACCATGGGCAGCCCCCACCAGGCCCCCACTCATGTCTCCCACCACCCCCACCCCCCTGCCACCATGGGCAGCCCCCACCAGGCCCCCACTCATGTCTCCCACCCCCCCCACCACCCAGCAGTGCAGGGGCAGCCCCCACCAGGCCCCCACCCATGTCTCCCACCACCCCCACCCCCCAGCCACCAGGGGCACCCTCCACCAGGCCCCCACTCATGTCCCCCTGCACCCCCACCCCCCAGCATCCAGGGACACCCTCCACCATGCCCCCACCCATGTCTCCCACCACCCCCTCCCCCCATCAGTGCAGGGGCAGCCTCCACCAGGCCCCCACTCATGTCTCCCACCACCCCCACCACCCAGCAGTGCAGGGGCAGCCTCCACCAGGCCCCCACTCATGTCTCCCACCACCCCCACCCCCCAGCAGTGCAGGAGCAGCCTCCACCAGGCCCCCACTCATGTCTCCCACCACCCCCACCACCCAGCAGTGCAGGGGCAGCCTCCACCAGGCCCCCACTCATGTCTCCCACCACCCCCACCCCCCAGCAGTGCAGGGGCAGCCTCCACCAGGCCCCCACTCATGTCTCCCACCACCCCCACCCCCCAGCAGTGCAGGGGCAGCCTCCACCAGGCCCCCACTCATGTCTCCCACCACCCCCACTCCCCTGCCACCATGGGCAGCCCCCACCAGGCCCCCACTCATGTCCCCCTGCACCCCCACCCCCCAGCATCCAGGGGCACCCTCCACCAGGCCCACACCCATGTCTCCCACCACCCCCACCCCCCAGCAGTGCAGGGGCAGCCTCCACCAGGCCCCCACTCATGTCTCCCACCACCCCCACCCCCCAGCAGTGCAGGGGCAGCCTCCACCAGGCCCCCACTCATGTCTCCCACCACCCCCCAGCAGTGCAGGGGCACCCTCCACCAGGCCTCCACTCATGTCTCCCACCACCCCCACCACCCAGCAGTGCAGGGGCAGCCTCCACCAGGCCCCCACTCATGTCTCCCACCACCCCCACCCCCCAGCAGTGCAGGAGCACCCTCCACCAGGCCCCCACTCATGTCTCCCACCACCCCCACCCCCCTGCCACCATGGACAGCCCCCACCAGGCCCCCACTCATGTCTCCCACCACCCCCACCCCCCTGCCACCATGGGCAGACCCCACCAGGCCCCCACTCATGTCTCCCACCACCCCCACCCCCCAGCAGTGCAGGGGCACCCTCCACCAGGCCCCCACCCATGTCTCCCACCACCCCCACCCCCCAGCCACCATGGGCAGCCTCCACCAGGTCCTCACAATCCCCAATCATGTGCGTTATGGTCAGTCTCCACAGCCAAAAAACCCTACCAAGTAACCCATTCACCCACATGGAAATGGAAATTACATGTTACACCCCCAATGTTCATGAAGCTAATGAACCCATGTCCGTCACACACAATGGTTGCAATTGAATGGGAAAACACCCAACATGACATGCATGAAACCAATGAGATGATACCACACAGTGAAGTATGAAAACAAAATTGTATTGAAAAAAAATAAAGAATGCTAAAGAAATGAAACAAACTACAATGGGAATGAGAAAAAATAAGCTGCATGTCCATATAAAAAAATAAAAAACAGCAAATCAGAATCCAAAAAAATGTGGTCCAAAGTCAAATGTAAAAACATTTCTATCCAATCAAGAACTATGTAAAAAACTTCCAAGGGTCCATGAGCCCAACTGAACAAAGGAAACCTACAAAAAAACCTAACTAAAATGCAACTATATACAAAAAGTGGAGCAGTGTCCATCGACTCCAAATCATAATAAGAAACAAAGGAAACCTAAAACTAAAGAACTATATACAAAGGCGGCGGGCAAGTCCAGCGGCTCACTCCGTGGTGTTCCGGGCCAGGGCATCATCGAACTCCTCCATGTCCCCGAGGGTCCAAAGGGACGACGCCATGTCCTCCTCCAACCCCCTGCGGATTGCCTCGAGGCACTCCGCCCGCCTCAAGGCCCTCCGCATGGAGTTCTCCGCCCTGACCATTGTGAGCCGCGCCTCTTCCGCCCGCCGCCGCTCCGCACCTATGGCGTGGCCCAACCGCTGCCACACGGAAGACACTCTCTGTCCTGGGTCCTCCTGCCCTCCGGCCGATGCCTGCCCCTCCGATGTCGAAGGCCCCGAGCCTTCATGGCTCCCACCATGTAGCTGCTGCTGCTCTGCCTCTGCCCGTGCACTGCCTCCTGCTGCCTGCACATCCTCCGCCGGCTGGGGTGCAGTTGTTGATGTGGCCACCCCTGCTGGACCTCCGACTCCCGACTGTGGCAGGGATGCCTCCTCCACCAGCCTGGCCGCACAGTCAGAGGCAGCTCCACAGGGCACCCAGGTGACTGATGGGTGGGAAGATGGCACAGAGGACGACTGGCGCGTAGGGGGTCCAGTTGAGGAGGGGGTCGGAGCAAGCCCCATCAGACGGAGTAATCCGGCCTGGGTGACCTGTCCCAGCAGGCTGACGTGGTCAACGAGCCATTCGAGATGACGTGCAGTCTCTCCATGAAAAGACTGCAGGTCACCTCGCATGGCCCGTTGACGCAACGCCACACCAGCCAGGACAGGCTCAACCCGGACCTGGATGGCCACGTCCGCAGGCAGAGGAAGGCCAGTTGACGTCAGCTCATCCCCTGCCTGAAAACGGGTCTGGACGTAGGCATCCCTGCTGGTGCAAGATGATGCAGGGACAGGATCGGGGACAGGATTGCACACAGGCACCTCCGCGGCGGCCTGTGCTGCCTCCTGTCCCTGGTCCTGCACTGCACCACTAGCACCAGTGGGATCCCCACCTCCAGACGCCATCTCTGGTGCTTGCACGGCCTCCTCCTCCACCAAACCCCCCACCAACCTGGATGACTCCGTGCCATCTTCCCCTGTTGGGCCCTGTGGGGTCCCAGCTGCCCCTTCTGCTGCCGAGGAGTCCAACTCCAACCTCCGCCTCTTGGACCTCCCCCCGGCAGCTGCGGCCTGGGACGCGGCACCGGACTCCTCACTCCCCGACGAGATGACAACACGGGAGGGGAGCCGGGCCTTGCGTCTCCGGCTGGCAGCGGGATCCCCGCCGCTGTGCTCCGCAGCACCTTCTCCGCCCTCTTCATCAGTTGACGCTGCAGACAGGGAGAAACAAAACACAGGCATCAGGGCACTGTACAATGGACACATACACACATGACAGTTGCACATGAGTGGCATTGGCAAACCTCAGACATGTCATCACAATCCCCAACACACATGTCATTGCAACTCGCACACATGAGCCATACCACAGCCATATCGCAACTGCCAGCACCATCCCTACACATACAACAGCATGAGCAGCCAAAGGGGAGCCAGACATCACATGCAACACAGGAAGTGCACCACACATGTACACACACCACCACACTTGCATGCATGTGTACACCTCTGCCAAGTGTCGCACTGTTCAGATGGGCATCCATGTCACATCTGCCAAACAGGCTTCCACATACCGCTGTCACATGCATCCATGTTGCATCACTGTTGCACCCTTGTCAAATACACACACATGCACATGTACACAGTGCTCATACATGCAGCCGAAAACAACATACATGCGTGACAGGGCCAGGGTCAGGGCCACTGTTGCACCCTTGTCAAATACACACACATGCACATGTACACAGTGCTCATACATGCAGCCGAAAACAACATACATGCGTGACATCACGGACATGTCTACTTACATACACATTCATCCAAACATGTGTGCACGCACAACTACATTTGGCATGCAAGCCTACACACACAAGCACCATCCATGTCTCACACATTACAGCCCTCGCATGTGTCAGCCCCACGGCCCTGTACACCCCCACCCATACTCGACCCCATACAAACAGATGTGCAACCTGCACACTACCGAATAATCACCACACGCACTGCTCACAATCAGGATGCATGTACACTCACCACTCGACTCCAGACGGGTCTGCTTCTCCAGGACCTGGACGTGGAGCGCTGGGGATATGCGTTCCAGGACCCTCATCTGTTCTTCCGACAAGTGGCCCCGGCGCCCCTTGGCATCCGCTGCCTTCAAGAGGCGCCGGGCCTTGTTCAGGGTCCTGGACCTGAAGTCCTCCCAGCGCTTCCTGACATGTTGTAAGTCCCGGACTGCCACCCCCTCCGCGTTGATGGCAGTCATGATGTCAGTCCAGATCCGAGCCCGTCCTTCCTTGTCGGCGCGGGAACTTCCGAAGAGAGCATCATGCTGCCCCAGGACTTGCTCCACCAGGACACCAACTTCGGTGGCACTGAAGCTGGTGCCCCTCTGCCTCTCTGGCCAGGGGTTGTCAGTGGTCACAGATGGTGTTTGCCCCGACATGACAACCCCAGAGGCAGGAGTGGGTGGGAAACTGGGTCCTGGGGCTGGGCTGTGGAGCGATGGAATCCCAGTCGGGAGTCTTCGGTTCCAGCAGGGGTGGTCACAGCAACAGCACCCCTGGCTGATGTGCAGGCAGCAAATGGCAGTGCACGTGGGCAGCAGGCAGTCAGGCAGCAGCAGATGGCAGGTGGGAGCGTGCTCGGGGCTCTGGGGGGCAGTAGTTCGGCCTTCTGGGCAGGAGCGTGGTCTTCCGTGTGCTTACGCGTGGCCAGCTTGGTACGGAGTGATTTTGCACGTGAAAATCCTGCACGTCAGCGTGAAAATCGAGGAAAGGCCCTTAGCGCGTAAGCGCGTCAGCACGCATACGCGATTCTATTGGACCAAAGGCCCTCAGTGCGTAAACGCGTCAGCACGCATACGCGAATCTATTGGACCAAAGGCCCTCAGCGCGTAAGCGCGTCTGTGACGTGACCCGCACGGGTGTTTCCCACACAGCACGTGATGACAGAGCACACGTGGAAAGACTGCACGTCAGAGTGTCATCGCGTGTAATTGGACAGCACGTCAGAGTACACGTGCGCGTACACGTGATTGGCCTATGTACGTGTATATCAGGGGTGCGCGGGCACTTACACACGCAAGTACGTCAGCGCACCTGTATCCTGGGGTGCGCGGGAATTTCCACACGCTATTGGACTGGGTACTGGATTTCAGGGGTGCACGGGTCACACGCTCGCCTACAACACGCGCAACGCATACATTTGCGCGCTAACAAAATAACAAGCTCAGACCCAGGATGAACATACCGTTCCTAGCAGCAGTGGGCGTGGGCTACCAAAGGAGGAGGAGGAGGATAGTCAGGGCCAGAATATTCACACCCAGAACCAGCCTTTTCGGGATGCCTGATGACCAGGTGCATGGGAGGTACAGGTTTCCACCACACATTATACTGGACCTGGTGAGTGAGTGGGAGGATGACCTCACATCACCCACCCTGTGCTCCCAAAAACTCAGCCCCCTGGAGAAGGTCCTCAATGTACTGCACTTCTTAGCCACTGGATCATTTCAGCGGACAAGTGCCATTGTGGGTGGTGTATCACAGGCCACCCAGTCACGCTGCCTACACCAGGTCTTGAACATCATCACTGCACGCCCATCAGTCCGCAGGCACATATACCTGCCCAGAACACCTGCAGAAAGGCATGCTGCCGCCCTGGATTTTTACGGTGTGGCACGATTCCCCAAAGTGCTAGGTGCCATCGACTGCACCCATGTGGCTCTACGTCCTCCCAGGGCATCAGAGCACATCTATAGGAACCGCAAGCACTGGCATTCCATCAACGTGCAGGTAGTATGTAATGCCAAGGGAATCATCACCTCAGTATATGCCAACTATCCCGGGTCAACCCACGACAGCTTCATTTACCGAATGTCCACCCTAAGCCGGGACCTAGAAGCTGGGCGGCATGGCGATACATGGCTCCTTGGTGAGTATGAATGCCACTGCACATGCATGCATGTCAGATACTGAGCAAGGTCACAACCCCACCAATGATACCAATCACCACCTCCACAGGGGACAGTGCCTACCCTCTCAGCCCCCACATGATGACGCCAATTTGGAACCCCACCACGCCACCCGAGGTAAGATATAACACAGCCCACATTACAACCCGGGGCATAGTGGAGCGCACATTCGGAGTGCTAAAGTCACGCTTTCGCTCCCTTGACCGTTCTGGTGGGCAGCTGTTGTACGCTCCCCCAGTATTGTGCAGGATCATAGTGGCAGCATGTGTCCTGCACAACGTTGCAACACGCCGGGGCCTGGCCGTGGACATGGTGGTGGCCCCACATCCCCAACCACATGCACAGCCGCTGCGCATGGGAGGGGAAAGGGCACGGGGGGAGGCAGCCTGTACACAGCTAGTGGCTAATTACTTCACATAGAAATCACACCCCTGTGGAGTGCACACTGCCCTGGCACATTCCATCTGACAATCAATGATGACTCAACCTGACACTGATCCTGAATGTCTGGAGAATGAAGCGTGAAAACCATATCAGCCTGAGATTGTTCACCTGGAAGTGTCACAATGTGTGCATCCCTACCCACACAGACACCACCAATGCAGTTTTGTGAAGTAACACATTCAAGCAGCTAAAATGAATACCCACTTGCAAAATGCAACAAGAGGACAGTGCCATATCAGCCAACCCAACCCCAGCACCGCCACACGACACACCGTGCCATGTCATGCTATTTGCAGGTAAACAAAGTAATCCCCACAACATGACACTAGTGTCACAATGTACAGTGTCCCTAATTGAAACTTGCAACACCTGAAATGCTCACAGTAATGCAGGACCAACAACAAACTTGAGCAGGTACTACCATTAACATGACATTACAAATGTTATATATTAGTAGTCTCACCACCTGGAAATGCCTGCACTCCCACCACTACCAACTGTGCAGTGTTGGCGCCATGTAGAGTTGTAGGTGCACTGCTGCCAACATGGACCCCATCTCCAGACTAGAGGGCCTTGTGTAGACATGAGGAAGGGACCTGCAAATTGGGAGGTAGACACAGATGAAGAGTTACACATCAATGCAACATGCAGTGTACAACACAACAGCAATATGCACTAGGAATGTATACACAGTATTGACTAGACTACCCACACATGTAGTGGGAGTCCAATGTCACCATGTACGTCAATGTCACTTGGGCACACCCTTTGCAAGCCCATGGAAACGGGAAGCAGGAGGGGTGTGTGTGACTCAAACCCAAGCATCTGAACCAAATACATTACAAGCCTGCATGTGCCCAGCCACAATGCAGCGTTTGCCCACAGGAACCACGGAAGCCAACAAATCGTCCCAAAAAAATTGGGAATAAAATAATTAAAAATAAAAATAAAAAAAAAATAAAAATGGCCATTGATGGGCCCGGGGGGGTTGGGGAGGCCACCCAGGAGGTCCGAGGACAGGGTGCACACCAGAACCCACCTGTGTGGATCCTGGGAAAAAAAAACACCTCCATGGGCTCATGGCCCACACGGCTACCCTATTGTGGGAGTATCACTGCTGTCGCTATTATCACCCTGTGCAGCTGCATCCGGAGGAGGTTGCACTATGGGAGGCAGCCCACGCAAGGCCCTAGTCTGCTCCTCCATGGCTGCAAGCATGCGGGTGTGGTAGGTCTGGTTCTGGAGGATGAGTGTGCGGAGGTCCCCATGCAACAACTCATGGGATGCCCGGACCTCCGCCCTCGTTGCCTGCATCTCAGCTGAGAGCGTACGGGTGAGACGCTCCAGCTGCTGTTCTGTCCTTTGGTGTGTTGAAGCCTCAAGCTCAACAAGAGTCGTCCTGAGGTGAAGGAGCTCCTGCCTCAGGGCTTCCCTGTGGCCCTGGGACTCAATGGAGATGGCCTCCTGCAGAGTTGCCAGTGCCGCCCGCCTGTCCCTGTTGGACCCCAACATGTCCTCCCTGTGTGACTGGCAGATGGAGTCGGTTGCCTGCTGTAGTCGCTCCATCAGCCTTTCAGGGGGGACAATGGAAGTGGCCACCCCATCCATGGCCTGAGCCATCATCTCGGATGATGCTGCCTGTTGGGGAGCCATACCGTAAATGGATTGCTCCCATGCGGTATTGCCAGGTGGCGTACGGCCACCACGTCGGCGGGCACCACACCTGTCTGGGGCAAGGCGAACTGCGCCTTGCTGTGCCGGCACTGCCTGAGGCTGCAGGACTGCATTCCCCCACTGATCTGCTGGCCCAGTAACAGGATCAGATGTCGCGGAGTGTGAGCCTGCATCCGTAACCACCAAAGGCGTAGCTGCCAACACTGACATCCCCATTGAGGGTTCTGACCCTGGTGCAGGTGGGTGGGACAGAACAGAATCCCTCCCTGGAACACTCACCTGCGACGGCACGTAGGTCTCATCCGAATCAACACCTGAGTACAGCTCGGGGGAGGTGCAGCCAGACACACCCCTTGAGAGCACGACCTGCAGCAGTTGTGGGTTCTCACCCACCACCACACCACGTCCCTCACTGGTGGTTGGTCAGCCCTCGGACCCCTCCTGGGTCTGCATCATCTCCACAACCCCAGCAGTATCAGGTGCGTCTTCCCCTGCAAAGACATAAACACAAAGAAATGGAAACAGGCATTAGCACCATGGCACACAATGAGGGCTGAGAAGCAAGAGAACCAGGACTTGATTGACACATGTCCCACATGACTAAAACCCTCCCATGCATGCACCCTCACTGCGTATGAAGGGCAGGCAAATGGCACACACTGATGACACCAAGATGGAAGATTAACACATTTTCTGCATGCTGCCTGGCAGTGGCATCACACATTGGCTTGAGATTGCCAGGTGAAACACACATGCCATCACACAGATGGAATGTACCATTGCTATTGAGTGAAGATGGAGAGGAGGGCAGCACCTATTCATTCAGTCCAGTTCCCGCATGTAATAGCTTTTCTAATTCAAACAGCTCAGATTTTTCACCTGGAGCTGCCAGTCCGAAATGGTCCAATTGCACAGGGACGTGTGTGAACAAATGATATCCAGGTAACAAAGTCACTCCACTTTACCATAGCCATGTCAGACATGTGACTAGAGGACTGCGACATGCCTAGTAAAAGTGGTGGAATGCAAACAATCTGACTGAATGAACAGTGAAAAATAAGCAACAATGTTGTGGCAAGGTGACACTTCAAGGGCAACTGGCGTGCAGTTGGGCTAGATGTCTACTGTTGGCAGAAGGGATACTGCTATGGCCAAATGCAGCTGCGCAGAATGTATTGCATGAAGCACATGGCTGACCCATACGACTCAGGCGCACACACTCTCACCTGGCACACAAACAGAAGCCCTCACACACACCATGCACATGGATGACACACACATGCATGTGCACTCACCGGACAATGCCTCGTAATCAGCCAGATCTCCCACGCCTTGGATCTGTTCCTCCGTGACATAGGTCCCAGCGACTGACTCATGTGGAGTGAGTTCCATGTCTACTACTGGAGACCCACCTCCAGTCACTAGATTTGCGGCATGACTTGAGGCCAGCTTACTCTTTGCCCTGCGCTTTAGGTCATTCCAGCGCTTATAGCAATCATTGGCTGTGCGCCTCACGATTCCAAGGGCACTTACGATGTCCGCAACGGTCTGCCAGTGTGCCTGGCGTTGTGCAGGTGTGGTCTTGGATCCTGCAACAATGACCATCTTGTTGTCATGTGCGGACACATACTCGACAAGTGCATTCAGTTCGTCATCCGTGAAGCTGGGCTTCCTCGACGGGCCGGACTGTGTAGCCGTGTCTGGGGCATCAGCCTGTGCCGGACGAGCACTCTTCCTCTTCCGCTTGGAAGGTGGTGGTGATCCTGAGTGTCCTGCGCCGCTCTGGACACTAGGGGCAGGAGCCCTGGTGGACTCTGTATCAGGAGTGTGGGACTGCACACTCAGCATGGGAGTTGGTGCAGGCATTGGCTCAAGTGTGATGGTGTCAGGGGGAATGTCAGCAGGATGGACTAGGACCGACACTGTCCTGGCTGGGTGTGTGAGGGCTGGGGTGGATGGAGCCGCAGCTGCCCCTGCAGCCTCTCCGCCCTGCCTACTTGGGGCAGCAGATGACCTTGCTGCCCCAGATGCACGTGGCATGGTGACATCAACGTGCACCAGCGCACGTGTCATAGGCCCGCTGACCTGGAAGTCAGCCATGGAGTCAGCCAGGTCTGGTGCCACAATGGGCTGGTCCAACAAGGGCTGAGCATGGGTGGTGTCAGCCACATCAGCCTCAACGGGAGGGGGGCGGGGGGGCATTATGGGTGCCCTTGACTGGTCCTCCACACATGGGGGGACAGGCTCACCCTGCAAGAAACGACCACGTCCCCTACCGGATCCACCACGGCCACCACTTGTGGCTCTTCCACCTTTGCCACCCTTACGGAATCCTCGCCTCCCAGCCATGGCACTGATGTAAATGTGCGTATGGGAGTGGCTGTAAACTATTGTCCTGGGCAATTGGGGGTCAAAGGGGTTGGGTACCAGATGGTAATTGAACCCTAGTGCTCTTGCAAGGCTGAATGTAACCCCTGGGGAAAGATGACGGGTCACGCTACGCACAGGAGCCCCAAAAAAGGGAGATGAGGTGCACGCAACCCCTCCTAGACCACGTTTGCAGAAAGAAAAACCTGCACTACGCTGTGGCACCCAGTAACACAAGAAAGAACGTATGCGTGTCACACGCAGCCTAGAATGACCTCTGAAGGGGTAGGCTACACACGGGGCAAGCAGAGATGTTAGATACGTGCGTGACTCACCGTCTGCCAGGTAAAAGAGCGTGAAAAAGGAGCGCGTTTGGTTGGCAACACCCCTGCCAAAAGAAGATTTGTACGCTGTCTGAGGAGACAGGACAACAGTAGAAGGGAACACTGTTTGAGGGAACAGGCCCAGGTAAACCAGTAAAAGAGAAAAAAGAGAAAAAGCTGTCAGAGGTAACAGGGAATACGAACTTGAAACGCCGTGAAGTAAATCGCGTGTGAAACGACAAGAAGTACAGAATTCACCCACTCGCTCTCCACGAAAAGCATGTACAAGGAAATGGTGTTCTACACGTACCTTTTATACAGGCCCACACGTCCAGCGTCACTTACGCGGCTTGTACGCGCTAGGGCCATTTCCACCAATTACACGCTTTGTCACTTCTGCGTGTAGGGCCATTTCCACCAATTAGACGCTTTGTCACTTCTGTGTGTAGGGCCATTTCCACCAATCACACGCTTTGTCACTGCCGCGTTTATGCGCTAGGCCCATTCCCACCAATTACACGCGATGACACTCTGACGTGCTGTCCAATTACACGCGATGACACTCTGACGTGCAGTCTTTCCACGTGTGCTCTGTCATCACGTGCTGTGTGGGAAACACCCGTGCGGGTCACGGTAAAATCACTCCGTACCAAGCTGGCCACGCGTAAGCACACGGAAGACCACGCTCCTGCCCAGAAGGCCGAACTACTGCCCCCCAGAGCCCCGAGCACGCTCCCACCTGCCATCTGCTGCTGCCTGACTGCCTGCTGCCCACGTGCACTGCCATTTGCTGCCTGCACATCAGCCAAGGGTGCTGTTGCTGTGACCACCCCTGCTGGAACCGAAGACTCCCGACTGGGATTCCATCGCTCCACAGCCCAGCCCCAGGACCCAGTTGCCCACCCACTCCTGCCTCTGGGGTTGTCATGTCGGGGCAAACACCATCTGTGACCACTGACAACCCCCGGCCAGAGAGGCAGAGGGGCACCAGCTTCAGTGCCACCGAAGTTGGTGTCCTGGTGGAGCAAGTCCTGGGGCAGTATGATGCCCTCTTCGGAAGTTCCCGCGCCGACAAGGAAGGACGGACTCGGATCTGGACTGACATCGTGACTGCCATCAACGCGGAGGGGGTGGCAGTCCGGGACTTACAACATGTCAGGAAGCGCTGGGAGGACTTCAGGTCCAGGACCCTGAACAAGGCCCGGCGCCTCTTGAAGGCAGCGGATGCCAAGGGGCGCCGGGGCCACTTGTCGGAAGAACAGATGAGGGTCCTGGAACGAATATCCCCAGCGCTCCACGTCCAGGTCCTGGAGAAGCAGACCCGTCTGGAGTCGAGCGGTGAGTGTACATGCATCCTGATTGTGAGCAGTGCGTGTGGTGATTATTCGGTAGTGTGCAGGTTGCACATCTGTTTGTATGGGGTCGAGTATGGGTGGGGGTGTACAGGGCCGTGGGGCTGACACATGCGAGGGCTGTAATGTGTGAGACATGGATGGTGCTTGTGTGTGTAGGCTTGCATGCCAAATGCAGTTGTGCGTGCACACATGTTTGGATGAATGTGTATGTAAGTAGACATGTCCGTGATGTCACGCATGTATGTTGTTTTCGGCTGCATGTATGAGCACTGTGTACATGTGCATGTGTGTGTATTTGACAAGGGTGCAACAGTGATGCAACATGGATGCATGTGACAGCGGTATGTGGAAGCCTGATTGGCAGATGTGACATGGATGCCCGTCTGAACAGTGCGACACTTGGCAGAGGTGTACACATGCATGCAAGTGTGGTGGTGTGTGTACATGTGTGGTGCACTTCCTGTGTTGCATGTGATGTCTGGCTCCCCTTTGGCTGCTCATGCTGTTGTATGTGTAGGGATGGTGCTGGCAGTTGCGATATGGCTGTGGTATGGCTCATGTGTGCGAGTTGCAATGACATGTGTGTTGGGGATTGTGATGACATGTCTGAGGTTTGCCAATGCCACTCATGTGCAACTGTCATGTGTGTATGTGTCCATTGTACAGTGCCCTGATGCCTGTGTTTTGTTTCTCCCTGTCTGCAGCGTCAACTGATGAAGAGGGCGGAGAAGGTGCTGTGGAGCACAGCGGCGGGGATCCCACCGCCAGCCGGAGACGCAAGGCCCGGCTCATCTCCCGTGTTGTCATCTCGTCGGGGAGTGAGGAGTCCGGTGCCGCGTCCCAGGCCGCAGCTGCCGGGGGGAGGTCCAAGAGGCGGAGGTTGGAGTTGGACTCCTCGGCAGCAGAAGGGGCAGCTGGGACCCCACAGGGCCCAACAGGGGAAGATGGCACGGAGTCATCCAGGTTTGTGGGGGGTTTGGTGGAGGAGGAGGCCGTGCAAGTACCAGAGAAGGGGTCTGGAGGTCGGGATCCCACTGGTGCTAGTGGTGCAGTGCAGGACCAGGGACAGGAGGCAGCACAGGCCGCCGCGGAGGTGCCTGTTTTGCAATCCTGTCCCCGATCCTGTCCCTGCATCATCTTGCACCAGCAGGGATGCCTACGTCCAGACCCATTTTCAGGCAGGGGATGAGCAGACGTCAACTGGCCTTCCTCTGCCTGCGGACGTGGCCATCCAGGTCCGTGTTGAGCCTGTCCTGGCTGGTGTGGCGTTGCGTCAACAGGCCATGTGAGGTGACCTACAGTCTTTTCATGGAGAGACTGCACGTCATCTCGAATGGCTCGTTGACCACGTCAGCCTGCTGGGACAGGTCACCCAGGCCGGATTACTCCGTCTGATGGGGCTTGCTCCGAACCCCTCGTCAACTGGACCCCCTACGCGCCAGTCGTCCTCTGTGCCATCTTCCCACCCATCAGTCACCTGGGTGCCCTGTGGAGCTGCCTCTGACGGTGCGGCCAGGCTGGTGGAGGAGGCATCCCTGCCACAGTCGGGAGTCGGAGGTCCAGCAGGGGTGGCCACATCAACAACTGCACCCCAGCCGGTGGAGGATGTGCAGGCAGCAGGAGGCAGTGCACGGGCAGAGGCAGAGCAGCAGCAGCTACATGGTGGGAGCCATGAAGGCTCGGGGCCTTCGACATCGGAGGGGCAAGCATCGGCCGGAGGGCAGGAGGACCCAGGACAGAGAGTGTCTTCCGTGTGGCAGCGGTTGGGCCACGCCATAGGTGCGGAGCGGCGGCGGGCGGAAGAGGCGCGGCTCACAATGGTCAGGGCGGAGAACTCCATGCAGAGGGCCCTGAGGCGGGCCGAGTGCCTCGAGGCAATCCGCAGGGGGTTGGAGGAGGACACGGCGTCGTCCCTGCGGACCCTCGGGGACATGGAACAGGACCGCCTCCGGGACATCGAACAGGAGTTCGATGATGCCCTGGCCCGGAACATCACGGAGGGAGCCGCTGGACTTGCCCGCCGCCTTTGTATATAGTTCTTTAGTTTTAGGTTTCCTTTGTTTCTTATTGTGATTTGGAGTCGACGGACACTGCTCCACTTTTTGTATATAGTTGCATTTTAGTTAGGTTTTTTGTAGGTTTCCTTTGTTCAGTTGGGCTCATGGACCCTTGGAAGTTTTTTACATAGTTCTTGATTGGATAGAAATTTTTTTACATTTGACTTTGGACCACCATTTTTTGGATTCTGATTTGCTGTTTTTTATTTTTTTATACGGACATGCAGCTTATTTTTTCTCATTCCCATTGTAGTTTGTTTCATTTCTTTAGCATTCTTTAATTTTTTTCAATACAATTTTGTTTTCATACTTCACTGTGTGGTATCATCTCATTGGTTTCATGCATGTCATGTTGGGTGTTTTCCCATTCAATTGCAACCATTGTGTGTGACGGACATGGGTTCATTAGCTTCATGAACATTGGGGGTGTAACATGTAATTTCCATTTCCATGTGGGTGAATGGGTTACTTGGTAGGGCTTTTTGGCTGTGGAGGCTGACCATAACGCACATGATTGGGGATTGTGAGGACCTGGTGGAGGCTGCCCATGGTGGCTGGGGGGTGGGGGTGGTGGGAGACATGGGTGGGGGCCTGGTGGAGGGTGCCCCTGCACTGCTGGGGGTTGGGGGTGGTGGGAGACATGAGTGGGGGCCTGGTGGGGGCTGCCCATGGTGGCAGGGGGGTGGGGGTGGTGGGAGACATGAGTGGGGGCCTGGTGGGGCTGCCCATGGTGGCAGGGGGGTGGGGGTGGTGGGAGACATGAGTGGGGGCCTGGTGGAGGGTGCCCCTGCACTGCTGGGGGGTGGGGGTGGTGGGAGACATGAGTGGGGGCCTGGTGGAGGCTGCCCCTGCACTGCTGGGGGGTGGGGGTGGTGGGAGTCATGAGTGGGGGCCTGGTGGGGGCTGCCCATGGTGGCAGGGGGTGGGGGTGGTGGGAGACATGAGTGGGGGCCTGGTGGAGGCTGCCCCTGCACTGCTGGTGGGTGGGGGTGGTGGGAGACATGAGTGGGGGCCTGGTGGGGGCTGCCCATGGTGGGAGGGGGGTGGGGGTGGTGGGAGACATGAGTAGGGGTCTGGTGGAGGCTGCCCCTGCACTGCTGGGTGGTGGGGGTGGTGGGAGACATGAGTGGGGGCCTGGTGGAGGCTGCCCCTGCACTGCTGGGGGGTGGGGGTGGTGGGAGACATGAGTGGGGGCCTGGTGGAGGCTGCCCCTGCACTGCTGGGCGGTGGGGGTGGTGGTAGACATGGGTGGGGGCCTGGTGGAGGCTGCCCCTGCACTGCTGGGGGGTGGGGGTGGTGGGAGACATGAGTGGGGGCCTGGTGGAGGCTGCCCCTGCACTGCTGGGCGGTGGGGGTGGTGGGAGACATGAGTGGGGGCCTGGTGGAGGCTGCCCCTGCACTGCTGGGGGGTGGGGGTGGTGGGAGACATGAGTGGGGGCCTGGTGGAGGGTGCCACTGGTGGCTGGGTGGTGGGGGTGGTGGGAGACATGAGTGGGGGCCTGGTGGAGGCTGCCCCTGCACTGCTGGGGGGTGGGGGTGGTGGGAGACATGAGTGGGGGCCTGGTGGGGGCTGCCCCTGCACTGCTGGGGGGTGGGGGTGCAGGGGGACATGAGTGGGGGCCTGGTGGAGGGTGCCCCTGCACTGCTGGGGGTTGGGGGTGGTGGGAGACATAAGTGGGGGCCTGGTGGGGGCTGGCCATGGTGGCTGGGGGGTGGGGGTGGTGGGAGACATGGGTGGGGGCCTGGTGGAGGGTGCCCCTGCACTGCTGGGGGGTGGGGGTGGTGGGAGACATGAGTGGGGGCCTGGTGGTGGCTGCCCATGGTGGCAGGGGGGTGGGGGTGGTGGGAGACATGAGTGGGGGCCTGGTGGAGGGTGCCCCTGCACTGCTGGGGGGTGGGGGTGGTGGGAGACATGAGTGGGGGCCTGGTGGAGGCTGCCCCTGCACTGCTGGGTGGTGGGGGTGGTGGGAGACATGAGTGGGGGCCTGGTGGGGGCTGCCCATGGTGGCAGGGGGGTGGGGGTGGTGGGAGACATGAGTGGGGGCCTGGTGGGGGCTGCCCATGGTGGCAGGGGGGTGGGGGTGGTGGGAGACATGAGTGGGGGCCTGGTGGCGGCTGCCCATGGTGGGAGGGGGGTGGGGGTGGTGGGAGACATGAGTGGGGGCCTGGTGGGGGCTGCCCATGGTGGCAGGGGGGTGGGGGTGGTGGGAGACATGAGTGGGGGCCTGGTGGAGGCTGCCCCTGCACTGCTGGGGGGTGGGGGTGGTGGGAGACATGAGTGGGGGCCTGGTGGAGGCTGCCCCTGCACTGCTGGGGGGTGGGGGTGGTGAGAGACATGAGTGGGGGCCTGGTGGAGGCTGCCCCTGCACTGCTGGGTGGTGGGGGTGGTGGGAGACATGAGTGGGGGCCTGGTGGAGGCTGCCCCTGCACTGCTGGGGGGTGGGGGTGTTGGGAGACATGAGTGGGGGCCTGGTGGAGGCTGCCCCTGCACTGCTGGGTGGTGGGGGTGGTGGGAGACATGAGTGGGGGCCTGGTGGAGGCTGCCCCTGCACTGCTGGGGGGTGGGGGTGGTGGGAGACATGGGTGGGGGCCTGGTGGAGGGTGCCCCTGGATGCTGGGGGGTGGGGGTACAGGGGGACATGAGTGGGGGCCTGGTGGAGGGTGCCCCTGGTGGCTGGGGGGTGGGGGTGGTGGGAGACATGGGTGGGGGCCTGGTGGAGGCTGCCCCTGCACTTCTGGGGGGTGGGGGGAGTGGGAGACATGAGTGGGGGCCTGGTGGGGGCTGCCAATGGTGGCAGGGGGTGGGGGTGGTGGGAGACATGAGTGGGGGCCTGGTGGGGGCTGCCCATGGTGGCAGGGGGGTGGGGGTGGTGGGAGACATGAGTGGGGGCCTGGTGGAGGGTGCCCCTGGTGGCTGGGAGGTGGGGGTGGTGGGAGACATGAGTGGGGGCCTGGTGGAGGGTGCCCCTGCACTGCTGGGGGGTGGGGGTGGTGGGAGACATGAGTGGGGGCCTGGTGGGGGCTGCCCATGGTGGCAGGGGGGTGGGGGTGGTGGGAGACATGAGTGGGGCCTGGTGGAGGCTGCCCCTGCACTGCTGGGGGTGGGGGTGGTGGGAGACATGAGTGGGGGCCTGGTGGGGGCTGCCCATGGTGGCAGGGGGGTGGGGGTGGTGGGAGACATGAGTGGGGGCCTGGTGGAGGCTGCCCCTGCACTGCTGGGTGGTGGGGGTGGTGGGAGACATGAGTGGGGGCCTGGTGGAGGCTGCCCCTGCACTGCTGGGGGGTGGGGGTGGTGGGAGACATGAGTGGGGGCCTGGTGGAGGCTGCCCCTGCACTGCTGGGGGGTGGGGGTGGTGGGAGACATGAGTGGGGGCCTGGTGGAGGCTGCCCCTGCACTGCTGGGGGGTGGGGGTGGTGGGAGACATGGGTGGGGGCCTGGTGGAGGCTGCCCCTGCACTGCTGGGGGGTGGGGGTGGTGGGCGACATGGGTGGGGGCCTGGTGGAGGCTGCCCCTGCACTGCTTGGGGGTGGGGGTGGTGGGAGACATGAGTGGGGGCCTGGTGGAGGCTGCCCCTGCACTGCTGGGTGGTGGGGGTGGTGGGAGACATGAGTGGGGGCCTGGTGGAGGCTGCCCCTGCACTGCTGGGGGGTGGGGGTGGTGGGAGACATGAGTGGGGGCCTGGTGGAGGGTGCCCCTGGTGGCTGGGTGGTGGGGGTGGTGGGAGACATGAGTGGGGGCCTGGTGGAGGCTGCCCCTGCACTGCTGGGGGGTGGGGGTGGTGGGAGACATGAGTGGGGTGCTGGTGGGGGCTGCCCCTGCACTGCTGGGGGTGGGGGTGCAGGGGGACATGAGTGGGGGCCTGGTGGAGGGTGCCCCTGCACTGCTGGGGGGTGGGGGTGGTGGGAGACATAAGTGGGGGCCTGGTGGGGGCTGGCCATGGTGGCTGGGGGGTGGGGGTGGTGGGAGACATGGGTGGGGGCCTGGTGGAGGGTGCCCCTGCACTGCTGGGGGGTGGGGGTGGTGGGAGACATGAGTGGGGGCCTGGTGGAGGCTGCCCCTGCACTGCTGGGGGGTGGGGGTGGTGGGAGACATGAGTGGGGGCCTGGTGGAGGGTGCCCCTGGTGGCTGGGGGGTGGGGGTGGTGGGAGACATGAGTGGGGGGCCTGGTGGAGGGTTCCCCTGCACTGCTGGGGGGTGGGGGTGGTGGGAGACATGAGTGGGGGCCTGGTGGGGGCTGCCCATGGTGGCAGGGGGGTGGGGGTGGTGGGAGACATGAGTGGGGGCATAGTGGAGGCTGCCCCTGCACTGCTGGGGGGTGGGGGTGGTGGGAGACATGAGTGGGGGCCTGGTGGGGGCTGGCCATGGTGGCTGGGGGATGGGGGTGGTGGGAGACATGCATTGTTGATCAGTACTGCAAGGTGACATGTGGGTTGGCTGGGGGGCATGCCCATGGTGGATGGGCTGCCTGCGGGACATGAGCAGGGGTGCAGGGTAGTAGTCCCCCGTGGTGTGGGCTGCCTGCAGGGGCCGTGGAGGTTGTGGAGCGTACACCTGGGAGGACCCACACGCCCAATTCACGTGTAGTACTCCCCAGAACCCCTGAAATACACATACCCTGCTGAAATCGCGTGTGCATCTTCCCGCGCACCTCTGAAATACACGTACCCTGCTGAATTTGCGTGTGGAACTTCCCACGCACCCCTGGAATACACGTACCCTGCTGAATTTGCGTGTGGAACTTCCCGCGCACCCCTGAAATACACTTACCCTGCTGAAATTGCGTGTGGAACTTCCCGCGCACCCCTGAAATACACCTACCCTGCTTGCACGGGGCCAATCGCGTGTGGAACTTCCTGCGCACCCCTGAAATACACGTACCCTGCTCGCACTGGGACAATCGCGTGTGGAACTTCCCGCGCACCCCTGAAATACACGTACCCTGATGAAATCGCGTGTGGAACTTCCCGCGCACCCATGGAATACACGTACCCTGCTCGCACTGGCCCATTCGCGTGTGGAACTTCCCGCGCACCCCTGAAATGCACGTACCCTGCTGAAATCGCGTGTGGAACTTCCCGCGCACCCCTGAAATACACGTACCCTGCTGAAATCGCGTGTGGAACTTCCCGCGCACCCCTGAAATACACGTACCCTGCTTGCACGGGGCCAATCGCGTGTGGAACTTCCCGCGCACCCCTGAAATACACGCACCCTGCTCGCACTGGGACAATCGAGTGTGGAACTTCCCGCGCACCCCTGAAATACACGTACCCTGATGAAATCGCGTGTGGAACTTCCCGCGCACCCATGGAATACACGTACCCTGCTCGCACTGGCCCATTCGCGTGTGGAACTTCCCGTGCACCCCTGAAATGCACGTACCCTGCTGAAATCGCGTGTGGAACTTCCCGCGCACCCCTGAAATACACGTACCCTGCTGAAATCGCGTGTGGAACTTCCCGCGCACCCCTGAAATACACGTACCCTGCTTGCACGGGGCCAATCGCGTGTGTAACTTCCCGCGCACCCCTGAAATACACGTTCCCCGCTTGGCGTTTGCTGTTTGCCAGCCCGGTGAACTGGTCCAGGGTTAGCGCAGCCCTTTTCGATGATTTAGCGATTTTGATGGCTTTTCCTTGCGCGAGGGCGTTCTTGGGGGCGTTACTGGCGCTGCTGCAGGGTCGCTGCGATTCTCTGCGCTACGGCTTGTTTGGAAGCCTAAAATCCATGAATACGCTGTGCGCGGAAATCGGTTTTAGTGCACGTGCCTGGCGCAGTCAATCGCACGCGGACGCTCTGCGCCAGCCGCTAGCGACACTTTTCTGCGAAATTCTATGAATTACCCTGTGAGTTGTCCAGAGGTTCATATCTCAGTACATTACTCATTGAATTTCTGTTTCCTCGAGTAACCAATTGTATAGGTGGAAGGGTAGCTTTGTTTCTATTAATAGCAGTGTATTTTCTGACAATTGCTGCACATTTTTCTTGACTTCTCTTGTCTGTTAAAGACAATAGTTTTATAAATTGGCGAGAATTTTTATTCTTCTGCATTTTCGTTAACTTCTGATTCTTAGTTTTTTTAGACTCAGGTTGCAAGTTAGCCAGTTGTTTTTTTCCTTTTTTAGTCACACTAAATATGTTGGTTTTAAAAGAGAGAGGCAGGACAGTCCCATTCACTTTATTAGACATTATTTCTCCTGTTGGCTTTTTTTTCTCATCCTTCATTTCTTTTTGGTCGATAATTTCAATTGTACGTGTGTCGTGTATCACACATCCAGTATTTGTTTTTTTTTTCCCTTACACTCAATAAGCTTGCATTATCTTCCTGCTGATTCTTTGTGTTGTCTGTCATACTAGCAGCCACATCTTTACCGGCTGTAGGAGAGATGGGACCTATTATCTGGGCGTTTGGATTTTCAGACAATGAATTAGCAACAGGCACAGGAGCAGCACTCTTACTTCCCAACAACTCTTTGAGTAGGAAGTTTTGAACCATTAGCCTTGCGTCTAAGGTTTCATATAGCTTGGTCAATGTAAATAGTGCTGTGTTCATAGCCTGCAGTGTTAATTCATTAGGAATCACAGCAGCAGGCTTCTGAGGGCAATGCAAACCTTCCTTGCTGTGTTCAGAATGCTTGGGGGAGTGTTGTGTGAACGAAATTGACAAGATGGAAGAATCGTGAGAGCATTCTGGAAACATCACAGGAGATTGCAACAGATGTTCCACATCATCTTCGACACAAGGTTGTTCTACGGCATCACCAGTTGGTAGAACTATGCCATCTGTTGAATTCTGAATTGCTTCTCTATTATCATTTTCTTCCTCATGCACATTGTTTTCAGGGGATATAATATCAACAGATTGGGCTGGCTCGGGGTGTATGATAATCTCTGCTACTGATTTGGAATTTGTGGGCAGAGCGAAATCCCCCAGCATATTTTCTTCAGAGAAGGCAGCTAAGACAGAGTCAGACGGCGTACACAAGTCTATTGCGGCATCTCTTGCAGTAGATTTTTCGCTGCCAGCCGCGATCCCTTACGGGTCATCGCTTATGTTTTTACAATTTGTTTCCTTCTCTATTGCAATAGTATTAACAGCCCCAGATAGACTATCAGAGTAGAACTTCCTAATATCACTAATATGAGACTGTGACCATCCCCGCGATGATCCGCAGGGCAGAGGACCATTCGTATAAAGCTTAGGAGTGGTATGGAAATCATAAGGTCTAACAGACAGAGGTTCAATATTAGGCATGTTAGTTCGCAAAGAGTACAGTTTTATCATTGGAATAACTGGTCAGTACCAGTATGGTTTTCTCGCTAGAGATTTCAAACTTTCTAGTTCAAACAGGCTAAAGAGGGAGAAAATATAAGATTTAATGTGATTTCATGACCGTTCCACCTCTACTCTCGCCTGGATAACTTTCTCAATAAGGCAAGAAAATTTGAGAAATAGGTTTGTGAAATAGGTTTGGTCAGAGTATTCTAGTCAAGTGGCCACTCACCGCTCACTGTTCACAGTTAACGGTGAACATTGTACTTCTCAGTACTTCTGGGTGCGCGCGTGGGTGCGCTGCACACTCGGAATTTGAAGCTTCTGTGGGGCGGGATTGGGAGAGTGGCTAAATGAATAAGAGAAGAGTTCAAAGTCAGGCAACTTCCGTGTTGCTTCTTATGATGTCCTCTCGTCGGCGAAGCTCTTCCACAATATAAGCCTCGCAAAGGGATTTTTTCAGAAGGATAAACGCTGAAAAAAAAGACCGCTCCAGTGAACAGTGTACTTCTCGGTACTTCCGGGTGCGCCGGGTGTTTTTTTTGTTTTTGTAGTAGTAGTGTTTTCTTACTACTGAGCATAGTATGCACATGCACTTTCCTTTGCCTATGTGCATCCTGTATATTTTATTTAGAAGCTGTTAGTTGAATATGTTTTACGAATGAGCATAATAGTAAATGTATAGAGCACACTTGTTTTTTTAATAATATGTTATTGGATGATAGAAGAAACAATCATATGCATTTATTACTATTTTTACTGGGTAAATGGCAGAGATTGTACAGAAAAGCATGCAATGTATGCATTTGTGAAGGTGTGGGAAATAAAGCAGAAGTATTTCATTTAGAGGCAGTGGTGTTGTTTGAGCTGGGAGCCTTTCTAATGATATTGGGGCTCATTACGAGTCACCCGGTGTGTAAATAACGGTGGCGGTAAACCCGATGCCACTGTTGTTTCCGGTCTGGGTGATCTCGAGTTCTGCAGGCGGGAGGTGTGATTCCTGCCAGGTCTGACCTAGGCGGGTTTAACACCACCCGCCTGCAGGCGGACGTGGAAACACCGGCACCATCACAAGATGGTGCCGGTGTTTCCACATCCCCATTCCCATTGAGTCCTATGGGACTCAATGGGAATGGAGATTTACCGAATTCCGCCTCTGGAATTCCTGGGTCACCGGGGTCGTAATGCCCCAGTAATTCTGGGAATCACGGAGGCAGAATGGTAATGCGAGTCCGGCAGTAACCTGCCGGAAATTCAGACACGTTTACCACCGGACCAGTAATGAGGCCCATTGTCTGTGTGTTTGCTTGAAAGAAGATGCATGTACGCATCCTGTAATTTTATAACATATGGGACAGTATTTTTCATAATTATACTGTTATTTCTCCCATCTTATAATATGAAATAATATTTTTTTAGATAGGTGTTTGTGTAACAAAAAATTAGGAGAGCAGAAAGGTTTGCAATTGACACTTCATCATAGCATATGGGAGAAATGACAGTAAGTTCATTTTACAGTTTATACAAGGTAAGTGGCAGTTACTCTGTTTATATTTTTATTTATTTTATTTTACATTTTTAAAGCGCTCACACACCCCGCGGGCATCGGGGCGCTGTTACAAGAATTGTTTGTTTTTAGTTGCATAATTATTTTGTCTTAGTTGCGCATTTATAACACGCTTAAATACCCAGAGGTTTCTAAGCGCGGACAGGGGATCGAACCTGTGTTGCTTTGTGTCGTCTTGCTTCCAAGGCATGCATGTTGCCGCTGAGCTATGCTCCCAGGATATATTGTATTCCTAGAAGCTGTACATGTATTGTGTAGAAAACATTCATACCTGTAGTCTGTGTTCATGCATGTGGATATGATATGATATGATATGATATATGATATGATATGATATGATATGGCATTTGATATGGCATTTGTATGATATGATGTGCATGAATCTGCAAGTAGAAATCTTGGGGAGTTTTATAATAGTTGTTGCTGTAGGTCCTTTGCAGTCACATCCGAATTGTACTGAGAGTGATCAATAGTACCTCTAAAGTGCTGATCTGTGATGATAGAGTTAGATGTAGAGTTATTAGATGTGATTGGTGGATGCTTGTGTGACTGCTTAACAGTAACCAATGAGGAAATGGTGCAGAGAGTGAAGTGGAAAGGATAGAAAGACTGCCCCAGTGTTACACGCTTCGCAGTCACCGCGGTTGTCCGCGTCACATCCAGGGTTTCTCAGAAAATCCAGCATAGAAAAGGGACTGTAGGGATCAGCCAATCAGATGTTGAGGTTGTGGTTTGTGTTGAAAGAGGCTGTGCATAGTAAAGATGGCAGAGATGGAGAAAGTCAGGGTGTTGGTGGTTGGAGATATGTTTGTGCATGGTTTGGAGCAGTATGCTAAATGCAGGAATGTGGCAAAAAATTGTGATGTTAAAGGAGTGGAGGTGGTGTGGAGCACTGTGCCTGGTTTCAATGTGCAGTGGCTGCACATCTTAGATTATCTCACGTGGCAGTGCACTGGCATGGAGTGCATGGAATGAAGTGGGTGGATTTGCTACCTCTCTGTGCCTGGTTTCAATGTGCAGTGAATTGTACACGTTTGTGGAGATATGGGCAGGGTGAACAGTCCACATGTAGTTGTTTTGCACTATGATGCTTTGCATTTGGGCTATGTCAGTGCCCCTACTTGGTTGGCAGATTTGGAACACTTGGTTCAGGCAGTAATGAAAATACTTCCAAATGCCTAGGTTATTTTTTCTGGTTTAGTACCTAGGGTAATATGGGACAATAGTTTTGTTTTTTGTCATCAGCAAAATATTGCTAGGTGTACAATCAACCGAGGCATGTTTGCTTTCATGCTTAAGCTGCTATGTTCTTTCATAATAATGAGAACATTGATTCTGGTAATGTTGTTTATTTTAAAGAAGATGGAATTTCTTTATCTTTTGTGGGAAATGCCATACTGTTTTGGAATGTAAGGGTTGCTTTAGAGAAACCAATGTGAAGATTTTTGGAGGAAAACAAGAAAATGAAAAAGAAAAGAAATACAAAATAAAAGGTGTTTCTGAAGATTTTTCGAGTTGGTTGTAGACACCGCAGTTGTCCGTGGACAGCGTGTATTACATATGGGGATTTTGGGTTTGAGAAGCATGCAAATGAGACTGAACAGAGCAAGGGATTGGTTAATAAGGTTTACGAGGTGTGTTGTGCAAGGAGAGAGTTTGTCAGTAGGTATTTTTCCTGAGAGAAAAGCAGATAGCTATAGATGTGTGTTTCAAAAAGCAGATTGTTTGGATTTTGGGAGATTCATCGATAAATTGGTTGGAGGTGCATGTAGATCACTGTAGAGTGGCTGCACATCTTAGATTATCTCATGTGGCAGTGCACTGGCATGGAGTGCATGGAATGAAGTGGGTGGATTTGGTACCTCTCTGTGCTTCTTTGCTGACACAGCTTCATCCAAACATTATTATTATTCATTGTGGAGGGAATAGTTTAGGACTGGAATCTGGAATCTTGGGAAAGTCATTGACATGTATCCAAACTCCAGAGTATTTTTTCCCATATTGCGCAGAGACAAATGTGGTTGCTTTCTTTTTCATTTGGTCCACAAATGGAGAAAGCAAGGCGCAATGTTAACGAGGTTGTTTGTGCCTTTTTGAGAGATGCTGATATGCCCTCTTTTCAGAATTAAAACATTATGTCCTGTAATGCACACATTTTTCGCAGAAATGGAGAACATCTTACTTATGCTAGCAATCAGATTTTTCTGCAAAATATACACAATGCATTGTGACCTTTTTTGGAATTACAGCAATCCATTTTGCAGTAGGTGTTGACCATTTGAAGTTTTTGAAACACCAAAATCCCCACAAAAAGGCTCTTTTCAGAGCCACCATTTCCTCCCATAAAAAAGTGCAATGGTTCTGATAGGGCAGCACCCCCAAAAATAAATGTCTGCGAACTGTCCGTGGACTTCTCAAAAATACACAGGGTCCTGCACTATTTATTTGTCACTTCTATTTTTAAACTGTGAAAGGTGGCTCTGAAATGAGCCTTTTTTTGTTTTTTTTATATTTGTTTTTTTTTTTTTTTTTAAACACGACACACAAGGAAAGGAGGGAAAGGAGGGAAAGGAAGGGACACCAACCACGGGGATAAGAAAGGGCAGGTGGAGAGAGGAAGATGTAGGGTGGGTCTTATTGAGGTAGGTCGCAGACCTTCTCATGTTCCTTGACCGCAGTCTCAAAAGCACTGCGAAGGTTCTCCCCCCTGCAGTACATGCACAATATTATGACCTTCAAAAGGTAAGGGTCAACAGCATCATGGTTGGCCTGTGAGGCAGCTGGAGAGATGCGCTGTCCTACAGGAGTGTCTTTTGTGGTGACAGGAGTGGAAACGGAGGATGCTGCAGAGGAACTCAACCTACTATGTTTTTCGGAAGCTACAACCTTACGAATAGCCCCATCGTGGAACGACTTAGGTGTCGCTTCATTGATGTAGTACCATAGCTATACAAACCAGGCTTGCCACGACTCAGCACCATCTGGCACTGAGTGCAGATAACTTTGCTTGGATGAGCTTTTGCCTTTCCATCAACATTGGTAAATAACTACCACACCCAAGACTCACGATGAGTGCTAGTAGTAGGGACTTACACTACCTCATCCTCGTCATCCTCTTCATCCCTCTCCTCTGCAACCTCATGCCTGTTCCCCTCTGCAGGCCCTTGTGGATGTGGTGGTGGTGGAGGGGGCGGGGGTGCTGATGCCGAGGCAGTAGCAGCAGAAGCAATTTGGGATGCCCTATGGAAGGTTAATAACTAGGAACCAGGAACCAAGAACAGCAACCTGCACACTTGTCCTATTGTAAATCTTGGAAATCCAAAAGCAGAATGAGGATCAGCTCTAGGGTGTGGCCTTTTGAAGGGGTGCAGGTGCACGCTTCACCCGCGCTGGTCTGGACACATTGAACACCAAGAAAGGGCTCAAAAAGTTCCAAAAAGTATGTAGATCGGCAGGGACATTGTCTGGGACATGTGCAATGGTGAACATTTACTGTAAAATACAGTGGATTGCTCAAAAAATCACTTTTTAAATGTTCGGGGGCCCGGACAGTTTCCGCAAATAAGGACACATGCTCAGCGTGGGTGCGGTCACATGATGACGTCGCGGACACCTTTGCGCTTGGGACGGCTGTCCCCAGGACACCAAAAGTGCAGGGACAGCTGTGCGCATGGACGCGGGTGTGCTACGGACAGTGTTCGGGTCCCCAAACTAATTAAAAGTGCGACACATGTGCGGCAGTCAGTTGCGGACAGGCGCGATGTTCGTGGGACCCAAGTGTGTGATGCCCATGTGCATGGGTGTTCTACAAACAGTGCTGAAGTCCCCAAATAAAATGAATGTACGTGAAAACTTTGCAGACAGATGGACGGGATATGTGTTCTACGGATATATTCATTCTGGTTGCGGACATTACGAACGGGGGGTGTTCTTAGGACACCCCCATTTTGGGTGATTGCGGACAGGCGGACATCTTGTGTGTTCTAAAGACCCCTCCATTTTAATTACGAACAGTATGAACAGGTATATTGTCCTTAGGACACCCCAATTGAGTTAATTGCGGACAAGCGGACCTCTAGTATGTTCTAAGGACACCTCCATTTTAATTATGGACAGTACAGGCAGGTATAGTGTCATTAGGACACCCCCATTTTGGTTAATTGCAGACATAACAGCCACCCGCGCTGTCAGTAGACACCCTAACTGCCTTTAAAAAGAAATAAGACACAGGCATATACTAAGAACACACTTAAAATTGTATTATAGTTTAACAGTATAACAATTATGAAAGAGAGGAGGAAGCAGAAACTGAAACAAATGCAGGGGAATTAGGGGTTTGGACATGATGTATGGGAGGGGATGAAGGGATGGAAGTCTCATCATAATGTTTTTCTTGCTGGGGAGGGTTTGGTGATAGTTGGCTGGGACATGGAGAGGGGGAACAGGTGCATGTGGGACAGTGATATTTAATCCTTTCTTTAATGTGGTCCTCAATAAACTGTTTTAGAAGATTGACATGTTTCATTAACATATGCATTTTTAGTTCCATTCGTTTCAGAGGATCTTCTAATGTCTCTCCTGGTATATTATACTTATTGTCTGTATTGTCTGTTAAAAAAAAAAATGTTAACTACACATAAAGTGATGGTTATTAATTGGCTTATATAGAGAAATTTTGTGTCTACCATTATTATCACTGTCTTCACTCATTTCATCTTGTGGGAAATTTTCTTACAGCTATTCCAAAGTACTGGGCATTTCTGTGTAAAAAAAATAAAATATTAGTTTTAGTGTACGTAATACTGAAAATGTAGAAATATATGAAATAAATATTGTGTACTTACTATGTGTACTTAGTAGTTTCTTACAAACCTTTGGTGTTACTGCTGTGAAGGTATGCTCTTGCTTTTTGCTGCACAGTTTCTGTGAGGTAATTCTGTTGGAGGCATATTCATTTTGTTTTGGTATATTCCATTATATTGGAAACACTATTTCAGTGGATGGTTGGTGTCTTAGATATACAGTTTCCACTTCTTATTTATTATTAAATGTAATTTATTTATGTGGTGCTTTTTGAACATGTTTGGTGTTTTTATTGTATGATACAATAATGTAAGATACCCCCTGAGTTATTAAATAGTGTTGATGGTGACTGCGTCCATCCGTCCGTCCATCCGCGGACATGCGCACAGTCCGTGGACATCAAAATCACTAGCGGGGCAGGGTGTTCAGTATTTTCTATTTTATGTATGTAAACTAAGGGAGTCTTACTAAACATTTATAACATTTACATTATCTATATCTATATTCAGTTAAAAAAAATGTTAAAGATACTTTATGGTTAAGTTGTGCTACTAAAAACCTGTGAAATTCAGTAAAACAATGACATTTGTGATGTCATCTTTGATGTCCTTGGAGTTAGTCTTAGTAGTGCACGGTGGTGGCGTGAGTTATGGCTGCTTAGCTTACCATAACTGGCAAATTTCAAGGGTTTTTTGGTTTTACATGGAACCATAACATCCCGACATTTTCAGCAATGCCTCTTTCCAAGGCATACCTGTGCAGATCTTGCACAAAGGCATCACCCACGATCAACACTGTGCGTCTCTCCATCTCTGCCAGCCTCAGTAGAAAGAGCAATGAAAAAGAGTATTACCGCCCCTTCCTGTGAAGCACACCTTCAACACCTCATTGGATACTCCCCACAGTCCCATTTCCATGCCCAGCATGCTCACAAATACAGGCTGTGGCACGTGCACTTCTCCAACTACTGCAAGGACTGCACCCTAGTAAAGCAGGGGCAGAGCTTCTTTCCTTTCCACTATTCTTTTTCCAGCACTCCCTCATTGGGTACTTTTAAATCGTCACACACACATCCACAAATGAGATCCAAGACCTCTGCATCTAACAATATCATTTCTGTGCTACACTCCATATGTACCATTAACCACTCTCTTGTGTGATTGTGAAGCACCTGCAGTAGAATGTTCTGTGCAAGATTTCTGCACCCAGATTCATCCACATCGGCATCCATCATCAAAAAGTACAGGTATCGATATATTTTCATCCAGTATGTTTGCAACTCTATTATAAGTGCCTCTGAGCCGGGTACCTGCCACTAAAACTCAATAACGTACTCAAGAAGTATACAGTCATTTCTCCCATCACCTACCATCAAATACCAATTGCAATGCTATGGGCGTTGAAAGTTTTCATTTACCCATATCAGCCATTGCAATATCCAAACAGTTACACTCTTCTTTTCTTCTGACAATTGTACGCCTTTTTCTGCACTAACGCATCTCCTATAAAAGTCGTAAAATGGTCGTTGTAAAGGAGCACCGAATGCATCCTACCAACCTATACCAAGTACATACATCGCATGCATAAGAACAGAGTGCCTGCCATTTACTTTGCACACTTCACACAACATGTAACATTACTTAGAAAAGCAAAAACAAATGATCTGTGCGTTGACAACAGTGGCAATCGTAAACGTGGATAAATAAAACCAACAAGTTAAATAATTGCTCTACTCATGTAGGAAGCATATATGCACAGAAAAGGTAATGGAATTTCAAACACAAAAACATTTTCCTTTCCTTTCTGACAATTGTACGCCTTTTTCTGCACTAACGCATCTCCTATAAAAGTCGTAAAATTGTTGTTGTAAAGGAGCACCGAATGCATCCTACCAACCTATACCAAGTACATACATCGCATGCATAAGAACAGAGTGCCTGCCATTTACTTTGCACACTTCACAACATGTAACATTACTTAGAAAAGCAAAAACAAATGATCTGTGCATTGACAACAGTGGCAATCGTAAACGTGGATAAATAAAACCAACAAGTTAAATAATTGCTCTACTCATGTAGGAAGCATATATGCACAGAAAAGGTAATGGAATTTCAAACACAAAAACATTTTCCTTTCCTAGCTGTTCACCGTTCCAAACCTTTTTCTCACCCTTCTACAACTAAAACTAATCCATTTGCAAAGTGAATACTCCTACACCAATGCAAACACTTGCTAAACCTCACATCGTACGAAACGCTTACAAGTGAGCCACTTACCCCTTCCAAGTCCCCATTAATATACAAAGCCATCCAATTACACACACTAAGTCTTCCTGCCAATACAACCCCCTAAACCTTTAGGTAATGCATTCTCCAAATGCACTCAGTATGCCAGTAACAAACATATTTTCTTATTATCTTCCTTCACAATTGCAGTAAGCACCTCTGTCCTGAAAGCCAGTGGAGTATCAACTTGAAAATGCAACCCAGAGTAAGCCTACTCTCGACAGTCAACAAAGTAAGTGCAATGCTATCACCTCTTACTGAGACAGTGCACTGTTCTTGTATTTTCAGGTACACAATTGCATCAACCCACTGGTGTTTGCGTCATTGTTACTCATTGCACCTCAACAGTTCCTCAGTTTGTGTTAGCATGTCACTGCCATTATATTAACTCCCACATAGCAATATAGAGTTCCCACCTTACACTAACACACCATTGCACAATCACACACATCTATCTATTTTCCTATCCTCACATTCATCCATTCATGGAAAGCTGCACACACATATACATCACAAAATGTGCACACCCACACTTCGCCTGCTACAGAATGCCTAGCAAAAAGGAACTCTCTAGAAAACAACGCAGAAATAGACCAGCTGTACCTAAAAACATAGAAAGTAGCGATGCACCTCTAGCAGATTTTATATTGAAAGTTGAAAGGGAGCAGCTAAGGCAGTCACTAATGAAAACTAAAGCACCTACCAGTGAGGAGAATGTAATTCTTCTCTCAAAATGTAGACATAAAAGAAAGGTAGTAAAAAGAGTGCAACTGTCACTACTGGCAATAGAGCATGGACAAACACTGATGTCACCACAATGAAGCATTTCAAAAAAAGTTATTTTACAAGAAATGTTCCTCCACACAGTCCTTTATAAGTAGAGGTGAGAAATGATGCTCAGCCCTTAAACCTTACCACAGAACAGTAATCTTGGAAGCTCTTGTAGAAAGTGCAATGCTCTAGAAAGGAAAAATCCTTCTATTAATTGTAAACAAAATGAAACCACAGCCAAAATGAATTTGTAAACTACAAGCACTACTTTGAAAGAGATGCAATATCAGCATAGATAGCTTTGGCAACAGCAGTTCAGGTGAGTAGTCACACCACCAACACACCTTCATACTTCAATGAAGATTCATAGAAACAAGAGCAAAGGAACCAAATTGCTATACATAACACTGTACGAGGGTATGAAAAGGGAGACAATAGCATAATGGAACAAAAAACGCTGCTTTCACAAATATCCCCATCACACTTACATGCCACTGTCGATGGTACCGAACCAATATGGCACATCTACAAATGGCCTTGCACATCAATGTGTAATGGTCGCCACACCTCTATCAAGTCGTTGCAGCAGTTCCTCAACCACCATGTGAAAGGCAATGAGAAAGGAAAAAGTAAAATACTACAAACTATAAACACCTGTCCAGTGCGCAAATACACAGGAGTACCAGGACATTTGTTAACCTGCATTTCTGGACCTGGTTGCAAAAGTACCTTCCACCATATGAAAATGTTAGCACCACACCATTGTAGTGTAAAAAATGTGGTTTACAAAGTGTACTAAGCAAAAAGTACTCAGACACAAACTTCCTTTTCCATTCAAATTGTCCAATACAAGTAATTGTAAATTACTGTGCAAATGTAGCAATCAATGCTGTATTACAAATGCCAGCAATTGTTGAACACATTTATGTAAATGGCTCAGACCATTTGTGTTTACAAATGATTGTCCTGCACACAAATGCTGCAAACAATCCTGAAAACAGTTGCAGAATGTCAGGAATAAGACAAAAATTGCACTATTGTGCTAGAATAGTAAATGCACATTAAACAGACAAAGAGATCCACAGGAAATTGTAATGCAGCTAATACAAGTATTGGAAAGCAAAAACATACCCCCAAATGAAATCTTTCAGACTTCCTACATGTGGAAACATACATGCACTCTCTGCAATCATATCATTCAGGAACAAGTCCTTAACAAACATTTACTCTATGTACCTATATCTGTCACTCAATTCCATTTTAACAACTGGTACAAAATGCAAAGCACAGCGTATTGTGTAGGCCTTGCAATTCCGATAATCGTTCCACCTTACATGTACAATCACTTAGGCAATACGTGATATGAATGCTTTCAACATACAATGCAGATGGAAACAAAAATAAGTGCCAATAAAACCTTCCCAACCATGGCCATAATCCACCATACAGGCGACACAACCATTTCAGCTCACTATAATGCATACATTGGAAAGTGCGTACAATCTTTAAATGAGTTGTAAAGTAATTAGTTTCCTTTCATGAATGAGAGGACCAAAAATCGACTTGCCAAAAGTTACTGAAGTGCGTAAAATGGTCATGCCACCCATGTATGCGCAGCCATCACACACACCGTCTGCCAACATACACCGTTGATATGTAAGACACTGCACATATAAATAGTAGATAGGGCCCGTAAATGTATATTTATATATTGTGGCAGCTGTACAAACATTGCACCATGTGTAAGGGAGTAACAAGTAAGTTCTATGTAACTGCAACTATATGTGGGTGGCTGTGTACATTCTCCATATTTTAAATGTGTGATGTCGAGCAATTCCTTTCATGTCGCAATAGCTTACTGCACTTCCTAAACAAAGGGTGTCTTCAGGGACTAACCATAGCAAACGCAAGTGGTGGCATGTTGCTCCCTAATGTGGAACAAGTGCTATAACCTACACCATATGGAAATGTACGCATGACAGCTCACTTCTCGTGCTCTACCAAGTGTAAAAAGTCCTTCACAACCATTCTGTAAAGGTGACCACCCTCGGAGAGATGCAGAGTTGTAACTGTGTATGATGCAGCAACATATGGTTATAACAACTTACCCAAAGGAGTGAAGGAGAAAAAGAAATGACTCCATAAACATATTTGTGGCATCCATATAGCAGTACCAAAGTGTTGGCATGCATGGCTGCATTATGTTGTGGTGGATGTGGCCAAGGCCTACCATCTGGGGCATGCAAGGCATTGGCCACACCCACTGCAGCGCAATGCAGCCATGCATGCGAGCATGTGGCCAGGTACAGAACCCAAAAATGTAACATAGCCACCAGCAGTCCTCCCCAACCTGCACAACATAATAAAGCCATGTCTGCAAACATGTACCAAGTAAGCAGAATCTACAAACATAACACAGCCTCCAGCACTCCTACCCACTTCCATTCACATACCATTTTACTACTTCCAACCAAATAAATTCCTCACAAAATTGCCCCTGCTCCCAACACTCTATTTACTACAAAGAAACAATACATCATAATAGAGTTCAGTACTCATTAATCTGTGCAATGGACACAACCCAATCACATAAACCTTCCACTAGAACCCTATACACTTCTATACACACAGTATTTCAACAGTTCACCCATTGAACATACAGCAGGACTGTTGACTCCATCATCTCCAGCCATGCATCCAAACCTGCAGGAAGTGCTAACAATCACCGCACCCATGCAACCAACATGTGTACAATGCTGACAAACCACACACACAAGGTGACAATGTGAAACCTATTTGCAACCAGTGGACATACTTTTTGGTACAAGAGCTCCAGCCATGCATACAAGGCGAACAAGCTTACCACACACAACACAGCAGACTACACCCTATGCAAAATTTCTCATGTCATGTGCTATACACTCATGATCTACAAATGAGCCTATTAGTAGTCACCGCAGAAGGAGGTCGCCTCAGGACCTATTGTGCCGTAACGAAGGCTACCTGCATTCACCACACAAGGTACTTGTCTGTAGAGGTACCTGTGAATTGGCGCAGTACGCGTGGTTACCGCTCCCACACCACTGTCTTCTTCTACCTAATAAGATATATCCGATGAACCACTTCTCACTCCCCCACCCTTTGCATCCCCTCTTCCTACCACCAGATGCCACAAAGCATGTTTTCCAGTCCCTTTCGGCGCTGCACTATCCTCGGATACACCATGGTGGCACCACCCAAAATAATGACGCATATCACACGTCTCTCCAGCCAATCACTGGGCACATCCAATATCTGCCGAATTCACCCCACACTCCAGCCCAATCAGACTTTTGATCACAGAGCGAACAGGGAAATGGGACCGTGCAGTGGAGCCATATATCACTAATTGTTTGAGAAGTACATTTTACCTGCTTTACAAAAAGTTCAGGATGGATTATCACCAAATTTAGAAAAGCACGCTTTTGGGTTCAAGCCACCAATCCTGTTAAAACCCTCCCAAAAAGTGGTCTTCCTATAGGTTGAGCAACTTAACCATAACTACACGGCCGCTTCTGGGGCAGTGTAATATATATTTTCATGAACCATGCCTATATCTTTATGTCTATAATTTCAACGCTTCTGCAATATCATTTAAAGTCTGCAGAGAAATTGTGGGTAGGCAGATGTTTCCTAACCACAGCAGGGCTCGAGCTGTAAAATAAACATCACTTATGCTTACTCATTATGTTGCCTTCATCTCTCGTGATCCCTAGGCAGTATATCCACTGTTGAAGGTTTATGGGATGTTCAAAACATATGGTGGGGCACTTATTGAGTTAACATGAGGTCATTTTAACTATTTAAGACAAACTTCATAGATGATCATTCCACTGACATGCATTTGTCACATAAATCTATATTTATGCATTTCCCTCGGATCACCATAACCACATAGTGGTTATGAAATTCCTCAAATATTTAAATCATGTTAAATCATGTTCAATGTTGCTGGGTTATTAAACATCTGCTCGGTTTGTAATAAGTTAATTGATACAATACGTCTTTACAGCTCTGTGGAAGTACCTTAGAATAGATTGATGTGTTATGGGCAACTTGTCTTAGGGCTTAAGTACTGGCTGCCTAAGCTCTCTAACCTTAAATCTCATCACCAAGCCTGAATCCTTCTGCCATTTTATTTGTAGGAAATGGATGTTAAGGGGGCGGAGATCATCACATTTATTGAATTGTAGCATTCAGGTCTGGGGTTTATGCCACCCTAAATCAAGGCTGTCATGTTATTCAGTGCAAATGAGAACACAGGCGTTTTACCTACTTGTATTATCACCAAACGATTGTCTAGCCCTCTCCTGCTCTTACCTGGGCTGATGGGCTCCCCTATGACAGCGGCCAAGGTACTGAATAGTGGCCTTCTCCATTTAGGTCCAGAAATAGGAGTTGATATTCGGGCACATTGAGGCAGCAATAGCGTTCCTCAGCCATCAACACCTGTATGATGGCAAGCAGTGCTTTTTATAAAACAGTATGGCTCAAGATAGCTCATAGTAATCATTTCTAGGAATTGTGTATGCTAGTAGCTGCTTAATATCTAAAGCTATGCGGAGGTGTGCCTGTGATTATGGATATTTAAATCAGTCAGGTTTTCATGACTTTCTCTGTCCAGTATTTAGTTACCTGTCATTACAAAAACGCATTCCCTTTCAAAATCCAATTCATTAGCAGGTCTCACTCTCCCAATGCAGGTGCTCTTGGCTTCAATTGAAAGGGGGCTTTGAGCCATAGTGCTGCTAATCCGGAAATTCCCATGGTTTACTTTTTTTAAACAAAATATATGAATATTTTCGTTTTTCCAAGAAATCGCTCATAATGAATTTGATTTGAAATCTAGATGACACCCACAAAAGGAATGCTAATCAGATTTTAGGAAAAGATTAGCATTATATTAAACTGCCACGGATACATTCAGAGAGTCGAGGGGAACAGAGCTTCCAGCTGATTGAGCAAATTAAAGGTTGTTTCTCAATCATTGTAACATCATTGCCTGCCTGACTCCTGATATACCATGGCAAACAAAATCAATCATTTGAGGTTCAATGGCATGATGGGGGCCTCCACACTGGCCACGGTGTGGGGGCCCCTACTGCAATCAAGTGTCAAGAAAAACATCCTTCCTTTCGGAAGTCAGAGTGCCTCAGAGTATTATTATTATTATTATTATTATTATTATTATTATTATTATTATTATTGTATGTAATTATTTATTTATTTTGTATTTACAATTTTTGGTCTTAAAACAAAATAAATCACATGCCACGTAAGAAATGCAATTAGACAGACAGAAGGAATTAGGATAAACCAACAAAAAAACACCACAAGACCCCCTCCCTACAAAGTACCATAAAACAACATATCTTCTGGGTTCCACCGGTAGCTAAGCCTAAGGCCTAGTTATTATTATTATTATTATGAGTATTAGGGTATTTATTGAGCGGGGACCTAGCTTCGAGAAGAAATGGAGCGTTTTACGGAGGTATACAATAATACAGATACATAACAGAGCGTTTTACAGAGATACACAACAGTACAGATGCTTAATGGAGCCCTTTTAAGAGGTAGCAACAGAACAGAAATAAAGCGAGGGTTAGGATACAGAGAGGCACATAGAAGGGGTACAGCTGTACTGGGTAGTGGGGAGAAGAGGGGTGGACGGCGTCTAATCACCTTTCGCGACTGTCGATGTGATGGCCTAAGTGTTGAGGAGGAGAGACTCTTTGATGAAGTGGGTCTTGAGTTCTATTCTGAATTGTAGGAGCATGGGGGTGAATCTGATGCTGATGGGGAGGAGGTTCCATAGTCTTGGGGCATAGGCAGAGAAGGCTTCTTTTCTGGTCCTTTCCTTTTTGCAGCAGCAGATTTATAGTCTACAGATGTCCTGGCTTCTGGTGGTAGGCTATCCACTGGAGATGCTTAGTTTCTCCACAAAGTAGCTGGGAGACTTGAGCGTGACTGACTTATAAATGATGCAACAAGACTTGAAGGTGATTTGTGCGTGCAGTGTGACCCAGTGAAGGTCGATGAGGGCCTGGGTGATGTGTTCATATCTATGTAGACCCTTGATGAGGTGTGCAGACACATATAGGACACTTCTCAGGGGCACAAAGGAAGAGACCGGGAGGCATTTGAGGAGTGCATTGCCACCATTCATGTGGGATAGGACCAGTGCCTGAACAGTGGATCTAAAGCTGTCCGAAGGGAAGAATGGTTTGACTTTCCGCAGTAGCTAGAGATGATACCAAGGTTTCTGAGTTTTATTAGCTATTTGTGTCTTGAAGGAGAAGTCTTTGTTGATGTGGCACGCAAGGGATTTGGCACAGGAGGTGAGGTCGGGTGTGAAGCCCGCAGAGTTCATGGGTGATAGCCAGGTCTGTATGTCTGGGTGTTATGTGTTGTTAGTGAATAGTAGGAATTCAGTCTTTGAGCGGGTTGAGCTTCAAGTATGGACTGGACATCCAAGACTGGATCAGTGAGAGGCAGGTTTTGAGGCTATGGATGTCCTTGATGGAGTCGATCTTGAGGTATATTCATGTGCCGTCAGCGTATTGGTGATTGTGGATGCTGTGTGTTGCTAGGAGAACTCCCAGTGACTCCATGTATAGATTGAAGATAACTGGGGAGAGGATGAGCAATGCAGGAATCCGCAGGTAGTGGGTACCATTGGTGATTTGGAGTCCATCTGAAGAAATTGCTGGCCGTTTGCGAGGTAGGTCATGAACCAGCAAAGGACAAGGTTGCTGATCTGCAAGTGTCAATTTAGGGTGTCTGTAAGTGCCTGGTGGTCTACTGTGTTGAAAGCTGCTGAGAAGTCGAGTAGAAAAAAAAGTCAGAGGTGGCCGTCATAGAGGGAGGATTTGTCCTGTTTTTAAAGTTTGATTTGAAGGTGCCTTGCGTTAGGGACCCAAGTAGGGGAGACGAAAGTCAATCAAAATAAAATGCCAGCTTAATTAGAAAATAACATTTTCCAAAGTGACTGAGCATTCACAGGAGCCATAACAGCCTCAGACCTGAACAAACAGGATGGAACGCCAAATGTTTTGTTGCTGGGCAGATTAATTTGAGTTGCCATTTTATATTTGTAAATAAGAAAATAAATGCCAATTGAAATTGTATTGGATTCACTTGTTTGTAAATAAGAAAAAAACATGCACCATTGAAATGACATTAGTTTCACTTATTGCTTATAAGGTTCAAAGAAAGGTTGTAGACTTATGTTTTTAATGTTCAGATTGATATTTGTAAAAGAAAATCATATTACGTTAATTCGGTAATTTAGGTGAATGAGAATAGATTCTCAGAGAAACGACACTCATTAGTAATCCAAATAAAAACTATTTTTGTGTAAAAGTATAATAGTGGAAAAGAAAGAAATGTGTAGAATACACATCCTATTTCATAATGAGATCAGATTACCACAATTAAAATGTTCCCAGTGAGAGCAATCTGATTAGCCGAATGGTAACATGATTACGTGTATGGAATAAGGTGTTTCAGAGACTTCTATTGTTTAATATCTAAATCTCCAAGATGACATTACGTCAAATGGTAGGGACACTATGTTTATAAGTTACTACCATCAGACTGCCCCATTCATTAATGTGCAACATGACCACGGAGGGGTTGGTTTAATGTGATGCCACCTTTGGAATACTATCCAATCGCGTAAATTGACCAACTAGATTAGAGAAATGAAACACGCACTTGTTTTTGCTCTACACAAATTCAAACCCATAGATTCAGAAAGACACTGACTTATGGAGAGAAAGAATGAGAGAAAGAAAAATTGATAACAGAAAGGATAATGCCTTCCTTTTTTAATGCATTTCATTGAGTACTTACAGAGCACTGCAACAGAGGCCTGTCTGGAGTTAAAGGCACAGGCCCTCTTCAGTGCAAGAGACAGCAGACAGGTCCCAATACAGAAAGAGAAAGACCATTTTGGGAGGGAAGCTGATTCCATCTTGCTGACTGACGCCCACCTTTTCCTAGAGGGAAAAAAAATGAAGAAGTCCTTAAGAGGGTGCCCACCTGTCTGTGAGATAACCAAAGGAAACTCTGATGTAAATATAATATAAAGGGGCAAAAAACCTGAGGGAAGCAATACTCTGAATGAAAATATATTAAACCTGGCCCCTGTTAAGTACTGAGGGACACCAGTATATAAATTGACTATACATCATAGGAAAAAATTAAATATTTCAGAACGGTATGTGCTTCTGGAATTGATAGATTTGAATAAATAGATCCTATGGTGTGTATACCAGGAGAATCAGTGTTTCCTTTTCTATGAAATGTATAAGCAGAGAAGAGCAAATTATATCTCATTGTGTTGTAGAGGAGGTCCCAGATGTGGCCTGCATACCAGCCACCGAGTTTGAGATACCAGGAACATACGTGCTAAGATATGTGACGTTTGATGAGCAAATAAATCAGCAGAGAGCCGCGTTAGGGCTCTGCCCAGTGCCAATCAGAAGAGTTATACCTGTTGAAGTATCTATAACCAGACAACCATGGGCAGCAAGTTATCCATTGAGACAAACATACCAACAGCTGACACGAAATAAAGACTACCTACAAACTGTCCCTGAAGAGATCCAAAGGGCCTTAACGGAAGGCGAATGGTGACCTCACGAGGGCCCGGACAGACGTACAATGAACGAACAAAAAACAAAAGATAACACTATAAGACGAAAACACTGTGGATAAAGTTATCACAGACATAGAAGAAGAGACGATGTGAAAATATAAAGAAACATAACCATAGAGCAAGATGAAAACATGCAACCAGTTAATGGCTGTAAAAAGGCTTGTAACGCAAGAAGCTAAGAAAACAGTACGGCTTGCAATGCTTAGTAGAAGAATAGAGCGGCAAGCGCTAACTATATACACATATATGTCTACCTCAAGAAGCACATTATACAAGTGTGACTCCATTTTACGAAAGCAGAATTAGCCCAGGATGGTAGGGGCAAACAGGCCAGGATACATATACCAGCACAAAGCCAGACGAAAGAGCGGAATCGAAACTTACCAAGAAGCAGCTCATGTCTAGGAATTCAAGGTCAACTCCAGGAAGGGAGGAGAGCGGCATTGTCGAAAAATTGAAACTTAAGAGCATAGAAGCCTGCCCCGTGAAGGTCGAGATAAGGAGGCCCAGGCAGGTGGCAAGGCCGAACAAAGAATCAATTACACAAATAGATGAAAATGAAGCAGCTTCGCAGTGTACTGACATGTGACCAGCCAAGCGCGAAGAGCCAATGTCTGATGTCACCCAAAACCGGAGGATACCATAACTTTCCCTGATAAGAAGCTACAGCTTCGAGGCCCTCCTCAGCCAACTAATTGACACATAGCCCCAAGGTACTGATTGATGGAAGGGAGGCAGGGTGAATCTTGGGGCACGCCACATCTGGGTGTCCATTCTGCATGCTGCTAATTAACGTGGAGATTTATGTCTAGGGGTGTAACCTACCCAATCACAATGGACCAAATAATCTAGGGTCCTATAGCTAGTAAAACCAATGAGATGTCATACTTGTAGTGACGTCTATCACGAGTGATGTAGAGGGATGGGCGTAGACACCCACCAGATAAGAGTTATCCAATCCCCACACTCTGTTACCATATACATATATAGTACCTATACTTAAGTTACCTTTCCCGAACAATAGAATTGCATTTCAAACTTATGAGTTTTACACATCAATGATGACGCGAATTTGCTATAAAAATTACTTTTTGCATGAAGAATTTGGAAGTTGAATCGAGACAGGTGATCGCATCTCTGATGATTTCCATTTGTTTCCCCGTTTTTTGTACTTGTCATTAAACAGAATTCCCTTTGCCAAACCATTGACTTGTCCTTATTGATTGGCGTTGGAGTAAGTGGATCCTGCACCCCTCAAGGTACAGCTATCTCGACTTAAGGTGCCGGAGGGCAAGCTCTGAATTTCATGGGCCTGTTCAGAGGTCACACAGCCCTCCAGCACACTTGGTAGTCGAGAGGATGGTTTTGACCATCAACTATTGAATTTGATAAGACACCTATTGACCGTTGACATGAAGTAACTCTAAGTCTTCAGCAATATCACAAGTCCTTCGCCATTTTGGCCGAGTAGACTTTGAAGCTTCCCGTGGACAATCATAGTGTAATACTGTCCAAATAACTGCAGTGGGTTGAAAGCAGCTGTTTTAAAAACATAAACCCTTCCATTGCTATTAGCAGTGAATCAGACGAAAGACCAAAAGAATGTGGTAAAGAAGGCTGTTTTCCCGACGACACAGAGAGGGACGATGCAAGCGGTGAGTGAAATGAAAATTGATGCTTTGGCAAATGTCCTTAAGTAATAGAACAAGTAAGGGGAAAGGTAACAGAGGGAGGTGGAGAAAACAAAATAGTCAGGAGTAGAGAAAACTGTATATATATATAGGCGGATAATGACTCAAGAATAACTGAATAGATAAAGAGAGAGGATACCGGGGAGGACACCGAGATAAAGAGAGAGGATACCGGGGAGGACACCCGAGGTAAAGGATATGCCTTGTTCCTGTGCTTTGATATAGCAGTCAGAAGAAAAATGAACTCATAGTCCCACATATGTCATGATGCCTACCTCCAAGGAGCCAGGTCCGACCCAGCAACCCCAGAGGCAGGCATCATTCCCCCCAGGGATGTGCCAGCGGGCCCAAGCTGGGGCCCTTTGGACACAGTCCTGGCGCCTTAAGCGCCAGGCTCATGTTGGACCCCTGTCCTGGCGCCTTAGGCGCCAGGCTCATAAAGCTAGACATGTGTTCAAGTGTTTTAATGTGCACTTACATGATGCAGACCATGCTGCTACATCCAGGCCCTCTTGAGGCCTGAATGGAACTACTTTACCTGTGGGACTACTTTCCACCTGGGTGTGGTCGGGGTAGGATACATACCTGATCGGTGGAAGGGTACATGCCTTGAACTTCTTCCAAAGCTATTTAAACCACGCCCGATCAGCAACTCACGCTTCGCGTTGTTCTGCTCCTCGCAGCTGGACGCTCACCGTGTCAGCTCCTGCATCTGGACTTCAGCCACGCCTGTCAGCATCCTGGGTCGCCTGCAAAAGGAGATAAGAAGGAATTGGAGAGAAAGAAGACCTTACCTGCTAAAGCTGCATCACGGGGACATCACACCGACGATCCTGAAAGGGAAGACATCATTTTAAAAGCATTTTGTTTCGACCGCTGCAGCGCTGCATTTCACTCACCTTTCCTGGGCGCCTCCATCTTCAGCAGCGATCATCCGGATCCGCACCCACTTCCCAGAGCCTAGAGAGAAAAGACAAGAAAACAAGGTGAGAGAAGGAAGGGAAAAAGGAAAAGCTCAGTTTCCTTCTAAGACTTACCTGTTGGGTCATTCCCATTTCATTTCCGGTCCTGCCGCTTCCAGGCATTCCGGACCCCGGCCCCAATGGGGAAAAAAGACAAAGAAATTGAATGAGCGAATGCAAAGACATTACCTGAACGCTCATTCAGAACTTACACTTCGGGTCGGCGCCATATCTCCGGCATTCCGAACCCCGGCCCCTAAGGGGAAAAAGACAGAAGCATTAGCGCTTGCTGCAATAAGACAATGAACATTATTATTAAGCTTGAACTTTTGAACTTGCAACAGAACTCTTACAGCGCCTCACCTGAATAGTCAAGCTTATATTGAACTCCCATCAAACCTCAATGCAGTGAAGTAACTGGGTTTCAACGCGCCCCTGCATCAGAAGCAGGATGGAGAGCTCATCCTTCCAAACCCTAAGGTGAGACTTCACGGGGAATCGTGGAAGGGTATCGAGGAGGGTTGGAAGGGAGTGGGAGGCTTGAGCATTATTCCGTCAGTAGGTAATACTCCCTTTTCACGCACAGGGGAATATTCCTGCGAGCCAGAAAAGCAGAGTAGAGGGGCCCTTCCTGTCCATCATCAGAGTCCTGCGCTTCACCATTGAAGAAGCATCAGCACTCTAAGCCAGACCTGCGCCTCCGTGGGAATCAGGTGAGTGTGACAACATAATAGAGAAAGTTTAGGCTACTACGACGATTAAAGACGTCGTAAAAGGAGTTTGTTTAAACTCCATGTCGGGGTATTAATTAGAAGGCAGAGATATTTGTGCCCAGCTGGTGTCTGTCTAGTCCGTCAAATGTCTGTTGTACCTGTTGTGTTGTATGTCACATGTAAGTAATGTTGTCTTGTACTGGTTGAAATCAAATAGGGTTTTTACGCGATTCTATAGTTGAGAGGGAATCACACATGAATTGATGTTTTTGAAGTAAATTGGTGATATAAAATTGGGTGGGAAAAGATTGGTTTGGAGCTTGCGATATTTGGTGCTCGCTCATATTGTGGGTGTGGTGAAGTTGCATGAAAGTATTGCTAGAACAGATTTAAGCATGGAAGATATTACTCTGCTAGCACACATATGTAAACAATTGTCTAAACATGAACCTAAGCTTAAGAAATACAGTACAGAGTGGGTTAAGGGTACCGCCCACAAGATGTTCATGCCATGGCCACAGAACGGGTCCTTATCTAAAGCCGTCTTGCAACATATGACAACGTATTTGCATGCCACATATAAAGGCAAGAAACTAGAGAAACGCCTCGCTGTTCTAGAACTTTGGAAAATGTTCAAACAGTCGAAGGATGAAGAGCCACCTGCAGACTGGATATTAAATGTATGCACGGAGGGGGGTGAGAATCCTACCGCGCCACCAGCCCCGCCTTAAACAGAAACCGAGGGAAGTAAGTCAGAGGGACTCTACCCATTAAGAGAGCTCAAGGCAGATACAGGGTACAGCAACCCTGCATATGAGTCACCTACATACAGTAGTGACGAAAATAAAGGGAAGGATCAGGATAAGAATCTCACCTCCTCAGTCCCGAGGGACAAGGAGAGACGCGATGATGAAAGGAAGGATCAGGCACAGACAAGTGCTCCTCTCGATAAAGAGAGAGAGGGAACGAAATGGAAAGGAAGTGAAGACAGAACTGATGAGAGAATTTGTGAAAGACGAATGGATGGGAGGACAGATATTGTTGAAACTCGATGGTAAAGGAAGTGATGATGTAAGACCGAGAGAGAGGTCTGATGAGGCACGGAGAAGGAAAAGGAAGTAAGGGACGAAAGAATAAAGAGGAAAGATATGCTGAGGCGAGAACAGCTATATCGCGAAGAGCAAGGAACGCTGCTCAGTCGCAAGCAGAGCGCAGCCTATGACAAGTACAGGCAGAACTTGCAAAGGTTGGAAGAAGAGCAAAGAGTACATGAAAGAAGAATAAAAGAGACGAGAAGATGAGGAAGTGAGAAGAGCAAATGAACATAGAAATGAAAGGAGAAGGGAAGAAGATAAGGGCAGAAAAGAGGCGAGGAAGCGCAAAGAATTCGATGATGATATTGAATGTAAGCGTAGACAGAGGGCACACGATCTTGAATATCTGGAGCGGGAAGTTAAAAAACCCAATCCTGCTGTAGAATGGGAAGACATTGAAGAATGTTTCCCTGCATAAGATTTAGTACCAGGCAATAGTGGGAAGAATATTGAGGATGACTTCGACACCAGAAGCATCAGGGAAACGATCGATAAAATAAAAGATGAAATGTGGTTGGAACGAGTATCCCAAGGGGAAAGGTAAGACGAGCACTTAGAAAGCACTCAGCTGTATGACACTGAGGATGTCACCCGAATTAGTGGGAGCAGGAGACTGTCCCTGGACAGACTGGAAATCAGTAAAACTGATGATGACGCAAGGAGTTGCATGAATTGGGAACAATCACTGTCCGACTCTGGAGAGGAGACAGAGTGCAAGACAAATGAAGAAGGGAGATGGCGCTAAAAGTGGCTAGTAAGGGACAAAGGGGTACGATGGTCAGATGCTAGTGATTCTGCACCAAGGGCATCTGAATCTACATCACAGTCTGACCGAAACGAAGGAACACCCCATGGTCAGAGGGGGGTGCCGGCTCCCGCCTATGCGGACAGGTTGAGGACATTGCCAGGTAAACGGTGATGCAGGAATATTACCCCAGCGGTAGACAGGAGAACTATGAGGAAAGAGAAGGAAATCTGCGCGTTCCAATTCCCACTTCTAGAAAAGGGGGGATCAAGACCGCAATATATTCCATGGCCACACATGGATCGAGAGAACTTGAAAAACAAGCTTACAATGCTGACATCGGGAGCTGGGAAGTGGATACACAAGTTAGAAAAAATGACAGGAGGTGTCACTATAGCTATAGTGGACATTAAAGGTCTCCTGATTGCCATACTCGGTGAGAGAGCAGACGATGTATGGGCACGGGCTGGGTACCCTAGTGTTACCATAATTAACACTGCTCACGACGGAGCACCATTCAACAATTGTAGAGCAGCAGTATGGAAAGCGCTACGAGTGCTTTACCTAGACACTTGCGATATAGGAGCTATAATGACTCGCAAAATGAAGGAGTTAGAAGATCTGTTAATTTATATCCAGAATTTCCAAGACACGTGGTTGCTCGAAACGCATGAATCTTGGACAAAATTCATACCTGTGTTTTACCACATTTGAGGCCAAACCTTGGTCTGAAAAACAGCTAACTATTGCAAATTACTGTAGATTGTTGCAAGAAAAGAATCAGAAAAAGGAGGCAAGGTGGAAAGGTGAGGAAGCGAAGCTGATGCAAAAGAAATGATCAAAGTATGCTCTGGAAGAAGCCATGCTGACTAGCCCAGCTGAGCAGAACGTACAACAGGTGACTAACCCACAGCAAAACAACCAGGGTAACGTAGGATTGTACCCGAGCGGAAGGGAATTTAGAGGAAGAGGATGGCAGAGTAATCAGGGAGGTTTCCAAGGGAATCAAGGAGGTTTTCAAAATGTGCAAATGGGCAAAACAGACATGGCGAATGGACAAATTTCCAGACCACCTCGGGTGTGCTGGCTGTCTGGAATGACGGGGCATCTGGCGCACTCGTGCAGAAGCCAAGGCGCGTGGCAAAATAGCCAAGGAATGGGAGCAGGCACAGTGAATCCGTCTGCATCCTCCCATCAGGGCGGTGCACAGAATCACACAGTGCAGCAGGGTGCGCAGCAGGGGGTTCAACCCCCCGAGGATGGGGAACTTGCCACAAGGGCAATTCTAACAGGCACCACCACAAATGTCTCAGGGCACAAACACCGGAGGGGGAGACAACCCTGGGAATGTAGAGAATCCACAAGAGTATAATGGGCCGAATTTATATATGAACTAGGACAGCTCACTGGGAACCTTGATGTGCTCTATCCTATCAGTGATTCCAGACCCTAATAGGGAACCCAAGGTGAATGTCGCCATAGGGGGTAAAGAATATTCCTTCTTAGTTGACACAGGGGCAACACGCTCGTGCATATGAGAAGGCAAGTTTTCCTTGTTCGGCGAGGCTATAGATACTCAGAGTTTTACAGGAGCTCACAGTCGAGTTCCCTTTACATACGCACTCCCAGTCTCCATAGGGGAATGCGAAATGAATGTACCTTTGTTGTATTCGCCTGAGACACCAGTAAACATTTTGGGTCGAGATTTAATGATAAAATTGAATATGACCATCTCGTTTACAGAGGAGGGCATAGTGTGCTGCACTCCGGGAATTCATTATTCGAACGTGTGCGATATAATCAGAGCCTATTCAGGACAAAGAGCCATGAGAGCTATACCTCTGGAACCTGAGGTTTTCGCATATAGCATACGTGTACTTATGGCAGGATTACCAGGCCTTGCAGACAAGGTCAGGAGAACCCTTGCCGAATTTCTATTCAGGCCGAGAATACCAATGCATGAAGAGGAGGGACAAATATTTCCCTTGATGATACATGCAGCAGCAGTGTGAGGTAGGATAGCACTAGTTGAAGGCTACAATAACGGAGGCAGACAGTGGTGTGCGATTATCGCCATTGAAGAAGGGTATCGAGTGACTGACATCACCGATGATGATCTGTTTGAAGAACAACCAGACTCAGAGGAGACAAGGGTGGAAGTGAGTCACGTATTTTGGGTAAAAATGATTAAAAGAGAAGTGCCTTAGAGAATGATGTTGGCACTGGTACGTCCTGAATACTTTGATGATGACATGACCGAAGTGCCTGTCTCAGTATGGACTGCAGGACCATATGACGTAGGCCTCCTGAAGGGGGTGGGAGAAGTGACAATTAAATTGAAACCATGAGTAATTTTGCCAAGAGCATGACAATATCCCATGTCCAGAGAGGCAGATGAAGGGATCGCGAGGACTATTTCCGCCATGATGGAACAGGGCATCCTAGTGACATCAGAGTCACCATGTAATACAGTGATTTATCCTGTCAAGAAATCAAAGGGAGGGTCTTGGCATTTAATCCAAGATTTAAGAGCACTAAACGCTATTGTTGGAGCTGTGTTCCCTCTAGTCCCTAATCCATCTACAATTTTATGTAATATACCAGTCGAGGCAAAGTATTTCACGGTGATTGACTTAAAAAAATGCTTTTTCTCAATCCTGTTGCACCGTGACTCACAGGATCTGACATCGTTCACATTCAGACAAATGCATCTGAAAAGCACAAGGTTGCCACAGGGGTACTGTGAATCCCCGTCCATCTTTAACAGAGTCCTCCAGATGGACCTCAGCAATATTGCAGTAGAAAGCATCGTCTTGCAGTATGTAGATGACATTCTAATCTGGAGCACAACAGAAGAACAATGCAGGCGCGATTCGGTTCAGCTACTGACTATACTGGCAGAGAAAGGCTATAAGGTTGACAAGGAAAAACTACAATATTGTCAACAGGAAGTGCCGTACATAGGCCAATTAATTTCGCATGAGGGGAAAAAGGTAACCCCAGAAAGGGCTGAAGCTATCATGAACACGGTAAAGCCACTCACGGTAAAGCAAATGCAGAGCTTTTTAGGCCTGTCAATTATGTTAGAGCATGGGTCTTCAATTACAGCTCATATAACAAGCCCTTGCTCCAGGCCCTAAAGAAGGCCCGGGTGACACAGGAAAAGATAGAATGGACTGAGACAATGGAAAAGGGTTTACAGAACTCAAGAGAGCGATTTGTACGGCTCCAGTTCTCGGGATTCCTAATTATACAGAGGAATTCTACCTGTTCTCGCACACGAATGGCAGCGTTATGACTGCAGTACTCACTCAAAGAACCTCGTTGGGGTACAAGCCCCTGACGTATTACAGTGGGACTCTGGACCCAGTAATGAGAGGCCAATTCCCATGCGAACAAAGCTTAGCTGCCGCAGTGTTCGCCATAGAGAAAGCGACAACCATTGTAATGGGATATTCCATGATGTTATACGTCGAGCACTCATTATTTGCCATCTTAGAGAAACCAAAGGATACGCTGACAGCCCAAAGAGCTTCTGCCTATGAGGTGATTATATCTAATCCATCGATCAAAATAGTTTGATGTAAAACAGTAAACCCAGCTACGTTCATAACAGAGCCAGTCACTGAAGGAGAACTGATACATGACTGTGCAAACTATGAGGAATTGTATGATGAAATCCCCAGGGTAGAATAAAATGCCCTAGCAGGAGGAGAGATCATTTTTATTGACGGTTCTTCGAGAATCGACCAAGAAGACGGACACAGATACACAGGCGTAGCAGTAATGAAACACATAGCAAACGGACAATTTCGAGTACTCGTCAGTGCACGAATACCATCTCATTACTCTGCACAGGCTGCAGAATTATTGGCATTGATACTCACCATTGAGAATCATGCAGACCAGGAAGTAACGGTGTACAGTGACTCCACCTATGTGACATCCACAGTGCACGCAGGCCTAGCGTGCTGGAAAAGGAGGGGCTACCTCCGAGCGGACGGCACACCAGTACAGCACGCAGCCTTATTGGACAGGCAGATTAAGGCACTATAGCTCCCAGTGGGCATAGCATTCATAAAATGCACCGCCCATACTCACGGGACAGATTTTGTGTCATGCAGAAATCACACAGCAGACACGGAAGCCAAGCGTATGGCATCCAAGAGTGAGGCCATCATGGAAGTGGAGGTGGCGTGCACCCATGGAAGAATGATGGTAGCACGAAACACACAAGAAGCCTATGGTAATATGGGGCAGACACAACTAATGGAACTTCAAGGGGGGGCACCGCAAGATGAAAAGAACCTTTGGAAACGTTGAGGGTGTTCTTTAAATCCCTCTGACGGATTGTGGCAGCAAGACAGCACTGGTAAACCAGTAATGCCTGTAGCCCTACTCAAAATAACATTGGAGCAATTACATTACCCCATACATAGGTCAAAGGAAAACTTAGCATCGATGCTAGCGGAAGGCTGGTTTATGCCGAATATAGCTGAGCATGTTGCATTCTTTATGGTGAACTGCATAATCTGCCAGCAATTCACCGCTGGGCACACATTAAAGGTAGTGAGAGGAGTCATCCCCCGGCCAAATGGGCCTTTTCAGCACTTACATATTGACTACGTCGACATGATCCAAGTGTGTAATGGGTACAGGTACGGTACTTAATTGTAGTGGTGTGTCCATTCTCTAGATGGATAGAAGCAGGACCATGTACACACCCAGAATCTACCTGTGAGGCCAAATCCCTGGTGAGGGAAGTGTTCCCTAGATGGTCGGTGTGTGATGTGATGAGATCAGACAATGGGGCTCATTTTCTTAACGCAGTTTTTGAACAGATCATCTTGTTGCTTGGTATAAAGCACAAGTTGTCGTCGGCGTATCATCCGGAAGGTAATGGGGTTTGTGAAAGGCTCAACGGCTTGTTAAAGGAAAGGATAGCCAAGTTGAAGCTTACTCTAAAGAGGGGATGGTTGCACTGCCTTCCACTGGCATTGTATGCTCTTCGGAACCAACCAGGCTCCGACCATCATCTTATGCTGCACAAGATAATCACAGGAAGGAGGATGAATACCCCACTTTCCCCATGAAATAGAGCTAGATGTGATGCCCAGCCAACTCGAGAGGTCCTGGCAACCGAGTTACAAGAGTACCTGAACTACATGACATCCAGCCTTACTGTAATTTCATACCAACTGCAGCGACAACGAAAAGGGTGCAGCACAGCACAAAGCATTGCAGAAGACTCTGCAACAGACCCAGCTCAAGGTCTTTGTGTTCCACTCGTCTGTCCTGGAGAAGTGGTGGTAGTAAAAAACCAAACGAGGAAAAGGTGGGATGAGCCAAGATTCAATGGTCCCTTCATCGTAGAGGACTGCACTCCTTCAGCTGTAAAATTGAAGGGCAGGAGAGCATGGATTTTTCTCAATGACTTTAAGCCCTACATCGGAGGAAGCCTTCAAGCTGCACCCCACCGCGAAGAAATTACAGACAACGGGGAAGAACCTCAGCATGTGCAGACGATATCCATGACGAGGAAGAAGGACGCATGAGCAGCAAAGACAAGACAAATAACTCTTTTGCAAGTTGTGGATTAAACTGGACAGTTCCTGTAAGCAAAAAAGGGGCTAAGGACATAACAGACACTCTATGCATCTCAGTTGTAGGGTGAAGAAGACAATTGCGCATCTAAGCCACAACACGTATGTTGACTCAAACTTGTAGGTAAAATCACACTAAAGCGTTGTTGAGAAAAGAAAGACTCTAATAGACTGAGATCGAGGACTTTTACCTTAAGAGCTAAACACAGTATCCTGAATCATCAAATATCAAGACTTTTTTGTGCAGCATTTATGGTGTCACATAGCAGAAATATCACAAGGGATGTGCTGTCCTGTTTTCAATTAGTGCTAGAGACATATCCATCTCTTGTAGGGAGAGTCAAAAGTGTCACAGACTTCATCCAAGATCCTGCCAACAAGAAAGTTATTTGGCAACTGCTCACTGTCATCGCGGCAGCCTTCATTGTGTTTGCCAGAATACAGTGATAAGGACACAAATGCTTCCACCACAGGCAATTATAGATTAATTCACTTATACTCTTTTCTTTTGCATAATAGAAGAGTGCCCAGCTCTTATCGGGAGAACCACAGACACTCTTACATTCATCCAACAAACACTGAACATTTGAACCAACTGTGGGTCAAACTTAACTCTGTAGTCGCAATCCACGCGGCAGGAAAGTGCAAGGACCGTGCACGTCAAAAGAAGGGCTTGTAATCTTGAACCCAACAAAGCAACACAAATGTCCCTGTTGCCCGAAGACAGCCAACTGGCACACAACGTCGTGTTTCGACTAGTCACTGACGTCCTCACTTTCATCAGAGATCCAGCTAACGTCGCACAGATGGGAACGCTCCTCCACGGTATCATGCTGCAAGTGGAGCTGTCCAACTTTCAGAGACACTACATGAGGAGATTCCAGTGAAACTGTCTGCCGTGGGACAGATCCAGGAGACAGAGTCAAAGCACTTCATCTTTCCGCCGTGGGACAGATCGCGGGAGTGGAGACAAGAACTTCACCTTTTATTTTTTGATTTTTGATGTGATTTTTGATTTTCCATGTTTTCTATTTTTTCACATTGAACAGGTTCCAGCCTGTCCTCAGGACTGAAGCGGATTCGGGGGGTGGACTGGGAACTTACCTATTTTGAATATATACAGTAGAAGTGACTTATCTAAGTGCTAGTCTAACCTATTTTCCATAGTCTAGCAGGGATACTGAATCCTGTATCAAGAGACAATCGTCACCCGTTAGAGGGGGGACACTTGTGAAGCACCAGTCACTTTATGATACAAACTGTTCGAGAACAAGTGGAGTGAGTGAAAAGAATAGAAAATTGACATTTTGATATGACTGAAATGGGGGCCCAGAACAGTAACCTGGTCATCCCACCAGCAGAGGGGTGCCCCCGCTCCCCTGGAAGGAAATGCTGCCAACTCTCGTACCGCACGATTATGTGCATATGCATAGTGATTATAATTGTCTTTCTTTCATTAACAATCAGAGCTGCATTCTTTATTGGTGCACAAAACGGTCCAATCGCAGTGCACCCACTGGATAATGTACACATAGGTCCCACAAAAGCACCCAGACCATATATAGTTATTCCAGTCCCGAGAAAATCCGATGGTAAGGTAAATAAACTGAAATTGAATGTAATTAGCAGTGATACACACACACTTGAGGTCACGAATGAACAGAAAAGCTGGAGACAGGGTCAGCACGGAATGAATGAAAACATAGCACTAACTACTACACGCACCCACACACTGAATGGCCACAAACTAGTGCAAGTGTCAATGACTGCAGAACCGCAAACAAAGGCAGCAGAAAGCATAAGACTGCCTACCGAGCAATCAGCCCTAGAAAACAAGGGGAGAAACCGAGAAGAATCAGGAGAAACGCCAACGAAAGGAGACGTAACAAGAGCCCTTAAAAGACAGAAACAGCTGTAGGAGAATTCACTGCAAGGACACAAAGGCTGATACATCATCTATTCCTGTTCATAGCTAGAATTAAGAAGCTACATGAGGAACTGGAACGGGGCTGGTGACAGGCTGGTGGCTAATAAAGACACTTATAGAGGGCAGGAAAAGGATGCAAGAAGAGAAGGAGAGAATTGCAAAACCTCCACCTACCACATCGATGCAGAAAAGGAAACCTGCTCCATCGACCAGAATACCCGAGGATCCCCCAGCAAGGAAAAGCCACACATATGCGTTTAGAGATGTAGTAATTGCGAACTACAGGAAGACAACAAAAATCAAGAGGAGCCTACATGAAGATGACAGTGAACTGAACAACTACCTAGACATCACAGCACTTCTAGGAAACAACATTTGGTACCAGCACATGAAAGAAGTTGGAAGAAGTAATTCAGAAGGAGAATGCTTTGTTTGTGCACTTCTACCGTACAGCATGGGGAAATCCAAGATCTGTGTGGCCGTAGAAATTGACGTCCCGACAGCACACTGTCTTTCACACGTAGCAATGTGCAACACCAGAGGACAGTTCATGGGAAGGGATGCCTCATTGATATGGGCAACCGAGACAAATTACCCCGATGAAGATGATTATATACAGGACATTAAGACGAGAAACAGAGCCCATACGAGGAATCATGTGATCAGGTACGAGAAGCCTGAAGTTAAAGAAACAGCAATCAGATGGGAAGTGAACCCAAAGCTAAATGTCCAAGGAAAAACTCCAGAAGTGGCGAAAAATTGGAAGATCAGAGGCCAAATGCAGATTTGGGGAACAGTGCTTTCACCAAACGGATGGGAAGAAGGAGTGGTGATCTTCCGAGCATGGATGGTCTATGGAGTATATAAGGAAGCAACAGAGAACTCACACAGGTTGTGCAAACCTTTATGTCCAAAACTCACAAGATTACTGACATGGGTCGAAGACAGAGGAGGACTCTTGCAGATAGTGCCACTGGAAAGCCCGAAATTGAGCTTCAGGAACAATGGCACGAGGACGATGGGAGAGAATCAGAACTGCAGACGAATCTTTGAAGCTCCAGGAATGACTCACGGAACCGCAGGAATTATGGATCATTACTGGGCATGTGGATCCAAAGCATACATAAGACTGCCGAAAAACTGGGGAGGCAAATGCACAATAGTGAACGTCCACGTTCCTGCACTACTGATCCCGAAGAGTGACCTGAATATTGACAGTTTCCTGAAAGCAGATGCTCACCTGAGGAAAAGGAGATCTGAGGAACTGGTATCCCGAAGAAAGAGAGAGAATTACTTTTCTGCCAAATCAGAAGAAGCATTTCACACAATCCTGTATGAACACAGGCTGTTCAGCCTCACCTCATCAGTATTAACAGCAATCATCATGCCAAGATTCCAGGTTGGAGCCAACACGAAATGGTTGCAGATAACCAGATGGGAGTTATTGCAGACCATCAACACTACCATAAAAGTATTCAACGCGATTAAAGAAGAAGTAAGAGCAATTCGAATAATGACCCTCCAAAACAGATATGTACTTGACATGATCACAGCGATGGATGGAGGTGTTTGTGCAAAAATCGGAGAATCATGTTGCACATTTATTCCGTCCCATGATGAGAATGATGAAGAAAACGGAACCTTGACAGAGGCCATAGAGAGGCTAACAAAGATACAGAACCAGATGATCGATGAAACCGACAAAGTTGATGATGATAGCTGGTTTGGAAGACTTTTCTCATGGGTCCCACAATGGATGGCAGACATATTCAAGTTTCTGGGAGCCCTGTTATTGATGATACTACTAGGATTTTGTGTTATCAAGATAATCATCACACAGTGCCAGAAAACTGCGAAGAAAGCCATTGGGATGAAGATCATGATCAATGTCAAACCAGGATGGAAGCCCAGAGACCTGACTGGTGAAGAAATAAGAAACTTTGTGAAGGCCAGCACATTTGCGCCAGAAGGAACAAAGTTTGTGTATCCCAGAAAACGAAGAAAGTATGACGGAAAATGGATCTATTGCAGCCGAATGGACAATGTCAGCTTATGACCTGGAACAAAGATGAACATGTAAAAACAGCAGGAAGCCTGAAAGGAGTGATAAAAATATGGACTCCAAGGAAACACACTTTCACACCATCATGTACAAACCCAGAAGACGAAGAATTGGATGCAGAAGAACCAAGTAAGAATAATCCAAAGAAGGAAGCAGAAGTGGTCGATAAACCGACCAGAGGGGGGTGTGTAGAGGAGGTCCCAGATATGGCCTGCACTCCAGCCACCCAGTTTGAGATAGCTGGAACATACGCACCAAGATATGTGACGTATGATGAGCAAATAAACCAGCAGAGAGCCACGCTAGGGCTCTGCCCAGTGCCCATCAGCAATACCTGTTGAAGTGCCTATAACCAGACTACCATGGGCAGCAAGTTACCCATTGAGACAACCATACCAACAGCCGATACGAAATGAAGAGTATCTACAAACTATCCCTGAAGAGAGCCAAAGGGCCTTAATGGAAGGCGAATGGGGATGTCACGAGGGCCCGGACAGACATACAGATGAACGAACAACAACCAAAAGCTAACACTCTAAGACGAAAACACTGTGCACAAAGTTATCACAGACATAGAAGAAGAGACGATGTGAAAATATAAAGAAACATAACCATAGAGCAAGATGAAAACATGCAACCAGTTAACGCCTGCAAATAGGCTTGTAACGCAAGAAGCTAAGAAAACAGTACAGCTTGCAATGCTTAGTAGAAGAATAGAGCGGCAAGCACCAACTATACACATATATGTTTACCTCAAGAAGCACATTATACAAGTGCGACTCCATTTTACGAAAGCAGAATTAGCCCAGGATGGTAGGGCCAAACAGGCCAGGATACATATACCAGCACAAAGCCAGACGAAAGAGCGGAATTGAAACTTAGCAAGAAGCAGCTCATGCCTAGGAATTTGAGGTCAACTCCAGGAAGGGAGGAGAGCGGCATTGTCAAAAAATTGAAACTTACGAGCATAGAAGCATGCCCCGTGAAGGTCGAGATAAGGAGGCCCAGGCAGGTGGCGAGGCTGAACGAAGAATGAAATACACAAATATATGGAAAATGAAGCAGCTTCGCAGTGTACTGACACGTGACCAGACAAGCGCGAAGAGGTACCAACGTCTGATGTCACGCAAAACCGGAGGATGCCATAACTTTCCCTGATAAGAAGCTACAGCTTCAAGGCCATTCTCAGCCAACTAATTGACACAAAGCCCTAAGGTACCCGGAGGCAGGGTGAATCTTGGGGCACGCCACATCTGGGTGTCCATTCTGCATGCTACTAATTAACGGGGAGATTTTTGTCTAGGGGTGTAACCTACCCAATCACAATGGACCAACTAATCTAGGCTCCTATAGCTAGTAAAACCAATGAGACGTCATACTTGTAGTGACGTCTATCACAAATGATGTAGAGGGATGGGCTTAGACGCCCACCCAATAAGAGTTATCCAATCCCCACACTCTGTTACCATATATATATATAGTACCTATACTTAAGTTACCTTTCCCCACCAATCGAATTGCATGTCAAACATATGAGTTTTACACGTCAATGATGAGTTTAGCATCCACATGCTTTCTTTTTCTAAGTGAGCCACATGCAGTAATTCTAAGTAACTTATCTTGCAATGGAGTTTTTTAGGACACAGTTTGAATTTCAGACAGGTTCATTGAGTGAGGGGGGATATTTATTTGTCATGAAAACGAAATTAAGAGAATTAGATAGGCAGGAATGTTCTGATTTAATTTGATTTTGTAGAAAATGATAATTTTACGTTGAGACCTCATTCACTGTTCAACTCATTGGGGATGTACTTTCAGGATAATTAAAATGTACACATGGTGATCCGTGTGTTTTAAAAGCTCACTTTCATAATAATGCTGTTTGACAATTGATGTTGGATTCCCATAGATGCATAATTTGTGTATACTTAAATGGATGCAATTTATTTCAATGCTTTTTTAATCAATAGATCTTCTGTGCAACACGACATGTTTCGTGTCCCAAGAAGGGAGAGAGGGTGTTGAGAATCAATATTATAAAATTCGGTGTCCTCAAGTTTAGTCAATAATTGAAAAATGTGCGTGCCTGGATTGGGGTAAGTGAGAAATTCCCCAAAATGTGATTTTGCCCGATTAGAACATCCATCAAAACTGGAGGTCAAACAGAGATATGATTTCTGGGATTACTGGGATTTCTAGCATGAGCTTTTTAAACCCAAATTGTGCAAAGCTCACAAAAGTGTGTGGATGCTTTTGGTGCATTTGAATTACAACATACTGATACCACAGTCTTAAAAGGAGATACTAGGTATTGTGAGGAGTCATGAATTATACTCGGACACAAGTTAGACATTCATTTGGCTAAATACTTTTATAAGAATGTAAAAGGGGTTGGAAAAAGGCCTCGCTGTCCCTGCACTAGAGGAGGGGCACTACCTATACTCTGAACTAAGGATCTGTCAGTGTCACAATGTCCAAAACAAAACCGTCCTTTGTCCAAAGTACTATTCTGACCCTCAAATTCTAAACAAATGAATTCTAAGATGAAAAGGATAATCTCTTTGGCCCCAACTCAATTGCTTTGTAAATGTGCAAAAGAAAGGAAAGGCTCCCACAAAAAGAAATCAATGAAGGATGAATATCATTGCACCAGAGGGTCCTTCCCTTCCTCTGGATTCTTCATCGCTTTCTTGGGATGTAAATAACAGTTCTAGACGTTCCCTTGGTCAACAATAAAATATATCTTCAAACTGATTGTCTTTCTTTTTATGTGTGGCCTGGATACCTGGTATACTTTCCTGGCAGGACTTTTGTTCCCCAAGTCTCTCATACCAACACAGCCTGCTGGCTAGTTATTGTCTTGTATTTACTTCCAACTTGCCTGGTGTATTTCCCTAACAGGATTTATTTTACACATTTGCAACTGCCTAGTATACTCTCCAGCCAGACGTCTTGAAAACACATCCTTATAAGTGGCTGGTAAACTCTCCTGCCAGGGCTTCTTTCAAATGCACAATTGTATAGTTGTTTGGAGTACTCTCCTGCCAGGGTTTCTTGTAAATGCACATTCATATATGTGCCTGGTGTACATTTCCTGCCAGGGCTTCCCTCAAATGTAAGCTCCTGCTAACTCACCCACCTCCCTATTTCGCTCCACTGGCTAAAATACTTGGTTTCGCATATATGGCTTCTTTAGTGTATCTCTTATATGCTTGCAACATGGATTGACAAATTTGACAGTCTCTCCTCTTCAAAAACTGCTCTTGCAGTCTTTCTCTCTCTGTTTGATTAAACCATTCCTTTCAATTTCTCTCTCTTGGTTTTGATTTGGAATTATCTCAGTTTGATGCAGCTGCCAATACGCCCTGGTGTTCCCTGTGTCCCCCTGTGGACTTACATTCTTGATGGTGTTTATCATTTCCTTTGTGGCCCGCTAGTGATGGTCTCCTGCGGTTGCTGCTTCACAACTCTTTCTGCAGTATTTTTCCTGCTTCCTGAGGCTTCCGCTGTGCTGGTCTGCTTCGTATGGCACTCCAGTGAGCAAAGTGCTGTACTCCGATGTAGGCGAATGCCCAGGGTCCCTCGACTGGCTTCTGGTGTTCTTGCCATGATTCATCCACTTACAGCAGGGTCCTCCCTTCTGCTTCCTGAGCCGGTTGGCTCAACCGACTTCCTCCCAGAAGTAACTTCACATGGAAAGGAGCGACTTGCTACTGTCAGCAGCTTCTATACGTTCCTTTTTTCAATGATTTAAATGTCCATGCACAGATATGTGCTCACTGCCACTAGAGTGATGCCCGTGCTCGTCGATTCTTGAGCTATGCATCACTCCACTCCTCTTCCTCATCCCAGTGTTGTAGGGATTGTGGGAATAGTAGTACCTTCGTGAAAAATACTGTACAAATGTTTGCAATGAATGTTAAAGGCAAACTAGTTTTGAAAGAAGAGTATATGGAATTGGGAAAAGTGTCTTTCGTACTTTGACAAGGCCGGTTTGATTTTGAGCGCTGGCCTTTGGAGTGTACTATTATCCATGGGTGGCAAAGGGAAGGTATTGCACTTAGCTTTTAGGGCATGGGGAATTGGAGGTGTATCGTCAGAAAGAAAAGGAGATATCACGTCTCACCCCATGATACCACAACCCTCTCCGCCCATGTGATCCTCCCTCATATAACTGACCCAGGGTCAGGATCAGGTAGCAGCTGCCACCCCCTGGCCACATGGGAGGAGGTAATTGCCGGGAAAGAAGTGATGATACAATTGGATTCGTCACAGTGTGAACAGAAGTCTAAGAGGTTTCAATTTGAAGTTGTAAGTGATTGAGTGACAGTGGTAAACTATGAGTAGGGAAAGTTAGCATTTGTGTTTAGCAAGAATTTTGGAGGTAGATTGCTACATTTTTAAACAGAGAGATGACTTACATAGCAATGCCGGTTGTTCAAACCCATGCACTTTTAAAATTCTTACTGACTATCAACAAGGTATATAATGCTGTTGCAAAAGGTCAGAGCAAAATGCACAGCAACAGTGTTTCAGCATCACTTGGATGCCTGCTCTTCATTCCCACAATATCTCCAAGGATAAACAAAGGCAATGCTGCCACTGTCTTTTACCTCTTTGACCCTAATACCGGGTTCATCATCCCAGAATTAGAATGGGATGGAGGAGGATGAGTGAACCTGCCTTACAGCCTTTATGATGTTCTTGTTGTTTTCCATTATCCATCCATATTCCTGTGACAACAGCCTCCATATCAACCAGAAATATCTCTTATTAGAGTTTGTTGTCTTTGGAAAAATAAGTGTCCCTATTTATAGGGCTTCTCTTCTTGCACATGTGTCTGGGATGAGTGACCGGTCAGACAGACAAAGAACATGTCAATTCAAAGAAACGTATTAGGAAAATATAAGAGTGTGGGTGAACACTTATAAACCAGGACGGATTGAAGTTCAAGTAAATTTGGTGCTAAGATCCTGCGAATTTCTTAACTAAATTGGCATGGCAACTGAAACTTCAAAAATGGTGTTCTTTCAACCTTGTAATGTTTCTGGGGTTAACAGTTAATTATAAATAGCTCTTTAAGTGAAGTCTCAGGCTTTAGTGAAGTCTCAGGCTTTACAGTATCTGGTGCTTGCTTTTCCCAGACATTCATGGAAAGGTCATAAGAATGCTGCTTATATATCTCCTCTCTCTTTCTCCTCTTACTTCATCTTACTGGTCCTTGTCTCCTCATCCATCCACAGGATCCCTGCCTTCTGCATATCTTTGAGCGTCTTGTTTTAGCCATTTACAAATCTCAACATACCCATTGTCTCCTCAAGCATCTTCTTCCCTTCAAGCTCATCTTAGTTTGTAATCAATATTTTCCAAATCTATCCTATCATCCACACCTTCTTTGCCCTCCTGTGTGCCAGCCACCTTCTTGGTAACCCTTTCCAATGTACAGCTGGCTCTGAACACAACTGTTACGCCCACTCTGGATCTTTCTAGCAACCTCTTCACCCCTTTATTCATTTATTTATTGGTCATATGTTAGGCACTTATACAATTAGCAAAAACGGTTTCAAAGTGCCCATCTCAAACAAGGCACAACTTCATGGGCACATCATACTTGACTTTCCAGATTTGCCTCTATATCCGCTTCTATAACCTTTTGGGCACACCTTTCTCTTCCTGCCATATCTTCTCTCTGTTCAGTCCTTCACTTTTTTGGACAAAACTGTTTACACCTGCCATATCTCTACCCATATCTCTGTCACAATTAACATTGTTACCTCTTTGGGTACAGCTTTCTCCATTCTCTGGATTCCTCCCACTATCACTTCATCCTTTTGGGCAATGCTTTCTTCCAGATAACCTTTACTATTATTGGCCAGTACTTCCTCACTCCTCTACACCAGCTTCAGTTATCTTGCCTCTCTGTTTGGGCTCCTGTGTCTCTACCTTAGCTCCCAGGCTCCAGAGTGGCCCGACCTTCTAGATCCTTATGACTGCCTCCTGTGTTCTGCATCTCCCCTGGGTCTTCATGGTCTTTATACCAGCCTACTCCAAAACAACATCTGTCTTCTCTCTATGTTCTCCGGCTCATACTCCAACCTCTTTCAATCTAGGAGTGAGCCATTGGGTGTTATAGAACTGTAGCCCTGCCTCCAACTGTGTCTCTGGTGAAAGGAGACTCAGGTGTGGCAAATGGGATGGGTTTAACTGTTGCGCTCTGCCCAAAGGAATGGCTTACTGTCCTGCCGTGGAGATGAAATTGGCAAGTCCCTGTACTTGGGCGATCTTCTGTCTTCCTGACACACCCTGGCCATGTCTTCCAGACTCCCCCTGGGTTAAGGGTAATCAGGTGTGCAGGCGTGGTTTAGGGAACTTGGAAGCTGCGGTCTCTGCACCCGAGTTGGTCTCTAGTCTCTGCTGACCACAGCTTAAGCATTCACTTTGTCAATCGTGGAGTTAATAATGTCCTTGTTCTCTTTAGATTGCTGGTATAGGGGCGGGCTGGTGGGTCACCTCTTGAGTATGTATTCCATTTCAGAGGTGTGACTTAGAGCTGGCTAATACGTCCAATAGTGTTGTCCTCGCTCAGGTTTTATTGTATGAGAGGGGAGGCCTTTTATGATGGATGACTTGATAATAGGCAGGTTTCCCTCCTTAACTTAGGTCTCTCGTTTGACCTCTTTGGAAATCATACATGCAGACGTAAAAGAGCTGCAGAGTGTATTTTTTGTGTTGATTCTCTTAAAAGGCCAGTAGATGCTAAGTTACTGAATTCAGCAGAAGCAAAAGCACTATCCTTTTGGGATTGGGATAGTCTGATTTTCCCTGATATGATACAGTAGTCACTTCCTAGAATATCTTAAACAGGCCCTGCACCTAGTTGCCATTGTGTGTCTTTCCCCTGCTCTGAGACCGGTACTTAGGGAGGACGATCAGGAAATCCTCAACATACCACCCACAAACCTGTCATCTGCTAGTTAGGAGGGCATCCATTCCACCTGGTTACCTTACTGGAAGTCCTCAGAGTGAGGAAGTGGACTTTGTCACACATCTGAATAGTGTAACATCTATGTAAAAGAGGATAGACAATAAATAGTTCAGTGAGTGAGCGTCAGTTATTCATGCTTATCTAAAACAAAAGGCTTCTGCTTCCTATGGTAGAAAAAATGACCATCACATTTCTATCCTCGTTGGAACATATATTCTTCAATATGCAAAACACTACACCAAACCCAACTGTATTGAACAAAGTTTAACCTCACTTTTTTTAGTTTGTTTTTGTTTTTAAAACTTTTGAGTACATATTGATCTTTTGAACTTTGGGGGTAATTTATTTAAGAAGGAAGGGAAACCGACAACTCAGACAACATAAAAAGCTGTGCTCCCCAAAAACAATTTAACTTTTACAAGTTCCCCTAACACTGTCAGCATTTTCAAATGCAGTCTGGTTGATGATTCATAAAAAAATGAAGCACACTAAACAATGTAGTACTCTCCAACAACTTTCCCTGGATAATAACCTCCCCACACACTAAGTAGCATGTCCTAAGATGCCTGGTAATGTTGCTCCTGTCCCCACACTCGGGGACAAGAACTCTGGAACTGAAGATCTTGGAACCGTGCATGGGATTGGTCTGAACTTTGTGTGTGGGTACTACATTATCGCTGCAGGAAGGAGACTAATTCACCGGAGGAACAACTTGTTGCTTAAGGTATTGACCATTTATACAGAGTGTCTGCTCACTTGTTTGGGGTTGGGGATAAAGACAGCGTCATGAAATGTCTGGAGTGAATGGCTAGATGGCATCAAACCCTGCTTGACAACATCTTACACAGAATACACATAATGAGTTCAGCTTCGGCCTGCAAAACCCCCTAATGTATCTTGAAATAATACATGGTCTAGAGGATGAGGTAATTCTTACTGCTCTCCCTGCCCTTCCGAGGGACCCTGACACAAGTGCCACCATTGACATAAGCAGCAGTCTGATTTGTTGGAGGAGAAGGCAGATTGTCCACGTGCCTCAACATGCATACTAGGCTTTATAATCTTGGCTCCCTTTGTTCAGATTCGAGGTGGGAAGATAAAAGTTCCACTTCTACCCGTACCCCTGCATCAGGAACACGGTATGCACCGATTAACATCACACCTGGGTGCGTACCTGGAGGCCTCTTTGGATGCAGGGGCCCAAGTTGATGCCATCAAAAAGAACACCAAATATTACTTGCGAGTATTGAGACAGGTGGCTCCACTAATTGCTCAAAATAACCGAGCCAAACTAGTAAGGGCTGTTATTTTGCCATGACTGGATTATTGCAATGTCCTGCTGGGGGGTGCCAGTATGGAACATATTCTTAGACTGCAAAAAATCCAGAATGCATCCGTTTGTATAGTTTATGGCATGAAAAGATATGAACCTACCTCTTTTGCCAGAAAGGAGTTACACTGGCTGCATATATTTGCCAGGATTTCCTTCAAAACACTGACCCTGTGCCACAAATGCGTCTATGGGACAGCTCCCAGTTATCTGAAGGACAAGATCACCATATATCAGCCCACTAAAAACCTGCGCTCCATCTCCGCCCAGCTTTTGCAGGTGGCAAGGACTAAGAAAGGGACGCTCCTTCCCAGTGCTCGTGTAAAAGGCATGGAATAACCTACCTCTGGCACTCAGAGAAGAGACCAATGACTTGGCTTTTAGAAAGCTCTTGAAAACGATACTTTCCATCTAATCTTCGGCCATCCTCACTGTCCTCTTTCTGCTTGTGAGGGAGCGCCTAGATGCCCTAGGGCTTTGGCGCTATAGAAATGTTATAACATAACATAACATAACATCATCTTCGTCCTTCGAACCTGTTTTAATAAAAGGTTTCCCTAACTAAAAATGTATAATGGCTTCCCAAAGTAAGTTGGTGTCTCAAGCTAAGAGATGGCTTCCTAAACTCAGAACACAAGAAACAAATTCCCTTGGAATCTTCCAGCTCCTCTTATGGTTTGGTGTAGTCCCCTTCCTGTAGTCAAACTCAAACCACAAAGGAAACATGAAGTTGCATGCTCTAATATAGGTGCACAAACACGCTTCATACCTAGGAACTCAACCAAGTTATTAGGTGAGTCCTCAAATCACACTTGGAATCACAATCTAACCCACCTTCTTGGCAAATTCCCAGCTCCCTTGAGAACATTACAATGTGAATCATTCTCTTCTCAGAATCCTTGTGCAGGCTCGGAATTGCCCCCAGGTTCCCTGGGAAGTATTCACATTTAGAGGTTTAACACACAGTAACCCGAAGGCCGGCTCCATGCAGTTTCTCCCGGGCTCAATTGTCCATGAGAAAAGGGAGATGAGTGGGGTGCGGGATTGTATGACAGACCCCAAAAGGAACCATACAGTCTCGAGTGTCCTCAAATACCTGCAACATCACCAACCAATCAGTGGCCAGCATGCACTCCAGCCCAATCTCAAACTGTGAAAATGCTGTCCACCAAACTCACTGGGCCTCATTATAAGTTTGCTGGTCTGGAAACAATGGTGCCGAAAGCTCAAGAGCACCCTTGTTTCCGGACTGTCAAACTTGTTTGCCTGCCAGGGCCGCTGTGCCTGACATGTCTAACCCTGCAGGGGGCAGCGGCCACGATAGGCACACTTTTCATGGAAGCGCTGGCATTGGTAGCAATGGTGCTGGCGCTTCCGAGTCCCCAATCCCATAGTGTTCTATTGGACTATATGGGAATGAGGACTAACATTTTACCAGTGCCTGACTTCCCGGGACGCCAGACTTGTTGTGTCCCTGGGGCACCGGGAAGTCAGGTGCTGGTAAAATGTTACGAGTCCGACGTCAACCTGCCGTTAGCAGCTGAAAGGTTACCACAGACTAGTAATGAGGCCCACTGTCCCACCCACCAACAAGCTCAACATCCATCTCATCTACTGGCCACCAGGCCCCATCACTTCCTTCAAAGAATACCTCATGTTTATCATCAACCCCACCATCAAGCCCAGCTCAAAAATCCTAATCCTGGGAGACCTCAATCTTGGCCTCAATGACCCCACAGACCCACATGCTAAAAGCCTAGCCACTATCCTCAATCATATCTGTTGTGCCGAGAGAACCACTGAACCTACCCATATCCATGGCTGCACCCTAGATTGGATTGCTGAACTTAACTGCCATGGGTCCGTCCTCACCACCACTATGTGGTCTGACCACCACACTATCACATTCAACCTCCCAAAAAACAAGAGGCCCATCCCCCATACCTTATGAAACCTGAAGCTTTAGCCCGCTGCACCAAATACATTAACAAGGACCATTTCACTCCCCTCCTCTCCGCCCTCATAATCCCATCCAACACAGACAAATACCCAGAGTCCTTAGTCAAATTGTACAACACCCCATTGCTCTAGTTGTTGACACTCTAGCCCTGCTTTAAAAAAGAATGTCTGGTTCACCCCTGAGCTCCAGCCCTTCCATGTCAAGAAATGTGCTGCAGAATCAGCGTGGAGAAAAGACCCTTCCACAATTTCTAAAGCCCTGTATACCTCACTAGCCAAAGAGAATAAAAGAGCAATTCACATCACCAAAGCCTGGACCTACAGTGGCAGAATAAACAACGCGCAATGCAACATCCACAATCTCTTCTCAATCCTAAGTGAACTTGAGTCGCCAGTCTGCCCTCCCTCACACTTCATAGATGACATCTGTTGCACCAAGGAACAAGAAGCCCTCACAGGGAAAATTGCCTCACTCCAGGTGAAAATCTGAGCTAAGCAACTGGCCATCCTCGCCAAATCACAACCGGCTAACTCCTCGCCCCCCACCCCTCCTACCATATGCCCCATTCCCCAATTTTACTTTCTCCCGGCATCGGAACCCAAAGTCACAACATAATCAAAGGCCTCAAACCCTTCTGATGCAAAGGAGATGCCTTTCTGGCGTGTATCATTAAAGACTGCGCCAAGACTCTTACACGCATCGTCATATCTATCATCAATTCCTCATTCGTAACAAATACTGTGGCAACTGTCCTGAAAGAAGCCTGGATCCTCCAGCTTCTAAAAAAACCCTCCCTTGTCCCCACCCTAAAATAACACCAATACAATATCAAAGAATCAGGCACACTCGTCCTGCTCCTCATGCTGGACCTATCAGCAGCATTGATATGATATGATATGATATGGTATTTGTAACACGCCTATACACAAGTGTTTCAAGGGGTGACGAGGCAGGGGGGGGAACAAGGGGAGACAGGCAACGATCCTACTAGGCCAGGTGTCATTCAGATCGCGCAATTGCAAGGGTAGGGGGACTGGGAAAAGTGCAAGGGGAAGGGGAGAGGGGAAAGTGCAGTACATGGTTAGTAGAATACTAGATAAATAATAGGGCCAGCTGGTGGCAAGTGCAAGGAGAGTGCAGTACATGGTTAGTAGAATACAGGATAAATAATAGGGCCAGCTGGTTGCAAGTGCAAGGTAAGTGCCGAGAGAAGGGGCTGTAGGATACAGAGACAGTCCCGTAGTGCAGGTAGGCAGTTTCATTCAAACTTGTGGACCACCATACCCTTTGCAACCACCTCACTACAACTGCAAACTTCTCCCCAGCAGCAACAGACTGGATCAAATAATGTCTATCAGACAGATCCTCCTATGTCTTTATGGATGTCCCACCAACACCAGTAACCTGAGGAGTCCCACAAGGGTTCTGCACTTTCCCAACCCTGTACAACATTTATACCAAACCCCTTTTTGATCATCTAGATGACCTCGGTATATCCTACACAAATTATGCCAACAACACCCAAATCCTCCTCCCCCTCTCTGGTTCATATCACCTTGATGCCACAACCATCAACTCAGTTTATGACATTGTCCAAAACTGGATGGCAACCCGTCAGTTATGCCTCAACAATGACAAAATGGAGATCCTCATTGTATGCTTGCACTGCACACTCCGCAGCATTGACCCAGTTTACAAAGATTTTGACATTGACATCAACTGGATCCAAACATCTTCTGCAGCCAAAACACTGGGCATCAGCATAGACACCACCCTTGACCTCTCTCACCAGGTCAACGCCAATGCTTCCTCCGCTGCCAACACCACAAAACGTTTGAATGCCAGAGAGGCCATTCCTCACCGCAACCAACTGACTCACCATAGGCAGAGCCATCACCAGTGCCAAAATGGATTACTGTAACACTCTCTTTGTAGGGACCTCCAAACTCAACTTGTGCAAACTGCAAACCATCCAAAACAATGCCCTCCAAGCAGCCCTAGATTTTTCCAAACATGACCACATCACAAAGGCCAGGAACGACAGCCAGTGGCTCCTTATCCGTGAGAGGATTACATTCAAGACCCTCTCCATCGTACACAGGCGCACCATAAACACTGCCCCGGCCTATCTATTTCAAAGGGTGGAGAAAAACCCCCTTGCCCTCTAAGATCCATGAACAGCAATCTCCTCAGAGTGCTCACCTTCATTAGAAAGACCACAGGAGGACAGAACTATCCTGTTATGGCTACCATCCTCTGGAACAATATCCCCATCACCCTGAGAAAGGAACCCTCCTACTGGACCTTCAGAAAAAAACAAAAACATGGCTTTTCTCCTAAAAAATCCCCCAAGCTAACTAACTAAGACATTCTAATACCTGTCTCCCCCTCCTCCACCACTGAACCTCGAACCAAGACTTTTAAGACACCATGACACCCCTCCCGCCCTGGTGTGTTTTCTAGTTTGTTTCTTTCATTCGCTGCACTATGTATTTTATTTTTGTCTCACAATTTAACTAGCGCCTAGATACTCAATGGTTCAGTGCGCTGCAACGAATGCATAAATAAATACATTACAACTTGCCTTTTTGCTCACTGAAGAAACAGATCTCTTTATTTTAACATTGAAAACATGCTATTTTTGAAATTTGACAAAGTGCATTTCTAGTATTGATTGGGTCATAAAAATAATATAAACATTTCCAAGCACATTAGCAAAACTTATAATTATCATGATAATTATGTTTTATTAGATGGTTATCATTCCAAGCTGAACAGCATGGTACCCAAAAATGGTATTCTCTCAAAACGACTCCACAAGAAATGGAATGGAGCCCATAGGACCAATGATGGTTTGAGGCATTTTGAACACATAAGAGTGATCATAGTTCTGCCAGTTTGACAAATAATCAGTGAAACAAGTTTGAATGTCTTAATCTATTAGTACACTCTGTTATTATGCTCAGTTAATCCTAAACAGCAGTCACCATAAAAACATAACATAAAAACATTTGCAAAAACGAATAATATATGGTGAATCCATGGTTTTCACCCCAGAATGAAAATATCATGCTGGGGTCAAACCAAACGTTTTTGGGGCAGCAGGGATGTTGACGTCGTGCTCCCAATCCACCTGCAATAACAATGAAAATCGCATTGGTTAAAACAGGTGTAAGACAATCCTGTCTGCCTGCTCCTTTTTAATGTACTAGCTTGATTGAAATATGCCTCAGGACTGGAAAATGAGGCCCTTGGCCATGGCAGTTTGAAAATATGGCATATGCCTTTCCATAAATGACTGTACTGATTTGCTATTCCGCTGCCTTTGAATTGCACCACACTAGAACTGTGCCACTCTTCTTTGAATGTAGCCAAAATAGAATTGTACTGATTCTGTTAACACTGCTTTAGAATGTACCACATATTCATCACCCTCGACCACCAAGCATGGGAGGAGGTGTTTATCCACTGCAGGTGTTTCCCTCTGGAACAGTCTCTCTGCCTCTCTCCCTCTTGAGTTGGATCTCCTTAAGTTCCAGAAACGCCTCAAGATTTTCCTCTTCGCCTCCTCCTTCCCTCTCCCTCTCCCCTGCTGACCACCTCAGTCTGCTCTATCGCTCTCTTCCTCTACTTCTGCTCAGTTTCGCTGACTGGTTGACTGGTGTACATTCAGAGCATCACACGTCCCAAGCCTCTATCGCCAGTCTCATGCACTTGCCTTTGGGCCTTGCTCTTGCTGCTGCACTACTGCACTTCGTTCACAACCCAAGAGAGTGGTATCTCTCTGCACTTTACCCATGTTCTCACGGGACAGGTTGCCCCCCCATGCACTTCCTGTTCTGTGCACCTGAATGATCTGAATGTACCACTAGTAAGATTGTTTGTCTTGTCTTCCTTATGTCTTCCCCTCCCATGCACGGTTGCACTTTGAAACACTTGTGTATAAGTGCATAATAAATAAAAATTATATCAATCAAGCGCTATGACTCATAATTTACTTACCAGTTGTGAGACAGTGGCTAGTGCAATCATTGGATCTAAAATCGACTACTGCAGCAGTTTGCTGGTGGGGATTGGAAAGGGCGAGGTAGCCAGGCTGCAAGTAATACCAAACAGCACTATAAGAGCCATTTCGGGACTGAAGAAATTTGATCAGGTCTCGAATGCAAGAAGAGACCTTCACTGGCTCCCCAGAGAGGCCAGAATGGAGTTTTGCCCACTAACTATCACTTATAAAGGTTTATCATGGCAGTATCCAGGATACCTGGCAGACAGACTCAATAGGAAAAAGGAGATCAGAACGCATAGATGCAATGAAGTCATGCTATTGGAAATGCCAAGAGCTAAGTTGGCCCTGGTCAAAAGAGGGGCTTATTGGACTGGAGCATCTCTGAGCTGGAATGTTTTGCTTCTGGATCTTAGAGGATGTATGTCCTTGGAGAGTTTCAAGAAAAGTTGAAAACTTTCTTGTTCAGCATAGTTTAGATATCCCCCGGATTTATATTTGCATTGTCTCGTAACATCTTGGTAGAACCTTGATCCCATGCGCCTGTATGCTTCCCGGTGGTCTTGTTGGTGTGCATTTACAAATAAATAAATAAATACATACAGCAGATTCCCACGCAAAATGTGTTCCAGCTGTTCGCGTAGCTTGACTTTTTAACAATTTGACACAGCACCCTTTCCACACACCTTTGGAGACTGTTAGAAACCTAGCCGTTAACTACCTACCTTCCTTCTGACTATAAATGAGCACATACATTTTACCACTCCTTTCATTACTTTCAACACAGACTGCAGCCTTCCGAATGGCGTTCATCCTCACAGCGCTTTGAGGTCAGACCAATGGCAGCAGGGGCTATACATATGCCACTTAACATAACACACATTTCCTGTAATGTTCTTAGTCTGGAACGTATCACTGTATTATGAATACAATCCCAATCTTACTGCATGAAATTATAGTATTAGTGCTGGTGAATGAAAACGCGTTGCTCTCATGCAACGCCATCACCACAATCCCCAGCAGATTTGCACCTGCATGGATAAAGGGCTCAAATATTCTTTCAATGTGACAAATGTGCAGGCCGCTGAGTTGCCGCTCAATGCATTGCTTTCCAGAATGAATCAGATCTGTATGCAGTGGGAACAAGCTGCAGTAAACACACCCAAGCTTACCAGCTATTTGACTGATTAAAGTTTGGATTTGGTGTGGCACTCGATGATAAGGAGCTGGACCTTTGGCAGTTCTCATTAAAAATGTATTGGTCGGATTCTGGGTGACTCTGTAGAGTGGCATACAGATGAGGTGATTGTCCAGAACTGGGAATAGCTGAATCGCTGAGGCAAAATAATTGAATATCCTTTTGGAGTGTATTCCCAAATCCTCATGATAAAATGTTGTAGAAATGAGCCTAATCTGCAGATATAGCGCCATTCTCATGATCAGTCCGCTACTAGCTGGCAGGATCGGTTGCAATCTAAGTGCTTGCGTCGGGCATCGGGCCAGTCTGCAATTCAGAGGTTCGATTCTTAGCATGGCAAGCTCAAACTTTCATTATTTTCATGTCTACGCATTCTTAATAATATCTATTTTAGAAGCTGTAGAAGCTTCTGGAAATCTGGCAATGAAGCACTTTATAAACAAATGAAATTATCATTATTATAAGTATTATTATCCGTATTATATTAAGGATTCATTGTGTCCCAGAAAAAAAGGTGCAATGTGTGCCTATTCTCCCTTAAACTGGCGTTAAAGATTATATTTTAGGGCCAAAATGGCGGATCTTATGTCCCTCTGCTGGTGGTACCAGAGGATCCTACTTAGCATTGCCTTATTGTAACACTGGCCTTACCCTGGTTCTGCCACACCTGCTTGAACATTTTTCTAAGCAATCTACATATGTATGTGTAAAGCCAAGGGGGCGTAAAATGGGTCTTCAGACCTTCCTAGGCACCCATTTATATAATGTATATAATTATATCTTTTGTAAAATCATGTATTAATAATAATAATAATAATAATAATAATAATAATAATAATAATAATAAATAACAAGAGAATTTATAGAGCACAAGGTTATCTTGGCGCTAGAATATCACAGGGCGTACCCATAGCCCAGGCTAAAAGAGAAAGGTCTTCAAGGAGCGTCTGAATTCTAAATGATTAGTAATATTTCGCAGTAACGGTGGTAGAGTATTCCAAAGTCAGGCTGCTGCCAAAGAAAAGGGCTAACCCCCCGCCCTAGCTCACTGGAAAGTTGGGACAGAAAGCAAACCAGCCTCCCACGAGCAAAGCTCCCAGCTTGGAAGGTAGGAGACAAAATTGTCCTGAAGATAGTCAGCCCCCTGGCCATGGAGTGCACAGTGAACCAGACAGAGTGCCCTAAAGTTAAATTGCTGGGCCACTGGCAGCCAATGTAGAGACCCCAAGATCGAGGTAGTATGACTTCCATAAGGGGACCGAGTAGCAAATGTGGCCTCCAAATGTTTAAGTTGCTGCGATCATTGAACCAGACCTTTAGGCTGGACCAGGTACAGCACATTACAGTAGTCCAGGAGACTAAGAAACAGAGCTGCTACCACTGGAGGCAGTAGATGAAAAGGTATGAGGGGGAGCGCTTTCCACAAGATCCTCAGATAGAAGTGTCCCACCTTTACAGACGGCTGAAACCTTGTGAGTCATAGAGATGGTAGAGGAGAGCATTACCCCAAGGTATTCCACAACAGTGAGTGTGGTGGGAAGACAGATCAATGTGGGTGGCCAGAAAGAAAATACCCAAAGTGATGGCAGAGGAGGGGTACCCACCACCAAGACTTCCGTCTTGTATCCATTAAGCTTCAGACAGTTATGGTTCATCCATTTACCCACGGCCTCTAGGTAATGGGAAAGGCATAATGACACCCCAGTCTGATCAAGGTCTAACCGGATCAGGATCTGGGTGTCATCCTGAGGAACACCAAAAGTAAGAAAGCAAAAAGGTGAGGTGAAAGGGGGGAGTGAAAGAACTTGGCCTCTCTCAGCCAGGAACGAGGTGAACCAGGCCAATACCGGGCCAGAAATCCCAGCATGAGTCAGGCGGGTCAGGCAGGTCAGCAGGGAGCGGTTGTCAACAGTGTCAAACGTAGAAAAATAAATACAACAAAATCAGGGCACCAACCTCACCCCCATCAACCAGCCAGGCCATGTCGTCCAGTAAAATACAAGTAGTAATAGTCTGTTATAAACTACCACATTGTTGATTCCTCCCACTTTAATGCACCCTTAAAAAGGATACTACCGTTGGTGACAACTTTTAATTTTCTTTGGGGACCAGACATTCCCACACTGAGGGAAATGGAGCGTACCTATCTCCAGATCATGTCAAAACATTTTTGCAACACTTTTTCGAGCCGGAATTGAGAAAAAAACAATAGGCTTTATGGGCATGTCTAAACATATAACAGCTCTGCAACAATCACCTAACCTGCTGAGAAATCTGTGCTGGGTACTGCTATAAAATCGCGTACTTCCCCTTACTACTCCCACACCTGCAAAACAGCTTTGGACTGTTTCCCTTCCCCTCCAATGAAGTCTTAGCAGGTCCACTCATGAGGTGGCCTTCCCACTTTGAAGTGACTAGCACTTGCTAATTTTGCAAGATGCATGCTTACACTTCACCAGGCATGCACCCAGCAAGAGAGGAGCCAGAAGCCCTACCTGGCTAATTGATCTAGGTGACTAAGACACTCAATCTGTACATTTTTTGTTTTGCTAGTTGCAAAATCTTCACAGGGGCAAAATGACAATCCTCCCTGATGATTCAAGTAGAATGGGACAACTGGCCACTCTGTCCCCATGTACTTGGTGCCTATTAATGTTACTACCGCGCTCAATAATACATTACTGAAGTGCCAGTCTTGTCTTGAAGCCTTACACCACCAATTGTTTCCTTGTTTTATAGATAACCTAGAGCAATGTGGCTTCCTGAACTCTTTTCTGAATGCTTCATTGTTTTCATTCAGACATTCTGGAATGATATCTGCAATGGTGACTGTGATTGGAAACTTAGAGGGCCTCTTTGTCCCGTTGATTTACACCGAGTGCAGCCGGTTTCTGTCGGAAAAGGAAAACTGGTCATTATCCATGTGACAATGACATATTTTTGCAGCAGTTTAAAGTTGGACGTAGTGCTAATACAGAATGGTATTACCACTAGATCAAATGTTGCCTTTGTGCAAAAATTGAAACTTTGCCCTTGTGCTAATATCATGCAACTTTGCAATTCCCCGGTGCAAATTTTCTGTTGCACTGGAGCACCATGCAGACACTCGGTTGTCAGATTCCTGAGCACCCTTCCCATGCTGCCAAGGATCACAATTCAAGGATGTTGAGAAAAATCACTGTTGGGATATAACTGCAACGTCCTAGACAGGTGAAGTGATCAGACTGTGAAAAATATATTAACATGATTCCTAGTGCTAGCAGTTCTCATTGGGCAAGGCATAATGCGCATGTATACATTTGTAAGTAGCTTTGACACATACTAGGAACACCATATAGCTATACAGAAGAAGCAACAATGTATTTGTGTTTCAGTTGCAGAGGTTAAATAGGAAAATGTAGTTTGCATTTAGCAGTAGTGCACAGTGTTATGTTTAAGGGATGTGCGAGTAGATAGCTGACATAGGTAGGCTTAGGAGATGGAGCCAGCGAAGTGTTGTGGTAAAGGTGAGGTTCCGGGGACTAAGGTAGCAAGAGTTCTGCCATTTTAGATTTTAGTACATGTTACAGAATGTATTTTTGAGGAGACAAAGGCTCAATGTGGAGCTGTGGCTCTTTCCAGGTAGCCATGAGACAATTCCACCTTCCTTCCCCCCCCAGGGAGAAGTTATGATGCTATGGTCACAGGCAACTATGCTGCTTCAATAACAGTTAATCGACCCGAGCTGCAGAGATCAGAGGAGCTGGGAATTTTCTTTGGATCGAGGCAGGAAGGGTAGAGATGCACCCTTTGAAGCTTAAATTCATGTGAGCAGGGCATGTGGTCTGTGATGCCAGGAGACCTGGCGTGGATTTAGAGCACTACTGCCATTAACCAAAGAGCGGTCATCCTATTTGAATTGCAGGTGCTGCATTTTAGGGATAAATACATAAGTGAAATATGCTGGCATAAAATGTTTGCCCCGATTAGGTCATTCATTGGCACCTGGGTTTCCAGAGAGATAAGGGGGAGACATGCAAGGGCTGCACCGTGATTTGGGATGGGAGGAGCAGAGATTTTGCCAATAAATGTATCTACAAGATCAGGGAGCTTTGTTTGCATGCCATGCCACAGTGTCTGGTATAATAAGAAGGCCCACTGTATTATCAAGGCAGAGTTGACCTTGGTATTCACACTTTGATCAGGATCTGATGAAGGGGTGAATATCACATAATGGTGAAGAATGTTTACTCATCTAAGAAATGTATTATGGTAACAATACAGCAGGTAGTTAATCAACTCTTAAGTTACATAGTAATGATGTAACAGGTCACATGCTTTGGATGATATGTTTACATAATATGTGACCAATAGGGCAATGTACTACAGGAGATTTTTACAATTGTGTATAGGTATTAGCCAATGGGGAGTGCAGGATTGTGTTGTACATTTCTTTATGCATAGTTTTGTTAATTTGCCTTTTTCCTCTATAAAAGAATTACATTCTTTTGGTGGGGAAAACTCTATGTTATTTTGGTTCTACTTAACTGTCTGGTACTTTTGCATATAATAAAACCTTGTTTTCCTTGCAAACGGTGCATCAATTATTTCTCCTATTTGGGATTGTTTTTATTGTTCAGGTTTTGGGTCATTCTTTTAGCCTGCACCAGCCCGGTTTGTAATAAAGGTCAAATGTAAAACTATGCCTCGAACATGAAAGAGATTGGATAATGCAAGAGTCCAGAAGACAGGCATAGTAAATTGCATTGGAAAACAATAGGAAACTCAATGTCACACATAGAAATGGGTATCAATGTCCTTACAAAAAACAACTGTTGGCAAACCATATTCTTTTAATGCAGCATAGTGAAGTTGTTTTTAATCAATTTAAAGTTAATTTCAGAATAAAAATCCATAACACGTCAAAACCAATCGCATGAATACTAATTATATAAATGCAAAATAAAGAAAAAGATGAAACATAATATTTTCAAAACCAAAGGATTAGCCTTGTCACAGATTTAAAGACACGGTACACTCTTTCTACTGGCCAGGGATGTGGCGCACAATAAATACGCTTTTAATTTTATTGATTTCAGATTCAGCTTTGAGAAGGCAGCCAACTTGTCTCACACCCCCCTTGACGCACACCCCGTTTCGCAATGGACCATGAACCAGGCTGGTTGTAATAATGAAATAGTTATTTATTTTAAATTGAAATGGTAAGTAAACAAATTCAATATAGGGCAGCAATCACCAGTGTGGTGATAATTACACAGCAAAATGATAGGATACCTTTCATTTAACGTTCTACCATCAGACAAATCAATGCAAAATGGAATGGAAGCAGGATTACTTTTTGGTAATAGTTTTAAATTGCACAACCGTTATGCATTCCCCTGCAACGCTCCCTCAAACGCCTGTTAGCCAAGCTTTGTGTGGGCAGAGAGGAGTAGCAAGGAGTCAGGTATAATAGGCAAAAATAGATTGAAAATCCTACCTAAAACCCCTGAATGGAAGGCCAAAATCGGATTGAACCCTTGAAAAATGATTACTCAGAATTACTGAATAGTTATTTTACATGTGCGGTTGAATGGATAAGACAGGGATTTGTGCGGATGTACTAAAGAAGCAAGAAAACATATAAGCTACAAGGCAAGGTACTAAACAAGGCAAGGCAAGGTACTTCGTCAACGCCTCCTTCACCACGGGGAGAGTCCCCGCCTGCCTAAAGGAAGCATGGGTCCGACCCCTCATAAAGAAACCCACACTTGACCCCACCTCCCCTAATAACTACCGCCCCATCACCACTGTCCATTTCCTCCTCAAGATTCTAGACAAAGCAGCCTACCTGCAGGTCCAGCACTTCCTCGAAGAACAGAACCTTCTTGGACTGAGACAATCCGGCTTTCGCCCTAGGCATGGGACAGAGACCGCCCTACTCGACCTAAAAAACCAAATGGACGACGCAAGGGACCAAGGCAAACCTGCCTTGCTCCTTCTCCTGGATCTGTCGGCAGCCTTTGATCTTGTAGACCACGACATCCTCTGCCACCACCTCTCCTCCACAGCCAACTTCTCTCAAGAAGCCATTACATGGATCGCCTCCTTCCTCCAAGGCAGGACCATGCAGGTCTTCTCCGACCTAGCCACTGCATCACCCTCTATCATGCTATGTGGGGTGCCCCAAGGCTCCTGCCTCTCCCCCACCCTCTACAACATCTTCACCCGCCCCCTCTTCCTCATCCTTGACGCCATGGGCATCTCTTACACCAACTACGCCGACGACACACAGATCCTTCTCACTCTGACAGGCAACTATGACACGGACTCTGCTACCCTCAACAACATCTACAACACAATTCAAATGTGGATGGCTATCAATGGCCTCTGCCTTAACTCCGACAAAACTGAGCTCCTACTCGTAGGCTCCCCTGACACCATCAAGAAACTTGATGCTCAGTTCAGCCATTTCACCATTGACTCAATCACGATCCCAGTACTTGACACGGTAAAAACACTAGGCGTCTACTTAGACTCCAATCTATCCATGACCAGACAAGTAAACGCCATTGCCTCCTCTGCCGCTTACCATGCAAAACTCCTTAACGCAATCAGACCTTATCTGTCAAAAGACACCTGCACTAACATAGCCAGGGCCATAACCGGCTCGCGACTTGATTACTGCAATATTCTTTTCCTTGGGACCTCCAACAAAAATCTTGAGAAGCTCCAAGTAATACAGAACAGTGCCCTACGCGCTGCACAAGGCATTGCCAAGAGAGAGCACATCACTGCTGCCAGAAAAGCTTCCCACTGGCTCCCCATAAAGGAGAGGATCCTATTCAAGGCTCTAAGCATCACCCACAAATGTGTCCATCTTGCCGCCCCAATGTACCTTTCGCAGAGGATCCACCTGGTCTCCTCCACAAGACCCACTAGATCACCCTATGCCAGCATGCTCTCAGTACCCAGGGTAAAAAAGACCAGAGCAGGGGGCTCCAGTTTCCCGTACCTCGCTGCTGTACACTGGAACACCCTCCCTAGCTCCCTGCGCTCTGAACCCTCACTGACCGCCTTTCGGAAAACCCTGAAAACGACCCTGTTCATCTAACAATTACATGGCCTAGCCCTCATAATTGTATTGTATGATGTATTATGTGATATATCTGATCACAGGTCACTGCCTTACTGTAACCCAAGGCACAACCTGCTCACATTGTAACTAAGTCTTCCTGCAAGTAACAGTGCCACAATGCCCCTGGGCTGCCTGCGCGCTATATAAATTTAATAAATAAATAAACATGCATACAGGTTAGAAAATCAACTTTGGGAAGGAAAAACAGTGCAGCAAGAATCACACGTGGCATAATTGTAACGTTTTGCTGATGAGTTAAAAAGGCACACAACAGGTATAATACTGAAGTGAAAGGGTGACTCTTTATGGTTGACAGTGTGGGATACTTAAAATGAAAGGAAAAATTGGATTTTTAAAAGGGACACACTTTCACAGGAAAACTCGGGTTTGTTAGCAAACTGATTTGTTTTACTGCAACTATATTTTAGTGGCTATATTATTAAATAAATACACGCTACAGAACCACGTTAATTTGCAAGGTTAACCTATTCATGCCACGTTCATGTCTATGGGAAATTAATTTATTCAGAATAGTAATAGCTAAGGGCTTACACAACGGACTGAGATGACTTGGAAAGAATTACACTACACATGGAGACTAACATGTTCTTTTAAGAACAGGATGCACAGAGAATTTAGACAATTTACTTATAGGATTTCTTATAGGATTGGACAGAATGCAAGGGAACAGAGAAGTTTATGCAGCTTTTAGTTTACTGGGGAGGGGTGATAATTACAAAATGCACTTGAATCAGGTAGTTTGGACAGCAAACCGGGTCTCTGGACAGCGGGACAAGGATCTGGTCACTGCACAGTGACAGGGCTCTCCTTTTAGGGAACAGCGGTGCAACTTGGGTCTCGTCACAGTGAACAGCGGGGTGCATCAGCTGGGCAAGGACAGGTCTTGTCACTGGATTATCTAAAGGGTCAGCAGCCTTTCCCTCTTTCTCCCTGAATTATTGAACCCAGGGAAGTGACATCAGTTTTAGGGTGTGTGTTCTATGATGTACATTGTTATACCACAGTTATTTTTGCCAAAATCAGTTATGAAACAAAACGCTTATATTTGCAATTGTTGTCATCATAAAAATTAGATAGGCAGACCCCATATTTTACAAGGCATATGCCGTTCCAAATCCCAAGTTTGTGCAATGATGTTTTGTCCTTCTGGCAATCTTTCACCATTTCTATGGACAACATTTCACCTAAGATTCTACAAATGGCTACACATGAGTCTATCAATGTTGGGCATATTTCGATTACATTTTTACATCTGTGTCATGTACGCTTTCTTCAGGAATGCTTCTTTAAGGCCGTTCACGTCCCCCACATGCTAGGATAATGCGCATAGTCTCTTTTTACTGATACAAAAATTAGATTAAAACCCATCATAATTTCACATTACTGATTATTCTGATTACTGAAATAAATGTCTTAATATACAAGGTCTTTTAAATCAAGTGGGCTGGCTGTGTTCCCAAAAGTGGGCAGTCTTTCCAACCCTCCAGTCAAATGTTTTCCCTGGTCACTTGCCCAGAGGTTGCCATGGCTTCTCATTTGAAGTTCTTCAGTTTGAATGCAGGGAATTTCACACCTCTGAGGCAAACACATTATTGGAATCCCCCTTTGTTCTTGGGAGCTTCTCTGACATGCAGTCTGAGGCAACCCGTAATTATCACACTTGTCAGTCCATTGCCCTTGCTGTATGAAATCAAAGGGAGTGCGATATTTGGCCTTCAAGCCAAACTGGTATAACAGGAATGCCTGCCTCAGTTAGTATGTTGAAGTTTCTTTTTGTGAAGAAAACTAAAATAACACAGAGTAAAATATACCTTGCAGCTTTTCTTCCCCAAAATATACAGTTGTGTTTCTGGGCATTTTACAGTATTCTTTCCCATTTAGGTTCCATAATGTCATTTCATTTCTTTGCCAAGCAGTGTAACACAGGTTCATTTTATTTTTATGTCCATTTAAAAATGCAGTTTTCCTCGCATTTTGCTTTCAGTCAGCTTTCATAGCTCTGGTCAATTTCTACCCACGGGGATATGTTCAAGAAACGGGTTCTTCATTAAAACTGACATCAGGCAAAAGAGAGCGAGAGCTTCATTTGAAGTGCTGTGTGTGTGTTAATTTGTTTCCAAAGTAAATGTTGAATGCAGCCTGAAATATAATTCCTGATTTTCATAAACTTTATTTGACACACCAATGCCGTTCAGGGAGGAATGGCCCACATTTGATGATGATAAGCTTGAATATAGATGGACATGGCTCTGTTTTACTACAACCAACCTGGGTGATGTTTGAAGATGAAAATCTCACCAGTGCAAGGTATTTTTAAATGCAGAACATTTTCTCGTGCAGTTTTACATTTTTGAGGTGACAGCACAGCAGCGCTGAGCCAAGCTGCCTTTGAACTCTTCTCTTTGGGTGCACATGAAGAAAATAAATGCAGCTATTCTTGGGGTGTCTGTGTTTCATCTCGCCCCATATGTACTCAGCAGAGACAGCGCAGCCATTATTTTTGTGACTGCTAACATGCAGTTTTGTGATGCAGGGGTTTCTGTTAGGCTGGTAAAAGTACCCCACAAAATCCCCCCTCGCTGCTTTCCCAGGACTTCCTGTTGAGGGAGAGCAGGGCAAAGTGGGGTTCATCTAGTGGCATTCTTCTTTTATCTTTCGGTTGGAGAGTGTGGGGCACCAACCACTTTCCTTCCTTCTCTTTCCAGGACCCCAGGGAAGTCCTCATCGGTCTAGGAGGGAATGGAATTAGTACTCTAATAGTATATGGAAAAAAACAGGTTTTAGAATCATTCACTGACACTTTTCCCGGAAGGTTGACATCAGTGGAACAAGGTATACATTTACAATACTCATCTAGTGGCATTCTTCTTTTATCTTTCGGTTGGAGAGTGTGGGGCACCAACCACTTTCCTTCCTTCTCTTTCCAGGACCCCAGGGAAGTCCTCATCGGTCTAGGAGGGAATGGAATTAGTACTCTAATAGTATATGGAAAAAAACAGGGTTTAGAATCATTCACTGACAGTTTTCCCGGAAGGTTGACATCAGTGGAACAAGGTATACATTTACAATACTCAGAAGTCTTTGAACAATATCAGAAAACAAATTACTTAACAAGGCCCAGACATAATTGAACTTTTACACCATGGTTCAGTGATATATTTTTGCAATAACAATGAAGTAAAGTAGTCCCTGTTAGATAGATATACCTATGAACCTACCTATTCCCTTCTGCTTTTACTTTTTCTTTATTCTCATTCTCCAGATGTCTCCTCTATTTGATTTTCCTTTGGCTCCTCAATCCTCAGCTGCAAAGTGTGTCTGGGGTGACAACTTTTTTAACTGATTAATGTGGACCCATTTCTCTTCTGACAGCTCTCCTTTGGGGATGCAGATTCTGTAGTCGACAGGTGAAACTCTGTGTATAATTTCAAAGGGACCGTGCCAGGAGGGGAGAAATTTTGCTCCTTAGTCTGGTTCCTCTGAGAATTGTACAAGTAGAACCTGTCTCCTACTTGGTATTCCTTTTTTTTTGTTTTTAAGTCATATTGAGTTTTCATCCCCTCTGCCGATTTATCCAGATTCCACTGAGCATACGCAAAAGAATGCTGAATGTATTTTCTTAGATTCTCAACATAATTATTTGTTGTGGAGGCGTTTATCAGTGTCTGCTCTTGTGTTCTATAGAGCAGATGTTGACGTAGCACCATTTTTCCGTCCATTCATTAGCTCAAATGGAGACATTTTGGTCGGAGAAGATGGTGTAGATCTGATGGCCATCAGGACACACGGCAATCGGATATCCCAACTTGGCCCAGGATCTGCCACAAACTTTGTTAAAATGCTCACAATGGTGTTATTGTACCTCTCAACTCCCCCATTAGAGGTGGGCGTTATGCAATATGAAGTTTCCTTTTAACCCAAAGTATCTCCCACATCTTTGTCATCACTTCGCTGTTGAAGTGACTTCCTTGGTCTGACTCAATCCTTTGGGGAAGGCCAAAACGTGAGAAGATGTGGTTGATCATCAGGGCAGCTCCACCAATTTCGTGAACAAGCATGTTACGGTTAACATGTACTTGCTCCCCATAGAGGAGCGATTCATGGGCCCGATGAAATTGTTAGGGAGAATTCTCTGTTTAGGCTGAATTTCCTAACCTAGTGAGTCCCCCAGCAGCTTTGCTGGATTTCTGGAGTTTGTTTTTTTCCATCCTGCCAAGAGTGAGACTCTTTTCTCCCACTCTTGGACATGAATGTGGTTAATTCCTGTGAATGTCAATGTTTTCTATGGGCTAAGGGGTCTTTTACTCCATAGGGTCTCATATGTTTTGCTATGTGTGTTACACCGCACCCTCCATGCCGTAACACTGGGGTGTCCTAGAGGATCCCCACCATAGACTCCATACCCTGGGACTGACTACTGTCTCCCAGGGCATGTAAAGTCACCATTGGCTTTACTAGACCTAAATTTACTAACAGAACTAGTACAAACCATCCTATTGTGGACGTACTGGTAGGGGTCATTCGATTACCCCTGGGTCTGTTGTTCGAGGGGGCACTGTCCCGACCCCCCTCGTCGAGTTTTGGCTGGTGGCAGTGGAAACTACTTGTTATATTCGACCCCGAATATAACTCTATGGGATTCTTCTCATTGTTGGGGGCTAATACTTTTTCCCGTTAGTCTCTAACATACCGCCGGTTTATTTGTCTTAAATAAATCTACCGGTTGGTATTTTCTGCCAGAACTCGGTTTTTAAAATAGTGTCTGTGTTCGCCTCTGTAACTCCGAACTAAAGGTTGAGCCCTTTGTTCCACTTTTGGCGGGCTTCTGCACAGAAGCCCTCCAAAGTGGTGCCATTCTGTCTGGGTACCACAGAGGGTGTGGGAGGGGCTTTAGGCACCCTGGACTGAGTTGCCTTGCCAACTCAAGTCACACTCTGGTGTGATTGGCCCAAGTGGTGAGCCACCCCGCTCACCACTTAGCATGTGTTGATTGACAGCTAGGCTGAATGAATGGGGGTTTTCTGATTAAAACAGGGCTTTTGGGACTGGATCTTCAGAAGTCGCCACAGGCCCTAAGAATCCAACGAGGGTAAAGCTGAGCCGATCTGCAACGACGACCCCTACGGTGGAGCCCTGCTGACCCGACTCGGCACTTCCCAACGACAGAGGAGATCTCCCTGCTGGAGAGTCTTCTTCCCCTGACTGTTGGGAACAACCAGTCCATTTGCTTTTTCTTCGCTTCCAGGACGTAGTGGTCGAATTGCCCGTGCTGAGCACCCCGGCAACCCGATAGCCACTAACCACTGTACCGCGACCAAAAGGTGGTGCCTTGTGACGGAGCACTCCGCGGCTGGTCTCTTCCCTGGTGGTGCAACGATCTTCAACTTTCCTTCGACGACGAGAGCATCTCATCTCTTGGCAAAGCCCCGACTTGCATCCACCACCAGGAACAACTGCCCATGCCGGAGCTGTCTCTGCACTTACAAGGTACCGTGTCCGCCTGGCCTCCCTCGTGTCGGGTAGCGTGGGGTGGCTTAAATCTCTACCTTCCCCCTGGGTTGCCGCCAGGCCTTCTTAACTTTCCGTTATAAACTGGTCCAATCTTTCTGTGACAATTTGCTACAAAAACTCGAAGTGCATCTCCACTGTGATACTTTTTGGGATTTATCGCCTTGCCTCTCTCCGAGTGAGCCTGGCTTCTGAACTTTGTGATCTACAGTAGACCCTGCCTTACTTGCCTTGCATTTGTTTCGTAAAAGTGTTGGTACCGAGTTGGTTTCATACCCTGCCTTTTCTCTCCCGATCTAACGAATATTAGAGTGCCATCTAGGTTAAAGCATTCACCTCTGTCTGCAAATAAGTGGTGCTGTTGAACCTAGACTTGTCGAAATATTGTTAGGGGATTGATTTACTTATAGTAATTGTAATTGAAGTTGGTTGCCGTATTAGTGCCAGCGTGTTTTTCATAGATGTGTTTTTATAAATAAATAACTATATATCTTTGCACCCAAGCTCTGTTCCGTGTCTGCTTGTTCTACTGTGTAAATTGCCCTATTTTGTATACTCCACATACTGCCTAACTTTTCTTGAGAGAAGTCTGACTGCTCAGCCACAGCTACCAGGTGAATCTGTGTGGTACAGACGGCTATCAAGTGGGTTTACTGCCAAACACCTGTAGGCCTAAATCTTTTGCAGTGGTCCCAGAGGGAACTGCACAGGTTTCCGCTTAACACTGGTGTACAGCGGTGGGATTTGTATCAAGTATACAGTTTAGAGTGCTTTTCAACACTTTAGGATAACTAACCACAAAGCTTAGCACTAAAAAGCACTTTCAAAAAACATGTCTACTATGGAGGTTTACAGTCAAGAGTCCTTGTCAGGCGAAAATACTGAGAGTTTGAGAGCTCTCTGTAGACAAGAGAATCTTTCTGTACAAGGCAAGAAAGTAGAAATGATAGCGAGATTGCTGGAAAACCAAAGTCTGGGAACTGGTTCAGAGGAACCAACTTCTCCAGCAAACGTAGAAAACAGTGATGGTATTGACCTGAATCAAAGTCTTGATAATGAGTCAGAAGAGGAAAGTGAATCTAATGAAGTTAGCCACTCTGAGCCTCTGTCTGCCTTACCTACTGTACCTACGGGGCCCATACCAGGTCCCACATGTAACCCTGCTTATTTTGAACTTGAAAAAATGAAGCTCGAATTAGAATACAAACGGTTTTTAGCTCAATCTGAAAGAAACCAAGAGCTAGAGTTCAGACGGATGAATGCCCAGGTTGAGCAGAAGCAAGCTGAGTTAAGGCTCAGAGAAATAGAACTTAATCATGAGTTAGAGATAAAAAAGTTGTCTGTGGAAAATGCTTCTCTCTCCTCTGGTTCCGCTAGAAGTTCCAGTCCCAAAAGACCCCGGATGACTAAGGAATTAGTGGGTAGTATGAACCGAGATTGGATGTGTTGGATTGGTTAAAACTGTCTGAATATAATCATGGTCTCCAGGACATCACCGGGAATGAGTTACTTCCCTGGTTGTTCTCTATGCTTCCTCCTGTTGCGACTGATGTGGTAATGGAGTTGGGGGAGGTGGATAAGAAGGATTAAGAAAGTGTGAAACTAGCTTTAATAGCTAGATTTGGCAAGACCCCTTCCCAGTATCTTAAGAGGTTTAGAACCCTCAAAAAGCATGATGGTACCCCTTGGGCTACCTGGGTGAGTGAAGGGTTGAAAAACTTAGAGGGATGGATTAAGGGTTACAAAGTGAACACTTATGAGGGTATGAATAATCTTTTTAATGTTGGAGTCTATTTATGATGCCTGTTCTCCTGAGCTCAGACAGCACTTGGCTGATTCGAAGGAATTGGATTCCAGGAGGCTAGCTAAGGCTGCTGACTTGTGGGTTGCCAACAGGGCTACTCATAAGGATTCTGGGGCAACTCAGAAAAAGGATGAGGGAAAACAGCCTAAAAAGACTCAAAAGAGAATTCTAATAACTCAAATTCCAAAGAGGGCCCCAAACAAAACCAGAAGGGTAAGCCACAAGGAAAACCGCAGCAGAATAGTGTACCTTCTGGTGCCAAACCGGAGGGAGGCCAGAACAAGCCACCATTCCAGAAAGCATTCGGCAAATGCTTTGTTTGTGGCTCGACTGACCATGTGAAAGGAGATCCCAGATGCAAGGGTAAACCTTCAGGGGTCCAGCTTGTCTCCTTAGCCTTCGCTCCAGAAGAAGAAGTCCAAATGGCAAGTGGAAACTTTCTACTACTGGCTGATGAACCCACTGGAGTCTCAGACAGTGTTTCTTTAGTGTCTCTGGGTTTGTGGGAACAACATAATGTAGATGTCTATAATTCTATCCCAGATAATACTAAAGAGTATTATAAGGACAGTGTCCAGGTGAATGGTCAGGAGACTCCTGCCATTAGGGACACTGGGGCCAGCATAACTGTGGTGGATAAATCTTTTTTGCAGGCTGAGGATGTTGCTAAGGCACCCAAACACCTCACCAAGTTAGCTGGAGGGCCTGTGCAGATGCTTCCCCAATTACCAGTTCTCATCCAGTGTAACGACATGACTGTGAAGATACCTGTCAGCATACAGAGTGAGGTACCAGGACGCGTTCTGTTGGGTAACGATTTAAAAACTCTTGGAGTTGTGTCTCATACCCCCAGACCTCCTAGTAAACGGTTACAGGAGCTAACCAGACCCGCAAGGGAGAGAACCATGAGAGGTACTCTCGCGGAGATGATGATTAAAGATATCACTCCTGCTCCACTAGAATTGTCAGCTGCTGTCGCCAAGAAGTCAGAAGCGAAAGGGATACCTAAAACTTCTACACCGAAACCAGCAGCCAGCACTTCAGTGCAACCAAAATGGACTTCCCTGCGGTTATCCAAAGTTACACCCATAACTCCCCCTCCAGCTGAGAGGGAGGTACAACCCTGTGTGGTAGAATTAGACTCTGAGGAAGAGCTAATGGAAGGCCAGGAACTCATTGGAGATCTGGATCCTGTTGACCATCCTGAGCTGCAGTCTTTACTGGCAGAAGGTGGACCCAACAGGGCAGACTTCAGTAAGGGGCAGAGGGAATGTCCAACTCTGGAAGGTCTTTGCCACCAGGCAGAAGCTCAGGCTGAAGGGCTAGAGCCTGGGAAATACAGGTTGCACTGGGAAGATGGCCTCTTCTACAGTGAACCGACTGAGTCTGCACCTGGAGACTACAAACGACTTGTAGTACCCCAAGAGAACAGACCACAGTTTATGCAGTTAGCCCACGAGATTCCTTTGGCTGGTCACTTGAGTTTCAAGAAGACTAAGGAAAGGCTCTCTCTCTACTTTTATTGGCCAAAGATGGGGGCCGAAGTAGAAAAACACTGCAGGAGCTGCCACACCTGCCAGAACTCTGGTAAGGTTGGCTCCAAGAATGTGGCACCTTTAGTGCCTCTCCCAGTTGTGGGAGTCCCATTTGAGAGAGTAGGGATTGACATTGTTGGACCCCTTGATCCTCCAACCTCCTCAGGCAACAGGTTTATACTTGTTGTAGTAGACCATGCTAGTAGGTATCCTGAGGCAATTCCTATGAGGACTGTTATGGCTCTGGCTGTGGCTAAGGCCCTCCTTGGTATTTTTACCAGGGTTGGGTTTCCTAAGGAAGTAATCTCTGACAGGGGGTCAAACTTTATGTCCCACTACATGAAAGCCATGTGGAAAACCTGTGGAGTTACTTACAAGTTCTCGACAGCTTACCCCCCACAAACCAATGGGTTGGTAGAACGGTTCAACCGAACCATGAAGAGCATGATAGGTGCTTTAGAAGAACCCCTTAAACAAAAATGGGACTTTCTACTGCCATGCCTTCTCTTTGCTTATAGAGAAGTCCCTCAGGAGGGAGTAGGTTATTCTCCCTTTGAGCTTCTCTATGGTCATCCCGTCAGAGGTCCATTGGCCCTGATTAAGGAGGGGTTGGAGAGTGCTCCTTCCCCCAAGCCAGTCAGAGTGACTGACTACGTGATAGGTCTCCGGAGGAGAATGTCGCACATGGTGACAGAAGCAAGTGATAACTTGAAAGCTGGACAAGCATTGGTCAAGCACTGGCATGATCAAAAGGCTAACATGGTTGAGTTCACTCAAGACCAGCTAGTTCTCGTTATGATCCCAACAAGGTAGAGGGCCTTGCAAGACAAATGGATGGGACCCTTCAGAGTTGTGGGTAAACTCGGAGAGGTCAACTATGTGGTGGACTTGGGAAATCCCAAGGAGGCTCTGACAGTCTTCCACACCAACCGACTCAAAGCGTATGTCTCGAGACCCGATGTAGGAGCGTTGCTTCTAGCATCATCAGAGGAAGAAGAAGAGAGTGAAGCTCTTCCTGATCTCCTCAGAGGCTTACCTTTAGATGAAAAAATTGAAGGAGTAAATCTCTCTTCAAATATGACACCTGAGCAACAAGAAGAGTGCAAATCTATGTTGAATCAGTTTGCCTCTCTGTTCTCACTTTCACCAGGCTTGACCCCTTGGTGCCAGCATGACATACTCACTGGTGACTGTCTGCCAGTCAAAGGCAGAGGATACCGAATGTCAGAGAACGTATGAACCCACATCAAAGGTGAGGTCAGAAGATGCTTGATCTCGGGGTAATAGAGCCCTCTACTAGTCCATGGTCTAGCCCAGTTGTGCTAGTACCAAAGGCCGGATCTAAAGAACTTAGATTCTGCGTGGATTATAGAGCTCTTAATGCAGTCACCGAGACTGATGCCCACCCTTTGCCAAGAACAGATGAGTTGGTGGATAAACTTGGTTCCGCCAAGTTCCTCAGCACATTTGACTTGACGTCAGGCTATTGGCAAATAGCCCTGACAGACCATGCCAAGGAGAAAACTGCATGTTCTACCCCCGTTGGCTTATACCAGTTTAAGGTAATGCCTTTCGGACTGAAAAATGCACCTGCTACATTTCAACGGATGGTAAACCAGGTTCTGACTGGGATGGAGGACTTCTGCATGGCATACTTGGATGACATAGCAGTGTTCAGCAATTCCTGGGAAGAACATGTAACCCACCTAAGAGATGTTTTGCAGGCTCTTGGGCGAGCCAATCTGACCATAAAGGCGAGTAAATGCCAAATTGGTCAGATTAAGGTAGTCTATCTTGGACATGAGGTAGGAGGTAGAGAAATAAGGCCTTTGCTCAGTAAGATTGAAGCTGTGCAAAATTGGACAACACCTACTACTCAGACCCAGGTGAGAGCCTTCTTAGGTCTCACTCGGTATTACAGGAATTTCATTGAGAACTATGGGACCATAGCTTCTCCTCTGAATGTCATCTCCTCTCCCAAATTTCCTAAAAAGGTTAGATGGAATAATGAGTGCAATCAGGCTTTTGAAAACCTGAAAACGGCTCTTTGCCAAGCCCCAGTACTCAGAGCTCCTGATTACCACCAAACTTTCATTGTGCAGACAGATGCTTCAAATGTAGGAATAGGTGCAGTACTCAGTCAACTGGATGGGAAAGGTAGGGAGCACCCCGTTTGCTTCATCAGCCGCAAGCTGAAGGATCCGGAAACAAGGTGGGCAGCAATCGAAAGAGAGTGCTTTGCTATTGTGTGGGCTCTGAAGAAGTTTAGGCCATACTTATATGGTTCTACTTTTGTCATTCAGACTGACCACCAACGCTTGAGATGGTTAATGCAAATGAAAAGGGAAAACCCAAAACTACTGAGATGGTCGATCTGCCTGCAAGGGTTTGATTTCACCATTGAGCACAGGTCAGGGTGTCACCACCAAAATGCTGATGGTCTCTCTAGGATGTATATCCTCGACTAGAGGTATGAGATTCATCCTGGAGTGGATTAAATCCTCCTGTCCCTTAGTTTGGGGGGAAGGGGGAGTGTTAGGGAGAATTCTCTGTTTAGGCTGAATTTCCTAACCTAGTGAGTCCCCCAGCAGCTTTGCTGGATTTCTGGAGTTTTTTTTTCCATCCTGCCAAGAGTGAGACTCTTTCTCCCACTCTTGGACATGAATGTGGTTAATTCATGTGAATGTCAATGTGTTCTATGGGCTATGGGGTCTTTTACTCCATAGGGTCTCATATGTTTTGCTATGTGTGTTACACCGCACCATACATGCCGTAACACTGGGGTGTCCTAGAGGATCCCCACCATAGACTCCATACCCTGGGACTGACTACTGTCTCCCAGGGCATGTAAAGTCACCATTGGCTTTACTAGACCTAAATTTACTAACCAAACTAGTACAAACCATCTTATTGTGGACGTACTGGTAGGGGTAATTTGATTACCCCTGGGTCTATTGTTTGAGGGGGCACTGTCCCATCTCCCCTCGTCGAGTTTTGGCTGCTGGCAGTGGAAACTACTTGTTATATTCGACCCCGAATATAACTCTATGGGATTCTTCCCATTGTTGGGGGCTAATAATTTTTCCCGTTAGTCTCTAACATACCGCCGGTTTATTTGTCTTAAATAAATCTATCGGTTGGTATTTTCTGCCAGAACTTGGTTTTTAAAAAGGCGTCTGTGTTCGCCTCTGTAACTCCGAACCAAAGGTTGAGCCCTTTGTTCCACTTTTGGCGGGCTTCTGCACAGAAGCCCTCCAAAGTGGTGCCATTCTGTCTGGGTACCACAGAGGGTGTGGGAGGGGGTTAAGGCACCCTGGACTGAGTTGCCTTGCCAACTCAAGTCACACTCTGGTGTGATTGGCCCAAGTGGTGAGCCACCCCGCTCACCACTTAGCATGTGTTGATTGAAAGCTAGGCTGAATGAATGGGCTTTTCTGCATAAAAGCAGGGCTTTTGGGACTGGATCTTCAGAAGTCGCCACTGGACCTAAGAATCCGACAAGGGTAGAGCTGAGCCGATCTGCAACGACAACACCTATGGTGGAGCCCTGCTGAACCGACTCGCCACTTCCCAACGACAGAGGAGATCTCCCTGCTGGAGAGTCTTCTTCCCCTGACTGGTGGGAACAACCAGTCCCTTTGCTTTTTCTCTGCTTCCAGGACGTAGTGGTCGAATTTCCCGTGCTGAGCACCCCGGCAACCAGATTGCCACTAACCACTGTACCGCGACCAAAAGGTGGTGCCTTGTGACGGAGCACTCTGCGGCTGGTCTCTTCCCTGGTGGTGCAACGATTTTCAACTTTCCTTCGACGATGAGAGCATCTCATCTCTTGGCAAAGCCCCGACTTGCATCCACCACCAGGAACAACTGCCCCCGCCGGAGCTGTCTCTGCACTTACAAGGTACCGTGACCGCCTGGCCTCCCTCGTGTCGGGTAGCGTAGGGTGTCTTAAATCCCTACCTTCCCCCTGGGTCGCATCCAGGCCTTCTTAACTTTCCGTTCTAAACTGGTCCAATCTTTCTGTGACAATTTGCTACAAAGACTCGAAGTGCATCTCCACTGTGATACTTTTTGGGACTTATCGCCTTGCCTCTCTCCGAGTGGGCCTGGCTTCTGAACTTTGTGATCTACAGTAGACCCTGCATTACTTGCCTTGCATTTGTTTCGTAAAAGTGTTGGTACCGAGTTGGTTTCATACCCTGCCTTTTCTCTCCCGATCTAACGAATATTAGAGTGCCATCAAGGTTAAAGCATTCACCTCTGTCTGCAAATAAGTGGTGCCGTTGAACCTAGATTTGTCGAAATATTGTTAGGGGATTGATTTACTTATAGTAATTGTAATTGAAGTTGTTTGCCGTATTAGTGCCAGCGTGTTTTTCATAGATGTGTTTTTATAAATAAATAACTATATATCTTTACACCCAAGCTCTGTTCCGTGTCTGTTTGTTCTACTGTGTAAATTGCCCTATTTTGTATACTTCACGTACTGCCTAACTTTTCTTGAGAGAAGTCTGACTGCTCAGCCACAGCTACCAGGTGAATCTGTGTGGTACAGACCGCTACCAAGTGGGTTTACTGCCAAACACCTGTAGGCCTAAATCTTTTGCAGTGGTCCCAGAGGGAACTGCACAGGTTTCCGCTTAACAGAAATCTATTTGTAAATCTGACCAAGGCAGTGTCATCCCCCTCTTCTGGAGGGGAGATCAGTGTGAACACACAAAACACACCTTCAAATATTGTTTGGGGTCCTGCTCCATGTGTGGCCAGTATGCAACTTCTTGCAAGATTTCTAGCGTAGTATGAAACCCCCGATGACTGTCTGTGGCCGCATCATGGACGTGAATTAGCATAAGGCTTCGGAATGAGGTAGGTACCACCCACTGGTCACATCCAGAGATGGATATCATTACCAACAAATCCTCTTGGATTCTGAACATTTTGGTATGCTTTCTCAACACCCAGAGGTCCTCTTTCCCAATGTAAATGGTTTCCGTCAAAGGAAAGTTCACAGGGTGCTCAATGTGTTGGTAAAATTTCCCAAATATCGGATCCCTTTTTTTTGCCGTGATTAAATCAGCATCTGGGGTCTCCTTACTCCAATGAGCAGTTGAGAGTTCATTGTGAGCATTTGTCTGGGACCTGGTGACAGCAGTGACCTGGATTTTCCCCAACAGGGACTCGATCTCAAGAAGATCCCCCTGGATGGCTCTGGTTTTGGCCAGCTGATCAGTCAGGTCGTTTCCAGTTTTGTCTGGCACCTCTATTCTGTTATGACTCTTAATATTTTTCCAATATATGGTCATCCCATTAGAGGTGACCATCAATATTTTGTCTGAGCATGCCACGTTTAAGTGGCTTGTTATTAACATACAGTAAGCCCCTGATTTTCCAATTGACCAGGGGCTCCACAAACCCGCTCCAGACATACTCTGAATCAGTGATTATGACCAGTTCATGGAGTCGGTGTTGGATGGCAGTGCGGATATCCTGGTAAACTGACATCATCTCCGCCACCTCACTACTGCGGGGACCGATTTTGTAATTTCTGTCAGGGACTCCATAGAAGCGAGAGGCAAGCGATAATGCTTCACGAATACAGGAGTCATCCCAGTGTCCGTGGGAATTGAGTTAGTATGTATCTCGGTGCGACCACAGTCGTACAAGTTCATTGCAAAGATATCTTGAAAATCTAAGAACACCTGTTTCAACTTTTGCTTTTGTCCTCAGACCCACAGGCATCAGCGAGCTTGACCCGCTCTTGAGCCATCTGCCTGAAGCCTGGAAAGACTTTGGGTTTTGCGATCTCAGCTGCCTCCTCCAGCTGTGTGGAGAGGTCTCTGGTTAAGGTGTTAATCTGGATGGAGGGATTAGGTAGGAGAGGCAGTCTTTGTGGACCTGGAAGATCACTTCATCCTTCCTGATGTCAAAGGTCACCTCTTCGCCCCCGTAAGGGAAGGAAGAGTACACCAGGAAAATCCCCCTTGCCGGGTGAAGATCCTTTCTGGCGGTATGTTATCGTCATTGTCATTGTCATAGCAGTGATTGGGGATTGGTCCTATCAGTTCATTTCCTAAGTCCATGGAAACATGCTGTTCATCACCCGCCATTGCAATAATGGTGCCTGCGCCCAGAGTGATACTCCTGAGGTTGCTGTTATCCATATTATTGGTTGGTGTTGCTTTTTACATTAACTAAAGGTGTTGTGTTTAACACCAACCCCTGCTGTTGGAGATGGGCATTGAGGTGTACATATGGGTCTGGATTTTGCAGTTTCTGTCCTCTTTTAATTTTTAATTCAAGTGTGAATTGTCGGGTCCGTCCTGGGATGGTGACCTCCTCTCCAATTTGAACTTCAACTGTATACGGCAGCAATTGAGCTGACCAAAATGCCTTTTCAGAATCATCAAAGCCCATGGGATTGCCCCCTAATCAGGACCAGGCTCTGTAATTTACAAGGGTCCAAATTAATTGCAAACCAATTGAGAATGTTACTGCCTAAATAGAAAGCAGCAGGGACATCTCACACGACCCAACAATTATGCTCTATGCTTTTATCACCTATAGAAATTTTGAGCATACACCTGCTAGGCAGGAGTTTGGAATTGGGAGTTTCCAGGCCCATTTCCCACTTATCAATCAATTTAAATGTGGGAATGGTTGGATCTTTTGGGAGTTTCTTGAACAGGACTTCGCTGATGAAGCTCTTTCCGTTGTTCAGGCACACTCTGGCGAGAACAGGCTCCTTACCCTCGTTTAACTGAATAGGAAAGAACAGCTGTTCTCTAATTTTCTGAATGTCAGCTAAACCATGACTTTCGACTACAGAATTTGGATTCCATATTGGGAATTGATATACAATTTCAAAGTATTTCCTTACAGTGTGGAATTCCACTTGAAACAGGAAGGAAGGTTTATTTTCAAGAATGGAGAGGAGTTCCCATCACCAGTTTGTTGTCCTCCAGCAATTACTGTAATGTCAGGTATTTGATTATTTTGGCAATAAAACTCAATCTGATCAGGTTTTTGTTCAAGCTATTTTATTGGCCAGTTAGCCTGAGTCAAGAGGACCTTATTCACACAGTCTATCTGGGGAGAGAACCTTCGGAGGCGGTCATTTCCTAATAGACATGGGGTCCCTTGTGGAGTCACGACTACGACCGGGTGCTTCACCTTATGGCGCCCTATTTTAATTTTCAGATACGCAGTCCCCTGGAGTTCTGGAGTTGACCAGAAAGAGGGATGAAAGGGATCTGGTGTCTCCCGCCCCATCCTGAATTTAGCTGCTTAAAGCCCCTTTTGGACAGAAGAGGGGCTTGGGATCCAGTGTCCATCAGTGCTAAAAATGCACATTGCCCTTGCACTCGGACGGGGCATAGAATCAGCCTTCTTTCTCCTCCAATGGGCAAAGGTAATGGGCATTTTGGCAAGCTGGGCGGTCAATTTCTTCTTCATAGTGGGGTTTTGGATAGTTTTCTATGCCAGAGTCTTGGAATCTGTAACAACATTTTGGCATCCTGAAATAGGTGGGATTTCAAATAGCCCTTTTTCTCTTAGCTCTGTGCTTCCCCCTTTTACCTGGTGGCAGTCACTAGAACCAGTTTTTGGGAAGGATCCCTCCATCAATATTTTGTTCTCTGGATGACAATTCTGGGGTTCACGAATGGGTGACTGAATCAGTCCCCCCACCTACCCAGTCTAAGTTCTTGTCTCTTGAGACCCATTTTTCTTTGGAAGGAATCCCCCTGTCACTGAAGGAGAAGATGTTCTTCCCATAATCCTCAAAGGAGTCTTCCCCTACAAACTGGAGGACACTGACTTCCTACACAAAATGGGTCTTTTTGATTTCTTTGTTTCTCTTAACCATCCTCTGTTCGCTGGGTTGCAGATGTTCAGGGGCAAGAGATTTTAGTTCCAGTTCTGGGGTGTCCAGGGGCTTTTCATGGGTGATGAAGGAAGCTTCCTCTAGGGCTTTGCGCCCCCCTTCCTCCCGCGCATCCTCCTCTGGAACCGGTCCGTTGTTGGGGTTCTCTCCCCATCATTGTTATGGGGTGACAGACCTTTGGTTTGAGGGGTTCTGAGCCGCCAGGTTCATCTGAGGGTTCTGCTGAGCCCTCAACATGCGACTCAGATCCAGAGTTAGGTTCTGGATCTGGCGTTCCATTTGGGAAACCGGCTTCGGCTCGTACAGGGGTCTTTGATCAAACCTAGGTTGTTCATGGGAAGGGTAACTATCCCTTCTCCCGGAATACTCTGGGTATTGGGGATTCCCTTGGTAATCCACCACCCTTGACCTCCCGGATTGGGTGGTTTGGACTCCTGAAAGCGGGCAGAGAAAGGAAAGTTATCCTGAAGGTTGGTGTTCGGAAGGTTCGGGGGAAGAAACTTAACCCAGGATTTGGAAGATTACTGCCCTCCAGAGGGAAGTTAGGAGGGAAGTTTCCTGGGCAGTCTCACCTGGTTGTACCCCCCCCCCTTGACCCACGGTAGTCCATACGCAGCCCAAGATAGGGCTATTGCCCTTATACCTGGGACTTATATAATTAGCAGAGTTAGAGGTCACATTGGTGGGGTTTCCTACCTGACTACCACCTGCTGCTTATTGATCTGAAGGCCTTCTTTGCCTCTGATTTGGCACCTTAGCAGCAGTCAGGGTGTTGGTTGGTTTCAGGGGTTTTGTTTGGTTTTTCCTTTGGACCTCATAGATCCGGGTAGCCTGCTCTATTACCCGGTCCAGTTTCCTTTTGTCATGAAAATCCCTTACCAGCTGTGACATTATATATTTTATTTAATATATTGTGGGAGCGCCTGAAAATAGGTGGTTATTCTCTACTATTCGTGCACACCCACCTGGTAGTTTGCGCAAAGGTGCATTTTAGCTGCTGCACAAATTCTCTTGGGGCCTGATCCTCTCCACACTGCAGATTGTAGGCCACCTTGTGGGGCTTCTGGGGGTTTCTGTGTGTGGAAAAGTGCTACAAGATGGCCACCTTATAGGTGGACCACCTTGAATGGTTTTGGTCTTCAAGCTTCGCAAAGAAGCTGGAGTACTCTGGCGAGAACGTCCATTTGGCAAAGTCCATGCAATTATGGCTATTTTAATCATCTGTTCATATAGCTCAAGATGCTCCAGACAGAATATTTAGTATATTTGTGATATAAGGTCATGACATTTCTAATAGCCTTAATCTGTTTAATGGGATCTTTCACTAGTGCTCTCTTTTGTTTATCAGCATTCTTTTGCTGCTTCACCTAAATCCATTCACCCTCAGACTTAGAGCTGCTGCTATTAGAGGTCCCCTCTTTATCTTCTAGACGCTCCCTAATTCTTTAAGCTTATAAAGTAGCTCTCAGAATGGTGGGGCCTAGTTGGACCTAGTTGCTTCCCCCCTGTTGTGCCTTGGGTTTGCTGGGTCACTCCCCTTGGACTACCTCTTCCGCACAGGAGAGTGGTCTTGTGGCTCTTCCCTGCTTCCAGGGTTGTTGGAGGATCCCCCCACTGCCCTGATCGGGTGGAGGTTTTTAGAATGCTCTTTTGGGGTCTCAATTTATGCTCTTTTTGATCTGCAAAGCGAACCAAATGGTCCCTTTGTAGATGATGCTTCTGCAGTTTTAGCTCCCAGAGGTTCTCCTCATAGGAGTGGAGTCTTCCTGATCAGATATTATGGCCAGAACCTTTTTGAAGCTGTACTGCCTCATGATTCCCAGTTCTTGTGAACCGGTGCATATGAAGTTAGCAGTACCTGGTGTATACAAGGTGGTAAATGATTTTGAGGCCTTTGCTACAGAGGGCATCACACTGTGATCAGGGGTGGCCCTGTCCCTCTCTACTTTTTCAGGGTCCCTCAAGTTTGAATTCAGCCTTGCATACTTTTGTTCTAATAGCTCCAGTTTCCACCTCTTGGCTCCTATTTCCTGATGGTAGGCTAAGGCCTGAGCCTTTTGTTCTGCTATCAGGGCTAGACATACCTCATTTTCCTTTTTTGAGCTGCCACCTGCTGGTGGAGTCCACTGTTCTCCTCCAGAGGGCCTCATTGTCTTTTTGTGCTGCTTCTATGGCTTAGGAACAATTAGACCATTTTTGTTGCGGGAGATGCATCTCCTGATTTTGCACCATTTTTGCTTGGGTGTTCTCTTCTATTCGTATTGTGTGCCCAAATAATTTTTCATGTTATACTTTTAGTTTGTTTAGTTTCTGTAGGTCTCTTTTTAACTTCCTGACATAGGCATCTTTTTCTTGATACAGGGGACGCCCCTCTGTTCAGCCAGGTCAACCCGCTGTTGTTTGATAGCACTTAATGTCTGGCTTTCTTGGTCAAATTCTGTTTGGAAGTGGAGTTCTATAATGATTAATTTATTATTCTCCTCTTCCAACTTGAGCAAACCCTTTTATATTTTTGTTGTTGATTCAGTTTCTGTTGACTCTGTTCAGAGAGTCAACCTTTTCCTGACAATCCACTTTTAATGCATTTAATTGGGACTCTTGCTCTGAATAATTTTGTTGTTGTAGAGCCTAATCATCTTTTAGCTGTTTGATGTAGTTTTTCAAATTCTACCTCAGAATCTTGGCTCTTTTGCAATATCTCTTCTACTAGTTTTAATTCAGTCTGGATTTGGTTTAAGAGCTCAGACTGGTTTTGCGCAAGGGTTCTATTTTCTTCATATTTTTCCTTCATAACCCCCATGTGGAGATACATATAGGCTGTAAGTCGGAACATTTTAATCTTCTCCTCTTTAATACTTGGAATCATATACAATTTGCTCAAGCCTTGATGTAACAGGCCACCGTCCTGCCACACATCCATGTTCATGGAGGTGACCTGTTGCATCATGCAGGACAGCCAAGATTCCTGTTCCTGCCCAGCCCACTCTCATCTAACAAATCGTTTGTGCAGAAGGTGCTGCCTAGCCATGTTTATCTCCACTGTGGTCATTTGCAAAGAATGTTCTTCCTTTATTTATTTATTTATTTATATAAGGGTAAACCTGTATTCTGTTGCTTTTTGTCTACTTCAGGGTTGATTTTACTTTATTTTTACACATAGGCCTGATACTTAGGGTCAAAGTTTTGGGATTGCATTTTTACAGTGTAACACAGTTTTCTAACCTGCAGAAGTATCACTACTTTTTCAGGGTTAGCCTGCTGTGTTAAACTTTCTCGGGTGGAAACACTATCTCAATCCCGGACGAGCCCCCAATGTGTCATGGATTTAAAGACACAGCACACTCCAGACCAGAACTCTTTCTACTGGCCAGGGATTCAGTCCACAATAAATACACTTTTAATGTATTGATTCAGCTTTGAGAAGGCAGTCAACCCGTCTCACATCACCCTTGACGAACACCCTGTGTCGCAATGGACCATAAACCAGGCCGGTGTGTAATAATGAAATATATATATTTATTTTAAATTCAAATGAAAATCAAACAGATTCAATATAGTGCCGCAATCACCAGTGTGGTGATAATTACACAGCAAAATGATAGGATACCCTTAATTTAACTTTCTACCATCAGACACATCAATGCAAAACGGAATGAAAGCAAGATTAATTTTTGGTATTACTTTTAAATGGCACAAAGGTTATGTATTCCCCCTGCAGCGCTCTGTCAAACCCCTGGTAACCAAGCATTGTGTGGGTGGAGAGGAGTAGCAAGGAGTCAGGTATAATTAGATTGAAAATCCGACCTACAATCCTTGAATGGAAGGCCAAATCGGATTGAAACCTTGAAAAATGAGCAAAATGGCACTCAGAATTACTAAACAGTTATTTTGCATGTGCGGTTGAATGGACAAGACAGGAATTTGTGTGGCTGTACTAAATAAGCAAGAAAACTTACAAGCTACAAGGCAAGGTACTAAACAACATGCATAGAGGTTAGAAAATCGACTTTGGGAAGGAAAAACAGTGCAGCAAGAATCACACGTGGCAAAATTGCAACTTCTTAGTTTTCACAGGTTTAAAACAACAAACAACTACAGAAATGAGCTAGACAGACAAAATTGAAACTCAGTTTTGCTGATGAAGTACAAAGGCACATAACAGGTATGATACTAAAGTGAAAGGATGACTCTTTTTAGTTGACAGTGTGGGATTCTTAAAAGGAAAGGAAAAATCAGATTTTTAAAGGAAAATTTGGTTTTGTTAGCAAAATGATTTGTTTTATTGCAACTATATTTTAGTGGCTATATTATTAAAGAAAGAAACAGTATGCAAGGAATTTAATTTGCGAGGTTAACATATTCATGCAGCATTCATCTCTACGGGAAATAAATTAATGTTTTCAAAATAGTACTAAGGGCTTACAAAATGAACTCAGATGACTTGGAAAGAATTACACTGCACATGGTGACTAACACAGATTCTTTTAAGAACAGGATGCACAGAGAATTCTGACATTTGAAGAAGTTACTAGGGTACTTATAGAATTCTTATATGATTTGACAGAATGCAAGATAACAGAGCGGTGTATGCAGCTTTTTGGTTACTGTGGAAGGATGATACTTACAAAATGCTCTTGAATTGGGTAGTTTGGATAGCAAACAGGGTCTACGGACAGCGGGACAATGATCTGGTCACTGCGCAGTGGCAGGGCTCTCCTTTTAGGGAACAGCGGGGTAACCTGTCACAGTGGACAGCGTGGTGCATCAGCTGGGCAAGGACAGGTCTGGTCACTGGATTCTCCCAAAGTTGCAGTAGCCTTTCCCCCATCCTCCCTGAATTATTGGGATTTTTGTAGGTTTTAGTTCTGGATAGTGGTTCTGCCTAGAAAGGAGGTTCTGCATGGATCTGGATCAACTACCCCTGGCCTGGCACTGGAGTCTGGAATCTTGCAGGGTGAATGTTGAATGTCTGGATCTTAGGATTTTGAATGTTGGATGTTTGGATGTCCTGACTCTCTCTATGCTTCCTCCTTTTATAAGCAGGATGACACCAGAGGATTTTTACTATGTGGGCAGAGATAACCTGGACATACCTCTAAGATGGGATAGGTCAGGCTGTGGATGTTGGTGCCTCCCTGTAAGCAGATTGGGCCCAGGGAAGTGACATCAGTTTTAGGGTGTGTGTTTCATGTGCATTGTTGTACCACAGTTACTTTTGCCAAAATCTGTTATGAAACAAAACATTTATATTTACAATTGTTATCATGAAAATTAGATAGGCAGACTCCATATTTTACAAGGAATATGCCATTCCAAGTTTGTGCGATGCTATTTTGACCTTCTGGCAATCGTCACCATTTCTATGGACTACATTTCACCTAAGATTCTACAAATGGCTACTCATGAGCCTATCAATGTCGGGCATATTTCCATAACATTTTTACATCTGTGTCATGCACACTTTCTTCAGAAACGCTTCTTTAATCCTGTTCACATCCCCTACATGCTAGGATAACCCACATAGTTTTTTCTTACTGATACAAAAATGAGTTTAAAACCCATCATGATTTCAAATTACTGCTTATTCAGATTACTGAAATAAATGTCTTATTATAAAAAGTATTTTAAATCAAGTGGGCTGGCTTTGTTCCCAAATGTGTGCAGTGTTTCCAACCCCCCAGCCAAATGTTTTCCCCTGGTCACTTGCCCAGAGGTTGCAATGGCTTCTCCTTTGAAGTCCTGTAGTTTGAATGCAGAGAATTTCACACTTCTGAGGCAAACACATGATTGGACTTCCCCTTTGTTCTTGGGAGCTTCTCTGCCATGCATTCTGGGGCACCCCATAATTATCACACTTGGCAGTCCATTGAACAGGGCCCCTGCCCTTGATGTATGAAATCACAGGGAAGTGCAACATTTGGCTTTTAAGCCAAACTGGTCTAACAGGAATGCCTGCCTCAGTTAGGCTGTTGAAATTCTTTTTGTGAAGAAAAATAAAATAACACAGAGTAAAATATACCTATATTTTAGTTTTTTTTCTTCCCCAAAATATACAGTTGTGTTCCTGTGCATTTTACAGTATTCTTTCCCATTTAGCTTCCATAATGAATGTGGTTTTCATCGCATTTTGCTTTCAGTCAGCTTTCATAGCTCTGATCAATTTCTACCCAGGGGGATATGTTCAAGAAAAGCGTTCTTTGAAACTGACGTCAGGCAAACGAGAGAGAGAGCTTCTTTTGAAGTGCTGTGCATGTGTTTAATTTGCTTCCAAAGTAAATGTTGAATGCGGCCTGGAATATAATTCCTGCTTTTCAGAGACTTTATTTCACACTCCAATGCCGTTCAGGGAGGAATGCCCCTCATTTGATGAAGTTCAGCCTGAATATAGGTGGACATGGCTGTGTTTTACTACAACCAAGCTGGGTGATGTTTGAAGATGAAAATAGCAGTTTTGCGATACAGGGATTTCTGTTGGGCTGGTAAATTTACCCCACAGCCTATGAAAGAATAAAGCAGCACATTGTATTTCCAGGTGGGAGGCGAACAGTCTTACCCTGTCACTGATGTATGCCGAAGAGTGTGCCGATGTATGAAAGATGCTGGTATTGAAGCCAGTGTCAGTGTGTGACTTAGCACTGATGTGAGGCACTGGGGTGAACTAAAGTAGAGGTGACCTAGGGTGTAGAATTGGCATAGTGTAGTTGTAGCATAAGGACTAGCAACCATAACACTATGAATCCCCTAACATACTAATAATTAACCCTAACATACTAAAATGATCAGTGTTTAGAATGGTGCGAATCATGGATTCAAAATGGGGCTGTAGGCAAGTTACACTGAGATGCAGGTTTTAAAAACAAAATGCACAAAGTAAAACTTCTTTACAGCAAGGAAGTGAGGCAATGGGCGAGAATTTGCAGATTCATTCTTCTTAAAGAAGGCCATTGTTTAGAGTGCTAGAAACTGGAAGGGAAATGTTTCAAATATCTATCTGGGTTGTGGAAGCAACACCAAGCTGAATTCTACACAAGGTTAGAGAGCGCTTTCTTCAAACATTCAAAGAAGTCCTGGCCATGTTAGAGGAGATGTCTGATTGATGCATGACATCACGGCCAGAGCTTCAATATGGTATACTTTCTGTAAGGAGCCATAAGAAGAGGGGGTGGCAAAGGGAAGGCTTTAAAAGGGAGAGTGAGACAGAAGGAGGGGCTTTGTGGCTGATTGAGAGAGAGAGTGGAGGAAAGAGCTTGTAGAGAGAAAAGAGAGAAAAGGCAATGTGATCCAAGCCCTTGTGGAGTGACTGTGTGTGCTGGAAGATTGAAGTCTCGAGTTGGGCTGAGCACCAGAGGAGGGTGTTGCGCGATTCTTGGCTGAGTCCTGACTACAGTGAAGGGACTAACGGCTTGCGCTCTGACATGCTGACAAAGTGGCATCAATCAGTTGGTAAGCATTATGTGCCAAACAAAGATAGATTCTTACATGCTTTGATACTCTTACACTAATGAGGGAAAAGTCAAATTAGCCACAAAAGAGGAAAAGCCCTTTCTTCTCCCTTCATTGGAGAACAGATCTATTTTCCTGTATGAAGATAGCTACTTGTAGAAAAAGAGGAGTTTACCGCATCTCCAAAGCAACAGATATGTCTCAAGGTTTTTTTTGTAAAACGTGTATGTACAAATAGAGGGTTGGTGTGAAAGAAGCTATAGAATTGATACAGAACAGTTGTGGATTCAAAATAATTGCATTGACACGTTGTGAAAACAATATTATCTGCTAAGCTGGGATATGTTTATATCCAAGGTTTTACATGCACTCAATGGATGTACATTGTGACATTGCTCTGTCTGTGTGTTTTATTATAATCTGCATAAGACGTATAATGTGAATTACAGAATCACAGAAGATATACATGGTTGTTATTAAGAGGTCTTGAGTGGTCTTCTTACTATGCATAGAGGGTTACGTTTGGGGACATTTTATACTACTTTCTGTAAAATTAGTTTGCACCACCCTACGTGAAATCTAAACATTTTATCCAAAGCAGGCCCCAATAAAAGAGGAAGATTGCAAGCTAATTCCCCATGGTTAGAGGCATGTTTTAGCAAACAAGGGATAGGCACTTGGTTACGTGTGCTTGCAGGTGGCGGTGGCATCCCAGAGGTATACCAAATTCCTACAACTTCTATGGTTGGTGGAAGCATGTCCCAATTTTAATGACTATAGCTCTTCTGTATAAAACACTGTGGATAAACACACTGAAATGAATTGTATCTAAGGAATATCTATTTTTCTATTGGTCCCTTGATTATGGAGAAAATGGCACAGATGTTATTCCTCCCGTGCAACAACCCCACCCTACTGTGACAAGAAACAGGATGTTTAAATCATAATATTGTGTTTTATTTAAAGTAAATCAATGAAAATGGGGATGTCACTTTTAAAACACTACAAATAAGTCTGGATAATTTATTTCTCACATTTTCATTTACATTTGGAGAAACATCCATATGTAGAAACACAGGTATGAATGACTATTCTAGACAATGTGATCATGCATTTTTCTATGCAGTTCATATCTGAGTACTGAGTTTCTCAATATGTACTCACACAACTTGACATGGATGGTTTCACAAAAAATAAATGAAACAAAGTACAATAGTGAATTATGTCCACCTTAAACCCTATATCCACCCTTAAATCAAACAGCTAATTATTTCTCAGAATAAAGCTTAAAATAAAACAATGTACTGCATTTACAGTTCAAATATGATTATCCACTAGTCGAGCTGACTTAAATTGCAATTGCTAGACACTTTCTATGACAAACTTTTGGTTTTTAGCTTGCCCACAGACACCACTTGGCAGCCCCTTATAGAATGTTGGATCATTTTTAAATAATTGTGAAGGCATAACTTTGTCAACATTTCTATTGCGTATGGGCTACCGGGACAGTGGGACCTAACTTACTCACTGTTCACAAGAAACCAGGTTTGCCTTCAGAAGACACACATTTAATGTGTTTCTTAAAAAATAAATTTGAATGAAGTTATTTACGGTGGCAGACTCCATTCAGAGGACCTTTTATTCCACATTCAAATTGAGGTTCCCAAACTTCCAGAGGTTGGCAGGTGAAAGACGTCACACAATGATGCTACCTAGGGTTTCAATTTGATTTATAAATCATAAAGCACATACATTGTGAAATATATTTCCTTTTGCAGGGGTATAGATTTTAATCAGTGCTCCAAAATCACATTTGAATGCTATCTGGGATTTAATTAATTATCAGGAAAAAAGGTCTACATAATCCTGGGTTTTAGTTATTTATTAACTTTTTGTCTGTTTTACAAGGGCCCACAATAGGTAGGTACACTAACTGCTCTGCCAAATACACTCTTCCTTCGGTCTGTGCATCTACTCAAAAATCCCTCTCAGGTAATCTGCTCCTGCTTTGGGAGAACACCTCCGCATTCATTCCAATTTGAAAAATGCCCTTTTAATATTAGCTTCATCCATTTTGTCTCCAATTTACTGCTTTCTTGAGATCTCTTGCATCTCTGTTTTCCCAATACACTATCATCTTCCTTTTTTGAGCTTAAGTACCCAACAAACTGCACTCAATCATCCTCATTATAAACAGCACTTTGGATTAGACAGACCCTGTAATAGGTTCCTTCACATTCACACACCAACCAGGGGCCTCCTAGCTGCTTCTTATGGCCCGTTGAATTGTATGTGTCATAAGGAGACGTATAAGCTATGAACTAGTTCCCCTCAGGAGTGAAAGAAAACATTGAAATGAAATATTCACTTCGTAAATAATGCAAATTACATTGTCAGATGGGTAGGAATTTTCTTAATCAGGAGATATCAGTTATGCTTCTGCCTCTCAATGCATGATGGCATAATTGAAATATGCAATCTATGCACAAAATATACATCTTATTATATCATTTTTATATGCATTGGATTCCACTCTAAGCTCTACAAATTAGAGTAGAAGGATTAGCCACTACTCATCCGTATACTGCTGCAGAGCATTAGTCATTTCACAACAGTACAGTTTTATGAAAATGAAGACAATTTATCCAGAAATTTCTGATATGTAGATGCCACTTGGAGGGCCAGAGGGTTAATAATTGATTTTCTGTACACAGGCATAATGCAAAGTTGTTTATACATTTAGAATATGGACTATACATCACATCAACATTATAGTCTCTGTTCATAGTGGGAAACCTGGAGCCAATGAGTTGGAATTGTCCGTGATTCCTTGTGGGTAGAGAGTTCCAATAGGGCGTACCATTGATGAAGAAGAAGCTAAAACACGTAGCAGCATATACTGGACAGAGGAAACGTAGATTGAAGAGGGCCTTGTAGTAAAGAATATAAGAGGTAGAGCACCAAAATATCTAGTCAGCCAGAGCAGTGGAGTCAGTGGCTAGGAAATGGATAGATTGGTAGTGAACATGAATGACAATGAAGAACATGAAATTCAACATAAGCCTCCCTGCATCAAGATAGTGTGTGAGATAGGATAATAATATGGGAAGTTGCAGAGGGAGTGTTTAGCAAAATGTAGAACTTTGCTTGGAGGAGCTAAATAGTAGAGGGCAATTCCTTCAAGAAGGCAGAAGCAGTTATGGAAACAGCTAAACTATAAAGCTCAGATATGTGTTTTTGTAGAGGAGACGTTAATATAGGTATGCATTTTTCTGAACGTCGAGTCAGGTGCTGTGGTAGTGAGAACTTGATGCTGTAAAAACTGGCCCCAAATTGCCCACAATAGTTGATGGGGTAAGAAAATCAAGTTCAGTTTTGAAGGGATTGAGCACAAGGCAATGAAACATCAGACCAGTGAGGAATGACAAAGTGGCAGTTAGTTAGCAAGTGGGACTTCAACTGGGAGAAGTTGTTCTAAACAATTATAAGAGTTCCAGGGGGTGAAGAAGGTGTGACCAGATGGATTGGATTCAACCGATGCAAAACGGGTACTGGAAGCCATGGTGAGAGAGAATCTGATGAAGAGATTGATGATAACAAGTATTGAAGGTGCAGAGAGATTTAGAAGGAATTTGGTGGTTAGGATGGGGTCTCTTAATTCATTAGCTTCCATGTATGCTGCAATTTAGTAGAAAACAGCACATTCACATACTTTGGAATAGTGGGGAAGAAAGGGAATAGGTAAATAGCTGCCTTAGTGTTTGGGATCAGCTGTTTTTTCTTCAAGTTGAGTGTGACGGAAGACAATTTGAAGTAGGCTGGGAATTGCCAGAGGAAAGAAACACGTTGGATAAAGTAGATCAGAGCAGGTCATATTTGCCAAATGCTCGATTTTATGCACTGTTAAGAGGTCTGCCAGAGCAAATGATGGGCTAGTATACATGGAACAGTCCATTTAGGGTGGCCAGCAGGAATTGTGATAGAGTGTGGGCGGTAAAGGAAATGGAGAATGAAATATGAAGGGAGGAAAAGGAAGGGAGAGGAGGCAATTCAGCCAGCATGCATCAGGGGATCTTGGAGAAGAATTTGATTTTAACATAATCACGTGAGACTGAGAAGAAGGACCATGTTCAAGGGGTATAAGGAGGGATAGTGGAGTGATGGGCAGATTGTGAGGATGCGTGCACAGAGAATATTTGAGCTTATTCTACCAGAAGAACATTGTAGAATCCAAAGATAGTGATCTTACTAGACCAGGTGACAATGACATCGTGCAAGTGCAGGGAATGTAGGAAAGGGAAACTGCAATACATAGGATCAACAGTAAATAAAAATGAATAAATAATACAATAGGTAAAAATCTGCCCAGCTTGTGGCAAGTGCATGGGTAAGTGCAGCCATCAAGTGTCAAGTGTCAAGGGCTGTAGGGGACTGTAGGTATACAGAAACAGCCTCCAAGTGCAGGGGTTGCCCAGGAGGCAGTGTGGGTGTGAGGGGGGGGGGCTGGTGTCTGAGATCAGAGGGTAGCCAAGTGAACAGTGCAGTTTCAGTCAGGAGTTCAGCAGGGGAGAGGCAGAGAGAAAGAAGAAGCAACAAGGAAGGTCTTGAGGTGCTTCCAGATCCAGAGATGGTTCTCAAGTTTCAGAGGGAGGCCCCAGCCATAGAGAATGTTCTTCCACCAACTCGTTGCTTGGAGAATTGACTGACTCTGAGGAAGTTGGCGGTGGATGAGCAAAGTGCTCGAGAAGGAAGAATAAATAACACCTTCCATTTGCGCTTACACACCGACCGAATATTGTTTGAAGTCAGAAAATTAATCTATCATATGTTCTCCCATTACAAATACTTGCTGGTGCACAAACTATTCCCTTCCTCTGTCACTCCACATTTAATGTATTAACCACAGTCAGAGATCACCTGTAAATGCTCAATCCAGAGAGGTTGACTGACAGGATAATCACTCGCAAGACCTTCTTTAACTTCTGTCAGTGGAAAATGCAGTTTTAGGAAGCATCAAACCATCCCGTGGGGTAGACCTCGAGCATCAGAGTCCAAATGTTTGCTTTGAGGATCTGAACATATCAATTGCCAGTTCTGCCCTTCTGAATTCTGTAGCCGTTTTTGATATTAATGTGTAATGTATTACCACTGTTGTAAGTTTTGTACCAACAAGGTCACTCATTCATCCATTAATCCCATAATCAGTACTTCTTTTTTAAGAAGCTACTCTGTCTAAGCCAGGAAGTTGCACCACAACCCTTCCTATGCTTGATCTCCTCCCTTGCTTTGGCAGCAACCTCAAGCCATTCTAGCACTTGAGCATTCTTCACTAGAATGGATGGAATACCAGAAGCAAAAACGAACAGCTCATTCACCCTTTTCATAGCATCTTTGTAGACAGAAGTGAGGAGGAACAGCACATTTTGATTCCAGAGTCCTGGAAGATCTTTTTCAGTGACTCTAAAAATGTTCTAACAGTTTCAATGCTTTACACTATCCTGGTTGTACTTTTTTAAATTTGCAACACAACAAACTAGGCACTCTGGCAAAGCTCACTGATAGGACGCTATCTTGATGGCTGCCAGCACTTCTGTCTGGTGTGACTTTGGGTAATATTGTATTTCTTCTCGCATGCCTCATACCACACACTAATGGCCATTGTATGATCCACGTTTAAATATACAGTCTGGCAGAAGAACACCATATTTTCAATGCGCTGAAAAAAACATAGCGGATAGCTCAGGGGCAATGCGCTCACCTTGGAAGCAAGACTATGCGGAGCAACACAGGTTCGAACACCAGGTCTGCATTTAGAAACTTCTGCATATTAAGCGCATTATAAATAACCAATTACAATAGAGTGTTTGCACTGTGGTGTGTAGGGCAATTTAATGGATTTCTTGAATACATTTTAACTGTTCAATTCACTTCACAGAGCTTGCATCTGTGATCGAACACCCCTATTGTTACAATTTCACAACACAATTCTCGGAAAAGAAACAGGCAGTATTTGGTCAGTAATTTACATTTTATTAAAATACTGAATCAAGACCAAAGGTTGTCTCTAACTTTAATGCTGGGGAAAACACCCACAATTCTCATTACATATAAGTACATGGTGCTCGGCTGCAATAACATGTACCCTGCCCGCTTTTTCTCGATAAATTATATGGAACACAAGCATTAATGTGTATCAGTCAAATATATACATACACACATTGCTAGACAGCAAGCAGCAAAATACTTTCCCTAATGGGTTTTATATTCACTTCTAGGTTTATCTTTTAATCCCAGGATGGGTAAGGTATCTCACAGCCCCAGGCAGCTTCACTCAGGCAGCTTTGCCAACAGAAGTCATCCTTCACAGGGAATCTGATCCTATTCGGGCAATGCCTTGCTTCAAGTTTACTTGAGACAAGGACATCTTATTGGGTCCCTCCAATCCTTTCAAAGGAATTATCCCACTCTAGAACCTACCCTCTCCGCCAGAGTTTTCTCATCTGCAGATTTTTCAGGAACCCAGAACAGTCCCTGCATCCTTTGTGTTTTGAATTTATATAGAGGCTACATTTACCAACTCAGTGTTATCTGACATAATCATTTTTCATTGGAGGCACTCATTGGTTTCCTTCTGATGCTGACACTCCTAGTCAAATGTCTGCTCTGAACTTCTCTCATTGTTGAGCGGTACATTTTTGGGATTTCACAGAAAATACATGTTTGGAGGCATAACATGCTTCGGTAGGATCAAAAATGACACTATTAGAACATGATGATATATGTATTAATTGTTGATATTTAGTAATACAATATGTTTAGATATATAATGTGGGGCATGCTCCCACAGTATATAAGTGCCTTTGCTTTCGTGCCATTGCAATTTTAAATGAACATTTCTTTCTTTTGGTGTTTATACATGGAGGACCTTTTAAGCTAATCCTTAACCCGAGGCTGGGTGCATATCCAAGCCATAAAAACAGCATGAAAACAGCATGGACAGATGGTACCTCATGGCCAAGCCACGTTTCAGACAGGTTGAAGCTGAGTGGATCTGTGTACTCTTTGAAGCATCCTCTCAGCTGGATAACTCAGGGGCAACACGCTTGTACGCAAAGCAACACAAGTTAAATCCCTGGGTCAGCACTAGAAACTTCTGGGTATTATACATGTTATAAATAACCAATTATAATTATAATGATAATTGTTCTCTATAAAGTAGGCTTTGTGCATGTCACCAACGTCCAGTTATAAGGTGGATGGAGACCATGAAAACCAAGTCTTGGCATGCAATTCAGCGCTATGAGATATTTGTTTTCTATCTCATTAAGATCTGTAAATACTCTGAAGGTCCCACTGTGTGCTTGCCTTAACCTTAAGGATTTGATTGATTAGTCGAAGGTCTGGTTCAGCAGATAACTGCCCCATGCCTTCAAAAAAGTGCCGTCTACCTCCAAATGTATTTGTAACCCTACTTCTCCTTTTAAAATAACATGCAAGGGACATACTCAGGGAAAAATATATGTTTTGTTATTTAGCCATATGGAACCCAAGTCCAATAGGTACATTGATTCCTTATGGTTAAGTTGCAGCTCTATTTTACATTAGTACAAATCCTAAGAATGAGTATTTAACTTGAAAATGACACAGAGCGTATTGGCTTATTGAGAGAAACAGTATTAAACTTAACTATTGACTGACAAATGTCACCAATGTGTGTCAACACGTTACAGGGCTCAAAACAATGTACATATAAACGTTAGTGAATATTGAAGTAAAGGGTTAGATTACTGGTACAAATATGTTGCTTCCATTCTTTTGATGAAAGGTGGCTTCGCTTTTGGACATGTGTCGACACAAAATCAGCATCTCCTTACTTTTCGGTAGGTGTTTTACATGATAGCATTGAACAGGTTATGCTCAACGTTTAATGTGACTTGGAAAATATTTGTTTGGTGATAATTGAACAGTGGAAGGATGACAAGTCATGTACCACATGGTTTGCTTATTAAAAAGGTTTTATACATTTTTAATTATTGTGCATTTCTTAGATGCTTATACATCAAGAAATTGTGTTTTAAAGTGCACTCAGTGCAAAGGGTAGGGAACATGGAAACAAAAGCAAAATAATAATTAATTCATTAAAGTTAAAAAATAAACAGCGGAACATAAAGGGGTGGACCTACTAGTCCTTATGAGAATTTAGAACGTGCAAAGCAGGGAGAGAGATAGAGGAACAGGGAACAGGGTAAGTCCTAGGAGTTCCATAGAAGGAGTGCCAAATGAGTCAGTTGTGTTCAGCAGTAAGTGCCTGTCAGAGATCACTTGGTACAGAGTGATTGCATGCCATTAATTTGTGCAGGCCTGTGCAAACACAGGCTAGTGGGTGCCTGAAGGCAAGTGCTAGAATGGTGTGGAGGGCTGAGGTGATTTTGTGGAAACAGCCAGGACCCTGAAGGACCCATAAGGTCCCAGGCTACCAATATCAATAACTGTGGGGCATTAGCACTGGAGCGAGGGGGAAGGAGGAGGTGAAGAGGAGAGTCTCGAGGAGCTTCCACAATTTGAGAGGAAACGGCTCAAGACATAGAGGAGGGGGAGGCTGTTAAAGAGGAGGCAGCCATCCGAGGAGAGAGATCTTGCACCAGTTTGCTGCTTAGAAAAGCACCTGACACGTAGAGAGTTGGCACCAGGGGAGCATAAGCATCTGGAAGGCAAGTATTTAGTGAGAGAAAATTGTAGATAGATTAGTCATGGGCCCCAGACAGCCTTATGGATCACGCAGAGGTATTTGAATTCGATCTTTACTGCAACCGGGAGCCAGGGGAGGGATTTTAGAGCTGGAGAGATATGGTCCATGGTTTTGAGGCCAAGGATAAGTCTTTCAGCCCTATTATGGACAAGCTGCCGGTAGCACAGTAAGGAAGAGGATAGATTAAGGAAGAGGCTGTCGCAATACTCAAGCTTAGAGAGTACCAGGGCTCTGGAGAGGTTGAGCTTCTACAGAAAAGTGAGGAAAGGAAGGATACCTCTCAGGAGGTGGAGTTGAAAGTGGACCTTCTTGGCAAGGTCCAAGATGTGAGGCAGGAATGTCGAAGATGACTCCAAGGTTTCTGGCTTCAGATGCAGGAGAAGGAGGCGAGCATGTAGAGGGTAGCCACAGTGACAGGAGGAGAGAGATAGCGGGTGTCCCAATGGGAAGGATCTCAGTCTGGCATTGAGGCAGAGATCATTGGAGGCACACCAGGACTGGATAAAAGATAGGCAGTGGGGAATGGTAGAGGAAGAAGGGGGAGAATCAGAGGGAAGTTTGAAGAAGAGTTGGGCGTCATCTGGATAATACTGGAAGTGAGGGGAGCACGTGGAGATAGGGTGAGTAAGCAGAGCAAAATAGTTGTTAAAAAGTCAGGGTGAGAGGATAGAGCCCTGGGAACACCACAGGTAGAGATAGAGGTAGGAGAGGGGAGGGATGGTTAGTGTGGAAGGAGGTCATTTACATTACATATTTTACAGGAAATCCTCCAAGTTAATATTATTTCACAATTTTAGTGTCTGAGAAATAAACTGAGTGTACACTTCCTGTAGATTTCAAGAGGGAGACTTCTAAAAGAGGAGAAGCTGCAGGGTGCCATTCACACCAAACCAGATGAAATGAAGCAATTGGTTCTTTAAATGTTGCAAATGCAAAACGGTGGATGTCTATTAAAAGGGAAACATAGATGTTTATGTGAAATTCATATGTTCACAAACCCAAAAACCTGTGAAAAACACCACTACAGATCAATGACAGCAGAACGACTAATACAGAATCTTGATTTTTTTTTAGTTGGGTCTTAAGCTTGAGGTCATGACATTATCCTGGCATTTAAGCTTGTGTAATGGCTGACCTTCTTTCTAATCAATTACCAGACTACTACAGCATTTGAGCCTTCCTGGAATGAAGGTCAATGGTGGTTGCTTCTGGAGCAAGTTATAAAAAAAAACTGACAATCAATACACCAGTCAGGTATTTCATACATGTGTCATCATCCCATATAATCACAAGATCTGTGCATTAAAGATGCATAACCTATGATCAATCCGAAACATTATAAGTAGAATATACAGAAAGCAAGAGGTTATGAGGTCCGGGCAGCAGGACCTTACTAGTGGCCCTTTTAAACTTCACCCCTCGGTCTTCTGGAACCATCTTTCTCCCTGCAGAACCAGAAACCTGTTAAAACGACCACTATATATGAATAACAACCAGATACATCTGTCCCTCATTTATAAATATTGCAATTGCATGGCTGTCAACTTCTAAATGTATTGGGGCTGATGTGCATGGGTTAGCCTGAGGCCTGTTTGACGTTAACAAGATATGCTTTAACCAAATTACTTTTATTTTTTTAAAGAAAAGAATAGGACTTATATCCTGAGAGCATCATAATTGTATTAATTCATTTTTCCAGTAGATCAAAGTGTTTTCCTTTTCATGCTGAATAGATTTAATAGATTTAGACTCTAGATAGTTTTTTTAAATGCATCTGTGCTCTAGCACCTTGAAGCATCTGTGTGCTAGATTGAATTACCAATAAAATATCTCAGACTTATAATAACCGGACAGACTCAAAGGAGATGGTAAAAAACTGCTTTAATCACAAACAAGTAAAGCAAGACGAATAAACACTCATCAAATCGATTCATGCAGGATCACACTGCCTCCTTGATCATTTGTGATTTATATATTGTTAGATGCATCATTTATGACATTATCTTACGTGGCAGGTTGCAAACACCTATGGAGGGGTGGGATTGGATTAGGGGAATGTGTCTACCTATATAATATACGCATTTTAGTCCCTCATTGGTGGTCTCTTATCTTTAAGACACACCCTGAGCTACTTCTATACACTTGGTCTAGGGCACTTATCATAGCAGTGAATGTAGCAGTGGAATAATACTTTTCAACATTGTATGTAAATGTACATGGCAGGCTATTCTAATTGGTTGGCAACCCAACTCCAAACTTCGACATTCGGCTCGCTAGCAGCACGTACATAGAAATGAAATCCTGGTGCTTGGAGATACATCCGTTTCCCTTTTTTTCCCCAATTAGTCTATCAATGGGTGGAAATGTATTCCGAATTATAATGAATACATTACATGTACAAAGACAAAAACGCAACCTAATTTTTAATTTTTACTTTTCATAATGTTTTTGAAAACACAAAGTGCAATCATTTTTAAATGCCATGTAATAACACAATTAAGACATCAAAATATTGAAAATCAAATAGGTCTCAGGAGTTCACTTATGGCAAAACAACCTGATTACTCTGCAGCTTAGAAGTAGAATCCAATTTAAATGAGTCTTTTTAAAATGACATTCTATTTTCTAGCCTAAAATGAAGATAAAAACATCACAACCTGCACATTTCAATTGGGATTCTGTTCCCTCTTTAAAAAATCAAAAACTTTTCTTGTGCCTTTTAGAACTAGCAAATATGTTCATTAAGGACTTTTATTTAGACTAGGATAATGAAAGGAAAATAGTTTTTTTATCATGGCTAATCTGTGAGATATCTTATGCGGTATACCTCACAGATTCATATGTCATTTTGCTTTTGGTTACATCAAGGTATTTGATTAATATCCATCAAACAGGTTCCATTAAGTCCTGCACTGTATTAAATTATCATGGAGAAATATTCTTGCAGGGTATCAATTCACTTACTTTCAAATTTCTTTAGTGGACACATGGCAGCATTTTCACAAACCTCCCATCACTGCATGGACATCAGCGTTGTCATCAACTGTTTACAGGGACTGACTCCAGTTTTATTCAATCAGAGACTTCTCCTTAGGATTGAAATCCCTCTACTTCAAACTTTGGTCTAGAATGGGACTCCACAGAATGACTGGCCTTTTCTTCCAACATGGCTTCTTTCTTTATTCTGTTAAATCGGTCAGTTGCTGATATTCTTCATGGGTCCTCTGTATCTCTGCTCTTGATGTTTTCTAAAGCTCTCCATTCTGTCCATATATTTAGGGCCTATCAAAATCATCAGCATCATCAATTTTTGGGGATTTGCATAAAGAACAATCCATAAAAAACATTTCAAAATGCAGAGATACATGACAGTTATAACACAATAAAATCTCACAAAATCACACAATTATAAAATCCACATCAAAAGATATCAGCTAAGAGGAGTTGTGAATAAAATACATTGTGTGGAGTGTAAAAAATCAACATCGAGGAATTATACTTAACAGTAATTTCCTATGATAAAGCGCTGTTTTCACATACAACAGTAATGACCATCCCACCCTTGGTGAGTTTGCACACAGCAAATATGTTAGAGCAGGCCTATATTGTTCGAAACCCACTTCTCTCAATAAAGGTTGAATAAACTGTTTCTCGCCTGTAGATACGCAGGGCAAAAGAAATTTGCTTGGTCCTCGTATGGAGATTCACAGGCCGGTTTGCTTGAAGTTTTACAATAACATGAAGGTTTACACCTTTTCCTTGCTTTACAATGCTATATTTGGTATGTATATGCATGTAAATATGAGCAGCCGAATGTATGACAGCTCCCCCACCTGTGCAAATCATTCCTTTAAAAAGTTTTCACCTTGCGCCACATGCAAAGTAGATACAACTCTTGACTTAACAATTTGGAGTTGTCCGTTAGAAGTGGGCACGCCCGAAAACAGAAATAGCAACCCAGACTTAACAAGATATAATACACTCAAGATGGCGGCGTTATATAGCCACCTTTGAATGTAGTGTGCCGTGACAGTGGCATACAATACAGAATGATATCCGTCCCGAACACTCGCGGCTGCGTCTGAACACAAACAGAGGCTGTCCGGCTCGATGTAGGAATACTACAGCTCTGAATAACAAAGTTAGTCTCTCTTGGGGTTTAATTTAGCCGCGGGCCCTATTATGTATTCACTCCACATTCAGTAGCATACAGTGCCTAAACTAGGGGTGGCTAACGTGTTACCCTCCTTTGTTGATTAGCACTTGGGGAATTTGGTGTCCTCTATCCACATGCTTCCGTAAGAACAGGAAATAAGAGTGTATTACAAAGGATTTACAGATGGAATGAACGTAAACACCAACACACATTTGCATGACGCATATTGTTTGTAATTAGTAGATGTATCAAAATGAAGTGTTCCAAATCTCTGTTTACAGATTTCTTCAGTGAGACTGCTAGATGGTTTAATTTCTGATGCTATGCAGTTGCACAAAACAAACTGAGAGAAAAGGCAAGCTCTAGTAATGGCTGTTTCTCTTCTACAGTCACAAACATATTGGTACTAAGTGACAACAAATGTGGCACTAAGCAGTCCACAAATGAACAAAAATTAGCGTCAGTACTCCAGATAATTCCTCTTCTACCTATTTTAGGTGGTTTTTATGTTTATATTTTGTATTTATGCTGATGTTTTGTTTATACTGATTAAAATATGTGAACCTCAAGCTCCTTGTCTATACAAATGATGACATTTTCACCTTGGTGACAGTTGTGTACTTGTTTCGGCCTTTTGCATGCGAAGGTGGGAAGCTGTCCTTTGTGGATTTTTGTATAAGCTATTGTGTAGCCGTCCTCCTCCACAGAGCCCGCCAAAAAAGAGGACTGTTCTAACTCTACAGTGTATATTCTGATTGACAGGCCGGGCAAGACCGGTCTGCACCCCCTCCTGACCATGCTGCCACCACAGCCCTTAGGTGGATGCAGTTAAACCTTGTGCTGGATATGAGGATATGATCTGTGGGAGATTCTGCTCATAGTAAATAGCGCTGAACACCCGGAGACATGATTGTCATCAACTCATGGTTCTTCAGAGTCGTGATTTCAATACTTTCTCTCGCCATGTATACAGACTCATAGCAATATTCAGACCCATATTTATCCCTCTCATAGAAAGCATGCTGCTAGGTCAGTACAAATCGAAATATGAGGGATTCATGATTACATTTTCTTCAGTTTGCTCACAATTTTAATTGGTTGCTCAGAATAAATGAGAGTTAAACAAATTAGAACCTCTTGATTTTCTTAGATCGAGCTGACCTTTTTGAATGCAAGGGGTTTTTCGCATTGCTAGCTGACCTTTATTGGAGAAGAGATCACATATTCCTTTCATCCCTCTTCTAACAAAATTACATAACAACTGAACACTTTTACAAAATAAAAATGAGATTCTTAAACTGACATTTGCAATAATTGAACCTTCCTCAAAGTAATAGCATACTAAAATATAGATGTTTTATTATGAAAACAGCATGAACTTAAAGTATTTTTCTAGCACATTGCACACATGACATATTTTGTTTCTTTAGCTAAAATAGAGAGAAGCATTTATACTGTTGAAATTATCAATTTTTGAAAATGTCTTGCAATTTTATTTCTGCCTTTGAACATGTTCACTCTCATTCTTAGAGCACACGTTCCAATCCTGTTTCTTCAGAAATTAAATACATGTATTCCCATAGTAATAAGAAGATCTTTTGAGTCCTTAAGAATATTTAGATTGTGGGTTTCCCAGGATGTGCGAATGTGTTAATTAAGAGCATTCAGTCTACAATATCTTTCAAAATGATACGATGCACGTTTTACATTCTCGCTAAATTCTAGTACCTTGTTGAAAAGTGTAACCTTTAGAATAAGGTATCCCTGAATAAAACCATTTTCTGATCCTTTTCAGCAATGGGACCACAAATTTGAATTTCATGTTATCTATGTTTCTGTATTTCCAGTGCCCCATCTTTCATTTTTATGATACATAGGTACATTTAGGATGTCTACCCAAGTACTTTGCAGCCAGCAAGATCAGCTTATAGGTGCATCTATTAAATACTAAGAATCTTTATATTACTGACTTATCAAACATATTGGGATAGTGAATGTGGCAATATAGGTATATTTCCACATTCACTATCCCAATATGTTTGATAAATCAGCAATATAAAGATTCTGGACTAGTATTTTCAAACTTAAAAACATAATTCTCTAGTGATCCATGTAAGGCCTGTGAGAAACCACAGGGTGGCTCACCTACTAGTCCCTGGGATCTCTCTCTCAGGTGGCCTGGACACAGCCATCACCTTTGGCTCCAGACCCTGGGGGTGGACCAGTGCGAGAGGATTACCTGGGTGAGGGGTCTTTGTGGACTGGGGGTGAGGCAATGATGGTGAGATGCAGTATTCCCTGCTTTACCATACACCTAACACATCCTATCTTTTTCTACTCCCCCCTTTCAACACAAACACTGGGCCGAGGAAGAGGGTGACCGAGACTAAAGAGGCTAACCCTTACATATCACATTGGACATGTTCCACAAATCAGGTCAGGCAAAGTCAGGTACTTACATCTGATAACAATGAGCTCTCCTCACATGGATAAAGGCTGTACATGGAGACACACTCTGAGCAAGGTGGAATACAAGTGACTGCAGAACTTCCAGGGCAAAGGCGAAACTACTGGAGCAGAGCAATAGACTGAGGGACGAGACCAACGGGTCGACAACCACAGAAGTTCCCTACAGAAGGTTTTTATCTCCAACAGGCTGTGAAAGACACATGGAAAAGGCTGTAACCCAGACCAGAAGGCTGCATTGTGTTTCATGGACTCCAGCAACCCTCCCATGTGAACGGCACAGTTGGGGAGGAGAGGCCAAACCTGTGGTACTAACCTTGACTCGTGAATTGAAAAACTGTAAAGACAAGAAAGAAACACACACAGCTGGTGAGTTGGCAAACGTCATGAATGACTGGTGAGACTTAAGGAAAGCTTGAAGTGGCAACATTATGTAGCACAATTGAATGCTGCACGTGTGTGGATGAGACGTGAAGAAAGGCAACCCTGTGAATGCACTTTTAAGTAATTATAGCTGAAACCAGTGATACTGAATAACAGAGTGGTCCAGTAAAAGGAAGTAGCCCACTCGTCTCAGAGAAAGGTGAAATGTTTGGAGCGATAAAGGGAGTGAACTGTAAAAGCAAAGTGATCAAAATTAACCCAGAGAAAAGGGGAGAGTAAAAGGTGAACGTTGAACTTTGGTGCTTATAACATTGAACTGCCCAGACAAGAAGCGCTGGGGCAAATGACTCAAGAGTGTGAGCTGAAGGAAAAGTTGAAGTGATCCTGAGGGGTTCTGCAGTAAAAGCCATGCACACTCGAAAGTCTTCAACATCAGGAAACGCTCCAAGGCCGACTGAGGGAGACCGGAAGTGTGATCAGTTAGGGGAAGAGAACCCGTCAAGGATGTGAATTCAGCTTAGGGAAGGAAACCCCTGCAAAATGTTTTTAACTTTTGCTTTGAAAGGTCTAAGCCTGACTGAGAGGGATTCATGTGAACATTTGCTTTAAGTGGTCTGAGCCCGACAGAGGGGGACCAGTGTGAACTTTTTGTTGAACTGTGATTTGAAATCTGGGAAGAGAGACTTTAACGTGGAAGGCCAGGTGGGACTCGATCCACGTTTTGAACTGCCTTTGTGTTAAGAACCTGAGCCATACTGCCTATGGGTTCTGCCTTACTGCGTGCTGTCTCATGTGAGAAGGAGTGACGACTCAGCCACATTTACTCTTTATATTTGAACACTGATTTTCCTTTCCATACATATTCTCCCTTAAACACTTTTTGTACAAGAGAGAGGGCAGCCATTTGGTTTTGTTAGTATAGGTCATTTTGATATGACAGACTCAACTAGGACTGTTTATCTATTATTTAATGGTCAATACTATTCTCATCCTAGTTATAGGGTAAAGAAGATGTTTTTCCAAACCCAGGAACATTAATACAGATTTTACACATTGTACCTTTTTGTGTCAGTGACATACTTGTGATACCATGCCTCCCTTACAGGCCTCAATGTCATGTTCTTTCATTGTAGTATTCAAGTGAATGTTTGCTTTTCACAGAGAACTTGGAGAGATGATTTAATGTAAATAGGATACATATCTGCTAACACAAAGTGTTTGGCGGTTGCATTATGGCTTCCATGTTCAATATTGTTTTCTCGACTCTGCCGTAGCAATGGTGGGGAACACAGAAGAAATATGGATCAGGGCTTAGTGTAATATTTTGCATATTGTGTGAGAAATGCTACCATGTATTTTGTGTGAACTATACTGATCTTACATAAGGTTTCTTTGAATAACAGAAACAGATTTACAAAATTAATGTCATTTCTCAATACAAATATGCCATCTCATGCAAGCTGTACATACATAATGATCAAATTATTATGTGCATGCTTAGAAAATGCACACAGAATTCAAACTGCCTTTTGAGTGCAGTAAATAATCTATGTGTTAAATAGACTTACATTGCCGTTAGAATTGGAAAACAATATTACCATTTGAACTGCATCTTGAACACATGATCCTTTTAAGAACCAAAGGATTGCAGATGTATTATCTGAATCCATGTTTGTGGAAGCTATTGGCTTGTGGAAGCTATGTTTGTGGAAGCTATCGATTGCTTTTTATGAGTCAATAATCTGTTAGAGCCAGGCCTCTTTTCATTCATCATCCGAGAAGCATATCTAGTAGACTACACCCACTGCATTAAAGTCAAAATCAGGAAATATTACAAAGTACATTCAAATATGAAAAATATATTATTATGGTCTCCTCCCATTTTATGACTGAAAGTTTGTCATATACTGGAAGGCCTGCATTTTCATAAAACAACACATCAGAGAACTTTGCTCCAGACTGACATTTCTGAGCTCTACTGCAATCAAAAGATAACATTTGTGCATGGATGACTTGGAACACAACTGAGCCTCAGTTGTTAACCAAAATGAACACCATATACAAATCGAACAAAACTAAAAATGCAGGCTTATTTGAATGTGCACATAATGATATTAAATTACATATTGTTAACTTTGCTATGATTTGTTCTACTAAGAAAGAGAATATACTTTCAGATCTGGGGGAACTTGCTTCACAAAAGGAGTCTAAACAAGAATTCTAAATGTATATATAAATTCTAATTTGCATAGTTGTAAATAACTTTGTCTTACTTCCCACAAACTCATTTGACTGGTCCACAGATATGAGGTCACTCTGTGATCTTTGAATTTGAATCCAAAATTGAAATTGTACCACCCTTGTCACATGGCAAAATCTGTTGGACCTATCAAATAAGTGGGTACTTTCTCTGAGAATGTAAACCTCTTAAGGGAACCAATGGGAATACACTACCAATAAAAGATTATGCTGTAAGATAGTACCATCTGAACAAAGTAAGACTCTATATAACACCGAAGCATAGAAAACCAGTGTGCCATTTCGGCGCCCATCCAGCATCCTTGCGAATGCTGGATGTTACTTCTGAAACATTACCTAGCCCCAAGCTCTCACCCTACCTGAAATTAACGTTTATTTAAAACCTAATTCGCCTAATTCGCCTGTGCTAGTGCACTGTTTTATTTGCTTCAGATCCATGAGTGATTGACGTCTGCCAGGTGTTTGAACACGTTAATTCCCTTTTTGGAAAACTACATTTACGTAGTGCAGTATACACAGTGCAGCAAACTTGCATGTTCTGTCTCTTTTATTGGAGATAAAGGTGGGCCCTGGAAGGTGACCATATTTGTTTATCTTGTCTTTAAAAAGAAAGACAGAGGCACAGCGTATTAAGAGGCCGATTCATGGAATAATTAGCGCAGCGCAAGTGGCCAAAAACGTGCGAATCGCAGTGGAATAGCGAAAATAGCAGTGCAAGTGCGAAAATCGCACGAAAAGCAGCGCACATCGATTCATGGAAGGCCGTGCGCGAGAAAACCATCGGATGTGCGATAATAAAGTGCGCGGCGCACGTTGGCGCACAGGCCATCTAACTGCGTGCGGCAGGTCACAGCGAAAATCGCACAGGCCGCAGCGAAAATCGTACATAGCGCGGCGCACGCTACAAAAGTAGGCGGAACACGGGGCGTAAAACTCGGAATGGGGAACAACTTGCCAAAATGTGGGCGTCACGGGGGAAGTACAGGGTACAAGTGCACGGAACGCCCACACGCTCGCCTACAACACGTATTCATGGAATAGAATAGGGCAAAAAAGTGCACGCTCAAACCAGCGCACAGGCACAAACACGACCGCCACAAGAAAGCAGGCGGTAGCGTCTCTGCGCCTGTAAGAAATGTGCGCCAAAAGGTGCGGCAAAAAATAGCACCTATATACTGCCATGATGAATGTCCCATACTGTGGCCCTCCAGGACAAATGACGTGCAAAGGGGTACCCAAAAACACGGACAGACGCTGACAAAAAATACGTGTGCGTGTATACCGGGGTGCGCGGGAAGTCTCACCCGCGAATTGGCAGGGCATGTGAATTCCAAGGGTTTGCGGGAAGTTCCACACGCAATTTGTCAGGGTACGTGGATTACAGGGGTGCGCGGGAAGTTCCACACGCGATTTGGCCGTGTACGTGGATTCCAGGGGTGCGCGGGAAGTTCCACACGCGATTTGGCCGGGTACGTGGATTTCAGGGGTGCACGGGAAGTTCCACACGCGATTTGTCAGGGTACGTGGATTTCAGTGGTGCGCGGGAAGTTCCACACGCGATTTGGCCGTGTACGTGGATTTCAGGGGTGCGCAGGAAGTACCACATGCGATTTGGCCGGGTACATGGATTTCAGGGGTGCGCGGGAAGTTCCACACGCGATTTGTCAGGGTACGTGGATTTCAGGGGTGCGCGGGAAGTTCCACACACGATTTGGCCGTGTACGTGGATTTCAGGGGTGCGCGGGAAGTCCCACACGTGATTTGGCCGGGTACGTGGATTTCAGGGGTGCGCGGGAAGTTCCACACGCGATTTGTCAGGGTACGTGGATTTCAGTGGTGCGCGGGAAGTTCCACACGCGATTTGGCCGTGTACGTTGATTTCAGGGGTGCGCGGGAAGTACCACACGCGATTTGGCCGGGTACATGGATTTCAGGGGTGCGCGGGAAGTTCCACACGCAATTTGTCAGGGTACGTGGATTTCAGGGGTGCGCGGGAAGTTCCACATGCGATTTGGCCGTGTACGTGGATTTCAGGGGTGCGCGGGAAGTCCCACACGCGATTTGGCCGGGTAAGTGGATTTCAGGTGTGCGCGGGAAGTTCCACACGCGATTTGTCAGGGTACGTGGATTTCAGTTGTGCGCGGGAAGTTCCACACGCGATTTGGCTGTGTGCTCCCAGGTATTCCCTGTACACTCTCCACGGCCCCTGCAGGCAGCACACACCACAGGGGACTACCCTGCACACCTGCTCATGTCACCCAGCACCCCCACCCCCCAGCATCCAGGGGCACCCTCCACCAGGCCCCCACTCATGTCCCCCTGCACCCCCACCCCCCAGCATCCAGGGGCACCCTCGACCAGGCCCCCACTCATGTCTCCCACCCACCCCCACCCCCCAGCCACCAGGGGCAGCCTCCACCAGGCCCCCACTCATGTCCCCCTGCACCCCCACCCCCCAGAATCCAGGGGCACCCTCCACCAGGCCCCCACTCATGCCTCCCACCACCCCCACCCCCCAGCCACCAGGGGCAGCCTCCACCAGGCCCCCACTCATGTCTCCCACCACCCCCACCCCCCAGCCTCCATGGGCAGCCCCCACCAGGCCCCCACTCATGTCTCCCACCCACCCCCACCCCCCAGCCACCATGGGCAGCCCCCACCAGGCCCCCACTCATGTCTCCCACCACCCCCACCCCCCAGCAGTGCAGGGACAGCCTCCACCAGGCCCCCACTCATGTCTCCCACCACCCCCACCCCCAGCAGTGCAGGGGCACCCTCCACCAGGGCCCCACTCATGTCCCCCTGCACCCCCACCCCCCAGCATCCAGGGGCACCCTCCACCAGGCCCCCACTCATGGCCCCTATCACCCCCACCCCACCGCCACCAGGGGCAGCCTCCACCAGGCACCCACTCATGTCTCCCACCACCCCACCCCCGAGCAGTGCAGGGGCACCCTCCACCAGGCCCCCACTCATGTCTCCCACCACCCCCACCCCCCAGCACTGCAGGGGCACCCTCCACCAGGCCCCCACTCATGTCTCCCACCACTCCCACCCCCAAGCCACCAGGGGCACCCTCCACCAGGCCCCCACTCATGTCCCCCTGCACCCCCACCCCCCAGCATCCAGGGGCACCCTCCACCAGGCCCCCACTCATGGCCCCTATCACCCCCACCCCCCCGCCATCAGGGGCAGCCTCCACCAGGCCCCCACTCATGTCTCCCACCACCCCCACCCCCCAGCCACCATGGGCAGCCCCCACCAGGCCCCCACTCATGTCTCCCACCCACCACCATCCCCAGCCACCATGGGCAGCCCCCACCAGGCCCCCACTCATGTCTCCCACCCACCCCCACCCCCCAGCCACCATGGGCAGCCCCCACCAGGCCCCCACTCATGTCCCCTATCACCCCCACCCCCAGCCACCAGGGGCACCCTCCACCAGGCCCCCACTCATGTCTCCCACCACCCCCCAGCAGTGCAGGGGCAGCCTCCACCAGGCCCCCACTCATGTCTCCCACCACCCCCACCCCCCAGCCACCAGGGGCACCCTCCACCAGGCCCCCACTCATGTCTCCCACCACCCCCACCCCCCCAGCCACCAGGGGCACCCTCCACCAGGCCCCCACTCATGTCTCCCACCACCCCCACCCCCCAGCAGTGCAGGGGCACCCTCCACCAGGCCCCCACTCATGTCCCCCTGCTCCCCCACCCCCCAGCATCCAGAGGCACTCTCCACCAGGCCCCCACTCATGTCTCCCACCACCCCCACCCCCCAGCATCCAGGGGCACCCTCCACCAGGCCCCCACTCATGTCCCCTATCACCCCCACCCCCCGCCACCAGGGGCAGCCTCCACCAGGCCCCCACTCATGTCTCCCACCACCCCCACCCCCCAGCCACCATGGGCAGCCCCCACCAGGCCCCCACTCATGTCTCCCACCACCCCCACCCCCCAGCAGTGCAGGGGCACCCTCCACCAGGCCCACACTCATGTCTCCCACCACCCCCACCACCCAGCCACCAGAGGCACCCTCCACCAGGCCCCCACTCATGTCTCCCACCACCCCCACCCCCCAGCCACCAGGGGCAGCCTCCACCAGGCCCCCACTCATGTCTCCCACCACCCCCACCACCCAGCCACCAGGGGCACCCTCCACCAGGGCCCCACTCATGTCTCCCACCACCCCCACCACCCAGCCACCAGGGGCACCCTCCACCAGGCCCCCACCCATGTCTCCCACCACCCCCACCCCCCAGCAGTGCAAGGGCACCCTCCACCAGGCCCCCACTCATGTCCCCCTGCACCCCCACCCCCCAGCATCCAGGGGCACTCTCCACCAGGCCCCCACTCATGTCCCCTATCACCCCCACCCCCCTGCCACCAGGGGCAGCCTCCACCAGGCCCCCACTCATGTCTCCCACCACCCCCACCCCCCAGCCACCATGGGCAGCCCCCACCAGGCCCAAACTCACGTCTCCCACCCACCCCCACCCCCCAGCCACCATGGGCAGCCCCCACCAGGCCCCCACTCATGTCTCCCACCACCCCCACCCCCCAGCAGTGCAGGGGCACCCTCCACCAGGCCCACACTCATGTCTCCCACCACCCCCACCCCCCAGCCACCAGGGGCACCCTCCACCAGGCCCCCACTCATGTCTCCCACCACCCCCACCCCCCAGCCACCAGGGGCAGCCTCCACCAGGCCCCCACTCATGTCTACCACCCACCCCCACACCCCAGCCACCAGGGGCAGCCTCCACCAGGACGCCCACTCATGTCTCCCACCCAACCCACCCTCCAGCCACCATGGACAGCCTCCACCAGGCCCCACTCATGTCCCCCTGCACCCAGGTCCTCACAATCACCAACCATGTGCGTAATCGTCATCCTCCACAGCCAAAAGGCCCTACCAAGTAACCCATTCACCCACATGGAAATGAAAATTACATGTTACACCCCCAACGTACATAAAGCAAATGAACCCATGTCTGTCACACACAATGGTTGCAAATGAATTTGAAAACACCCAACATGACATGCATGAAACCAATGAGATGATACCACACAGTGAAGTATGAAAACAAAAATGTATTTAAAAAATATGAATGCAAATGAAATGAAACACACTACAATGCCAATGAAAAAAAGAAAAGGTGCATGTCCGTCCCAAAAAATGAAAAACACAAAATCCAAAAAAAATGTACTTCAAAGTCACATTAAAAATGAAATCAATCCGACAGAAAAAAAATAAAATCCAAACACCATTGCTCCATGGAGAAGAAAAAATAAAATTAATAAATAAAACAATCCAATGAAGAACTATGTACACAATATCCAAGGGTCCATGAGCCCAACTGAACAAAGGACACCTACTAAAAACCCTAACAAAAAAGCAACTATTTACAAAAAGTGGAGCTGTGTCCGTCGACTCCAAATCATAAGAATAAATAAAGGAAACCTAAAACTAAAGAACTATATACAAAGGCGGCGGGCAAGTCCAGCAGCTCACTCCGTAGTGTTCCGGGCCAGGGCATGATCAAACTCCTCGTCTATGTCCCGGAGGCGGTCCTGTTCCATTGCCCCGAGGGTCTGCAGAGATGACGCCATCTGCTCCTCCAACCCCCTGCGGATTGCCTCGAGGCACTCGGCCTGCCTCAGGGCCCTCCGCATGGAGTTCTCCGCCCTGACCATCGTGCGCCGCTCCTCTTCCGCCCGCCGCCGCTCCGCACCTATCTGCTGGCCCAACCGCAGCCACACGGAAGACACTTCCTGTCCTGGGTCCTCCTGCCCTCCGGCCGATGCCTGCCCCTCCGATGTTGATGGCCCCGAGCCATGATGCCTCCCACGTTGACTCTGCTGCTGCCTCCGACGCAACTGCCTCTGCCAGCACGACGGCATCCAGGCTGATGGAATCCACCGACGCCGTCGTGCACGTGCCCTGCCTGATGATGCCGGCACATCCTCCATCTGCTGGGGTACAGTTGCTGTGGTGTCTACCCCTGCTTGACCTCCGACTCCCGACTGTGGCAGGGATGGGATCCCCACCGAGCTGGCTGCATAGGTCAGGGCAGGTCCACAGGGGGCCTGGTGGCATCTGGGCCGGAAGACGGCAAGGAGAACGACTGGCGTATAGCCTCCACAGAGGAGGAGAGGGCCGCCAGATTGGCCGACACATGCAGGAAACCCCCGAACATGGAAGATCCCAATTGGGCCACGTCGGCACGGTGCTCTTCGTGATGATGTGCGTGCTCCTCCCGGGAAGCACGCACGTCATCACGAATTGCACCCGCACGCATCGCAACCCCAATCAGGACCTTCTCCATACGGACACGGGTCCCCTCGTCCGCAGGTGGAGGGGAGTCAGGTGACATGGACATCCCCTCTACCTGCGGACGGGCCTGGGACAGGGCAACCCTGCTGGTGCATGGTGGTGCACTCACAGGGTCAGGGACAGCGACATGCACAGGCCCCTCCACGGTGACCTGTGCTGCCTCCTGCCCCTGGCCCTGGACTGCACCACTTGCACCAGCGGGGATGCCCCCACCAGGCCCCATGTGTGCCCCTGTGGCGGCCTCCTCCTCCTCTGTGGAAACCACCAACCTGGATGGCTCCTCACCGTCTTCCACCGTAGCAGGCCCCTGTGGGGGCTCACCCACCCCTTCCACTGCAGCCGTGGGGGCATCCCCGCCGCCTTGCTCCACAGCGCTGTCTCCGCCCTCTTCTTCACTAGCCGCTGCGTAGAGAGAGACAAAGAACACAAGCATCAGGGTACTGTACAATGGTCCCCTAGACAGGAAGCAATAGCAGATGAGTACCACTGTCAAAGTGCACTTCCATCATGTCCCTCCACAACACATGGGTCAGTCCAGGCAAAACACACACAGTAACAGGCATGGTGCATGCCATGGACATTTCCATACATGTCCAATGGACTCTTGAAACATACAATGATATGGAACTCACATGCATCATGGGTCATGGCTATCACATGCACACACTTCACCTCAGTCACATCCATCTGTCCCCATACACCCCAAACACAGCGGATACAAGGGTAACTAGGCTGCATCAGTGAATCTGTGCATTGTCACACACATGTGTCATGCATCCATGGCATGCACAAGTCACAGACACGCAGGTCAGGCACACAGACATGGCTACCATATATGTACCTGCCATCAGCACCCATCCCTCACCCCCACCCATGTCCAGGAACAGAGACTGGCATGCTCTCATGTCTAAAATCTGCATAGGGCTCCCCATGTGGCATTTAAACACATGCAACAACCATGTGGTTCACACATCACTGGTCGCACATGCATTACCATGATGTCCCTGCACACATACATGCATACATGGCCTATGTCACACATACAGGCAAGTATCAGAGAACCAGCACACTGCAACATGCCCTGTCTCACACAGCAATGCTTGGATACTTACCGCTCAACTCCAGACGGGTCTCCCTCTCAAGGATCTGGGCGTGGAGCGCTGGGCGTACGCGTTCCAGGACCCTCATCTGGATGGAACTCATGCAGCCCCGGCCCCCCTCCACGAGGCGCCGGGCCTTCACGAGGGTCCTGGACCTCAAGTCCTCCCAGCGCTTCTTGATCTTCTGGACGTCGCGGGTTGCCACCCCCTCGGCGTTGATGGCAACCACACAGTCGGCCCAGATCCTCTCCCGTCCTTCCTTGCTGGCGCGGGACGATCCAAAGAGGGCATCATACTGCCCCAGGACATGCTCCACCGGGACACCAACTTCGGTGGTAGTGATGCCAGATGTGGAAGTGCCCGACATGGCAACCCCAGAGGCAGGTGTGGGTGGGCAACTGGGTCCTGGGGCTGGGCTGTGGAGTGATGTAATCCCAGTCGGGAGTCTTCAGTTCCAGCAGGGGTGGACACAGCAACTTGACCCCTGCAGATGGCTGATGTGCAGGCACCAAATGCCAGGGCACGGTGGCAGCAAGCAGGCAGGCAGGCAGGCAGCAGCAGATGGCACGTGGGAGGCTGCTCGGGGCACTGAGGGGCAGTAATTCGGCCTTCCGGCCTTCCGGGCAGGAGCGTGGTCTTCCGTGTGTTTTTGCGTGGCCAGCTTGATACGGAGTGATTTGGCACGTGAAAATCCTGCACGTCAGCGTGAAATTCGAGGAAAGGCCCTTAGCGCGTAAGCGCGTCAGAACGCATACGCGATTCTATTGGACCAAAGGCCCTCAGCGCGTAAGCGCGTCTGTGACGTGACCCGCACGGGTGTTTCCCACACAGCACGTGATGACAGAGCACACGTGGAAAGACTGCACGTCAGAGTGTCATCGCGTGTAATTGGACAAAAGTGCGCGTACACGCGATTGGCCTATGTACGTGTATATCAGGGGTGCGCGGGCACTTCCACACGCAAGTACGTCAGCGCACCTGTATCCCGGGGTGCGTGGGAATTTCCACACGCTATTGGACTGGGTACTGGATTTCAGGGGTGCGCGGGTCACACGCTCGCCTACAACACGCGCAACGCATACATTTGCGCGCTAACAAAATAACAAGTTCAGACCCAGGATGAACATACCGTTCCTAGCAGCAGTGGGCATGGGCTACCAAAGGAGGAGAAGGAGGATAGTCAGGGCCAGAATATTCACACCCAGAACCAGCCTTTTCGGGATGCCTGATGACCGGGTGTATGGGAGGTACAGGTTTCCACCACACATAATACTGGACCTGGTGAGTGAGTGGGAGGATGACCTCACATCACCCACCCTGTGCTCCCAAGCACTCAGCCCCCTGGAGAAGGTCCTCAATGTACTGCACTTCTTAGCCACTGGATCATTTCAGCGGACAAGTGCCATAGTGGGTGGGGTATCACAGGCCACCCATTCACGCTGCCTACACCAGGTCTTGAACATCATCACTGCACGCCCATCAGTCCGCAGGCACATATACCTGCCCAGAACACCTGCAGAAAGGCATGCTTCCGCCCTGGATTTTTACGGTGTGGCACGATTCGCCAAAGTGCTAGGTGCCATCGACTGCACCCATGTGGCTCTACGTCCCCCCAGGGCATCAGAGCACATCTATAGGAATCGCAAGCACTGGCATTCCATCAACGTGCAGGTAGTATGTAATGCCAAGGGAATCATCACCTCAGTAAATGCCAACTATCCCGGCTCCACCCACGACAGCTTCATTTACCGAATGTCCACCCTAAGACGGGACCTAGAAGCTGGGCGGCATGGTGATACATGGCTGCTTGGTGAGTATGAATGCCACTGCACATGCATGCATGTCAGATACTGAGCAAGGTCACAACCCCACCAATGATACCAATCACCACCTCCACAGGGGACAGTGCCTACCCTCTCAGCCGCCACATGATGACGCCAATTCGGAACCCCACCACGCCACCCCAGGTAAGATATAACACAGCCCACATTACAAACCGGGGCATAGTGGAGCGCACATTCGGAGTGCTAAAGTCACGCTTTCGCTCCCTTGAACGTTCTGGCAGGCAGCTGTTGTACGCTCCCCCAGTAGTGTGCAGGCTCATAGTGGCAGCATGTGTCCTGCACAACGTTGCAACACGCCGGGGCCTGGCCGTGGACATGGTGGTGGCCCCACATCCCCAACCACATGCACAGCCGCTGCGCATGGGAGGGGAAAGGGCACGGGGGGAGGCAGCCCATACACAGCTAGTGGCTAATTACTTCACATAGAAATCACACCCCTGTGGAGTGCACACTGCCCTGGCACATTCCATCTGACAATCAATGATGACTCAACCTGACACTGATCCTGAATGTCTGGAGAATGAACCGTGAAAACCATATCAGCCTGAGATTGTTCACCTGGAAGTGTTACAATGTGTGCATCCCTACCCACACAGACACCACCAATGCAGTTTTGTGAAGAAACACATTCAAGCAGCTAAAATGAATACCCACTTGCAAAATGCAACAAGAGGACAGTGCCATGTCAGCCAACCCATCCCCAGCACCGCCACACGACACACCGTGCCATGTCATGCTATTTGCAGGTAAACAAAGTAATCCCCACAAGATGACACTAGTGTCACAATGTACAGTGTCCCTAATTGAAACTTGCAACACCTGAAATGCTCACAGTAATGCAGGACCAACAACAAACTTGAGCAGGTACTACCATTAACATGACATCACAAATGTAATAAATTAGTAGTCTCACCACCTGGAAATGCCTGCACTCCCACCACTACCAACTGTGCAGTGTTGGCGCCATGTAGAGTTGTAGGTGCACTGCTGCCAACATGGACCCCATCTCCAAACTAGAGGCCCTTGTGTAGACATGAGGAAGGGACCTGCAAATTGGGAGGTAGACAAAGATGATGAGTTACACATCAATGCAACATGCAGTCTACAACACAACAGCAATATGCACTAGGAATGTATACACAGTATTGACTAGACTACCCACACATGTAGTGGGAGTCCAATGTCACCATGTACGTCAATGTCACTTGGGCACACCCTTTGCAAGCCCATGGAAACGGGAAGCAGGAGGGGTGAGTGTGACTCAAACCCAAGCATCTGAACCAAATACATGACAAGCCTGCATGTTCCCAGCCACAATGCAGTGTATGCCCACAGGAACCACGGAAGGCAACAAATTGTCTCAAAAAAATTGGGAAAAAAATAATTAAAAATAAAAATAAAAATAAAAATAAAAATAAAAATAAAAATAAAAATAAAAATAAAAATAAAAATAAAAAAAAATAAAAAATGGCCATTGATGGGCCCGGGGGGGTTGGGGAGGCCACCCAGGAGGTCCGAGGACAGGGTGCACACCAAAACCCATCTGTGTGGATCCTGGGAAAACAAAACACCTCCATGGGCTCATGGCCCACACGGCTACCCTATTGTGGGAGTATCAGTGCTGTCGCTATTATCACCCTGTGCAGCTGCATCCGGAGGTGGTTGCACTATGGGAGGCAGCCCACGCAAGGCCCTAGTCTGCTCCTCCATGGCTGCAAGCATGCGGGTGTGGTAGGTCTCGTTCTGGAGGATGAGTGTGCGGAGGTCCCCATGCAACAACTCACGGGATGCCCGGACCTCCGCCCTCGTTGCCTGCATCTCTGCTGAGAGCGTACGGGTGAGACGCTCCAGCTGCTGTTCTGTCCTTTGGTGTGTTGAAGCCTCAAGCTCAACAAGAGTCGTCCTGAGGTGAAGGAGCTCCTGCCTCAGGGCTTCCCTGTGGCCCTGGGACTCTATGGAGATGGCCTCCTGCAGAGTCGCCCGTGCCACCCGCCTGTCCCTGTTGGACGCTAACATGTCCTCACTGTGTGACTGGCAGATGGAGTCGGTTGCCTGCTGTAGTCGCTCCATCAGCCTTTCAGGGGGGACAATGGAAGTGGCCACCCTATCCATGGCATGAGCCATCATCTCGGATGATGCTGCCTGTTGGGTTGCCATACAGTAAATGGATTGCTCCCATGTGGTATTGCCAGGTGGCGTACGGCCACCACATCGGCGGGCACCACACCTGTCTGGGGCAAGGCGAACTGCGCCTTGCTGTGCCGGCACTGCCTGAGGCTACAGGACTGCATTCCCCCTCTGATCTGCTGGCCCAGGAACAGGATCAGATCAGATGTCGCGGAGTGTGACCCTGCATCCGTAACCACCAAAGGCGTAGCTGCCAACACTGACATCCCCATTGAGGGTTCTGACCTTGGTGCAGGTGGGTGGGACAGAACAGAATCCCTCCCTGGAACACTCACCTGCGACGGCACGTAGGTCTCATCATCCGAATCAACACCTGAGTACAGCTCGGGGGAGGTGCAGCCAGAGACACCCCTTGAGAGCACGACCTGCAGCACTTGTGGGTTCTCACCCACCACCACACCACGTCCCTCACTGGTGGTTGGTCGGCCCTCGGACCCCTCCTGGGTCTGCACCATCTCCACAACCCCAGCAGTATCAGGTGCGTCTTCCCCAGCAAAGACATAAAAACAAAGAAATGGAAACAGGCATTAGCACCATGGCACACAATGAGGGCTGAGAAGCAAGAGAACCAGTACTTGATTGACACATGTCCCACATGACTAGAACCCTCCCATGCATGCACCCTCACTGCGTATGAAGGGGAGGCAAATGGCACACATTGATGACACCAAGATGGAAGATGAACACATTTTCTGCATGCTGCCTGGCATTGGCATCACACATTGGCCTGTGATTGCCAGGTGAAACACACGTGCCATCACACAGATGGCATGTACCATTGCTATTGAGTGAAGATGGAGAGGAGGGCAGCACCTATTCATTCAGTCCAGTTCCCGCATGTAATAGCTTTTCTAATTCAAACAGGTCAGATTTTTCACCTGGAGCTGCCAGTCCAAAATGGTCCAATTGCACAGGGACATGTGTGAACAAATGATATCCAGGTAACAAAGTCACTCCACTTTACCATAGCCATGTCAGACATGTGACTAGAGGACTGCGAAATGCCTAGTAAAAGTGGTGGAATGCAAACAATCTGACTGAATGAACAGTGAAAAATAAGCAACAATGTTGTGGCAAGGTGACACTTCAAGGGCAACTGGCGTGCAGTTGGGCTAGATGTCTACTGTTGGCAGAAGGGATACTGCTATGGCCAAATGCAGCTGCGCAGGATGTATTGCATGAAGCACATGGCTGACCCATATGACTCAGGCGCACACACTCTCACCTGGCACACAAACAGAAGCCCTCACACACACACCATGCACATGGATGACACACACATGCATGTGCACTCACCGGACAATGCCTCGTAATCAGGCAGATCTCCCATGCCTTGGATCTGTTCCTCCGTGAAGTAGGTCCCAGCGACTGACTCATGTGGAGTGAGTTCCATGTTTACTACTGGAGACCCACCTCCAGTCACTAGAGTTGCGGCATGACTTGAGGCCAGCTTACTCTTTGCCCTGCGCTTTAGGTCATTCCAGCGCTTATAGCAAACATTGGCTGTGCGCCTAACGATTCCAAGGGCACTTACGATGTCCGCAACGGTCTGCCAGTGTGCCTGGCGTTGTGCAGGTGTGGTCTTGGATCCTGCAACAATGACCATCTCGTTATCATGTGCGGACACATACTCGACAAGTGCATTCAGTTCGTCATCCGTGAAGCTGGGCTTCCTGGACGGGCCGGACTGTGTAGCCGTGTCTGGGGCATCAGCCTGTGCCGGACGAGCACTCTTCCTCTTCCGCTTGGAAGGTGGTGGTGATCCTGAGTGTCCTGCGCCGCTCTGGACACTAGGGGCAGGAGCCCTGGTGGACTCTGTATCAGGAGTGTGGGATTGCACACTCAGCATGTGAGTTGGTGCAGGCATTGGCTCAAGTGTAATGGTGTCAGGGGGAATGTCAGCAGGATGGACTAGGACCGACACTGTCCTGGCTGGGTGTGTGAGAGCTGGGGTGGATGGAGCCACAGCTGGCCCTGCAGCCTCTCCGCCCTGCCTACTTAGGGCAGCAGATGACCTTGCTGCCCCAGATGCACGTGGCATGATGACATCAACGTGCACCAGCGCACGTGTCATAGGCCTGCTGACCTGGAAGTCAGCCATGGAGTCAGCCAGGTCTAGTGCTACAATGGGCTGGTCCAACAAGGGCTGAGCATGGATGGTGTCAGACACATCAGCCTCAACGGGAGGGGGGGGAAGGGGGGATTATGGGTGCCCTTGACTGGTCCTCCACACATGGGGGGACAGGCTCACCCTGCAAGTAACGACCACGTCCCCTACCGGATCCACCACGGCCACCACTTGTGGCTCTTCCACCTTTGCCACCCTTACGGAATCCTCGCCCCCCAGCCATGGCACTGATGTTAATGTGCGTATGGGAGTGGCTGTAAACTATTGTCCTGGGCAATTGGGGGTCAAAGGGGTTGGGTACCAGATGGTAATTGTACCCTAGTGCTCTAGCAAGGCTGAATGTAACCCCTGGGGAAAGATGACGGGTCACGCTATGCACAGGAGCCCCAAAAAAGGGAGATGACGTGCACGCAACCCCTCCTAGACCACGTGTGCAGAAAGAAAAACCTGCACTACGCTGTGGCACCCAGTAACACAAGAATGAACGTATGCATGTCACACGCAGCCTAGAATGACCTCTGAAGGGGTAGGCTACACACGGGGCAAGCACAGATGTTAGATACGTGCGTGACTCACCGTCTGCCAGGTAAAAGAGCGTGAAAAAGGAGCGCGTTTGGTTGGCAACACCCCCGCCAAAAGAAGATTTGTACGCTGTCTGAGGAGACAGGACAACAGTAGAAGGGAACACTGTTTGAGGGAACAGGCCCAGGTAAACCAGTAAAAGAGAAAAAAGAGAAAAAGCTGTCAGAGGTAACAGGGAATACGAACTTGAAACGCCGTGAAGTAAATCGCGTGTGAAACGACAAGAAGTACAGAATTCACCCACTCGCTCTCCACGAAAAGCACGTACAAGGAAATGGTGTTCTACACGTACCTTTTATACAGGCCCACACGTCCAGCGTCACTTATGCGGCGTGTACGCGCTAGGGCCATTTCCACCAATTACACGCTTTGTCACTGCCGCGTGTACGCGCTAGGCCCATTCCCACCAATTACACGCTTTGACACTCGGACGTGTCTTTCCTTTTTTTAACACGCAACATTTTCAAATGTGTGCCCAATTCAACGTGCACGTGACTTCATAGACGCGCATACGCTGGCGACGCCTTTACGCGCTAAGGGCCTTTGGTCCAATGACATCGCATATGCGTGCTGCCGTGCATACGCGTATGGCCCTTTCCTCGTATTACACGCGGACGTGCATTTTTTCACGCGCGCTGAAATGCGCATGCACGTCTGTACGCGTAACGTCACAGGGGCGCTTGCGCTTGAGGGGCCTTCTGTCCAATGAAAATGCGTATGCGTGCAGACGCGCTTACGCGCTAAGGGCCTTTCCTCGAATTACACGCTGACGTGCAGATTTTTCACATGCCAAATCACTCCGTATCAAGCTGGCCACGCGTATGCACACGGAAGACCACGCTCCTGCCCAGAAGGCCGAACTACTTCCCCCCAGAGCCCCGAGCACGCTCCCACCTGTCATCTGCTGCTGCCTGACTGCCTGCTGCCCACGTGCACTGCCATTTGCTGCCTGCACATCAGCCAGGGGTGTTGTTGCTGTGACCACCCCTGCTGGAACCGAAGACTCCCGACTGGGATTCCATCGCTCCACAGCCCAGCCCCAGGACCCAGTTGCCCACCCACTCCTGCCTCTGGGGTTGTCATGTCGGGGCAAACACCATCTGTGACCACTGACAACCCCCGGCCAGAGAGGCAGAGGGGCACCAGCTTCAGTGACACCGAAGTTGGTGTCCTGGTGGAGCAAGTCCTGGGGCAGTATGATGCCCTCTTCGGAAGTTCCCGCGCCGACAAGGAAGGACAGACTCGGATCTGGACTGACATCGTGACTGCCATCAACGCGGAGGGGGTGGCAGTCCGCGACTTACAACATGTCAGGAAGCGCTGGGAGGACTTCAGGTCCAGGACCCTGAACAAGGCCCGGCGCCTCTTGAAGGCAGCGGATGCCAAGGGGCGCCGGGGCCACTTGTCGGAAGAACAGATGAGGGTCCTGGAACGCATATCCCCAGCGCTCCACGTCCAGGTCCTAGAGAAGCAGACCCGTCTGGAGTCGAGCGGTGAGTGTACATGCATCCTGATTGTGAGCAGTGCGTGTGGTGATTATTCGGTAGTGTGCAGGTTGCACATCTGTTTGTATGGGGTCGAGTATGGGTGGGGGTGTACAGGGCCGTGAGGCTAACACATGCGAGGGCTGTAATGTGTGAGACATGGATGGTGCTTGTGTGTGTAGGCTTGCATGGCAAATGCAGTTGTGCGTGCACACATGTTTGGATGAATGTGTATGTAAGTAGACATGTCCGTGATGTCATGCATGTATGTTGTTTTCGGCTGCATGTATCAGCACTGTGTACATGTGCATGTGTGTGTATTTGACAAGGGTGCAACAGTGATGCAACATGGATGCATGTGACAGCGGTATGTGGAAGCCTGATTGGCACATGTGACATGGATGCCCGTCTGAACAGTGCGACACTTCGCAGAGGTGTACACATGCATGCAAGTGTGGTGGTGTGTTTACATGTGTGGTGCACTTCCTGTGCTGCATGTGATGTCAGGCTCACCTTTGGCTGCTCATGCTGTTGTATGTCTAGGGATGGTGGTGGCAGTTGCGATATGGCTGTGGTATGGCTCATGTGTGCGAGTTGTAATGACATGTGTGTTGGGGATTGTGATGACATGTCTGAGGTTTGCCAATGCCACTCATGTGCAACTGTCATGTGTGTATGTGTCCATTGTACAGTGCCCTGATGCCTGTGTTTTGTTTCTCCCTGTCTGCAGCGTCAACTGATGAAGAGGGCGGAGAAGGTGCTGTGGAGCACAGCGGCGGGGATCCCACCGCCAGCCGGAGACGCAAGGCCCGGCTCCCCTCCCGTGTTGTCATCTCGTCGGGGAGTGAGGAGTCCGGTGCCGCGTCCCAGGCCGCAGCTGCCGGGGGGAGGTCCAAGAGGCGGAGGTTGGAGTTGGACTCCTCGGCAGCAGAAGGGGCAGCTGGGACCCCACAGGGCCCAACAGGGGAAGATGGCACGGAGTCATCCAGGTTGGTGGGGGGTTTGGTGGAGGAGGAGGCTGTGCAAGCACCAGAGACGGGGTCTGGAGGTGGGGATCCCACTGGTGCTAGTGGTGCAGTGCAGGACCAGGGACAGGAGGCAGCACAGGCCGTCGCGGAGGTGCCTGTGTGCAATCCTGTCCCCGATCCTGTCCCTGCAACATCTTGCACCAGCAGGGATGCCTATGTCCAGACCCGTTTTCAGGCAGGGGATGAGCTGACGTCAACTGGCCTTCCTCTGCCTGCGGACGTGGCTATCCAGGTCCGGGTTGAGCCTGTCCTGGCTGGTGTGGCGTTGCGTCAACGGGCCATGCGAGGTGACCTGCAGTCTTTTCATGGAGAGACTGCACGTCATCTCGAATGGCTCGTTGACCACGTCAGCCTGCTGGGACAGTTCACCCAGGCCGGATTCCTCCGTCTGATGGGGCTTGCTCCGACCCCCTCCTCAACTGGACCCCCTACGCGCCAGTCGTCCTCTGTGCCATCTTCCCACCCATCAGTCACCTGGGTGCCCTGTGGAGCTGCCTCTGACAGTGCGGCCAGGCTGGTGGAGGAGGCATCCCTGCCACAGTCGGGAGTCGGACGTCCAGCAGGGGTGGCCACATCTACGACTGCACCCCAGCCGGCGGAGGATGTGCAGGCAGCAGGAGGCAGTGCACGGGCAGAGGCAGAGCAGCAGCAGCAACATGGTGGGAGCCATGAAGGCTCGGGGCCTTCGACATCGGAGGGGCAGGCATCGGCCGGAGGGCAGGAAGACCCAGGACGGAGAGTGTCTTCCGTGTGGCAGCGGTTGGGCCACGCCATAGATGCGGAGCGGCAGCGGGCGGAAGAGGCGCGGCTCACAATGGTCAGGGCGGAGAACTCCATGCGGAGGGCCCTGAGGCGGCCGAGTGCCTCGAGGCAATCCGCAGGGGGTTGGAGGAGGACACGGCGTCATCCCTGCGGACCCTCGGGGCCATGGAACAGGACCGCCTCCGGGACATCGAACAGGAGTTCGATGATGCCCTGGCCCGGAACACCACGGAGTGAGCCGCTGGACTTGCCCGCCGCCTTTGTATATAGTTCTTTAGTTTTAGGTTTCCTTTGTTTGTTCTTATGATTTGGAGTCGACGGACACTGCTCCACTTTTTGTATATAGTTGCATTTTAGTTAGGGTTTTTTGTAGGTTTCCTTTGTTCAGTTGGGCTCATGGACCCTTGGAAGTATTGTACATAGTTCTTCATTGGATTGATTTTATTTTTCATTTGACTTTGGACAGCATTTTTTTGGATTAGGATTTGGTGTTTTTATTTTTTTAAACGGACATGCAGCTTATCTTTTTTTCATTGCCATTGTAGTTTGTTTCACTTCTTTTGCATTCTTATTTTTTTTAATACAATTTTGTTTTCATACTTCACTGTGTGGTATCATCTCATTGGTTTCATGCATGTCATGTTGGGTGTTTTCCCATTCAATTGCAACCATTGTGTGTGACGGACATGGGTTCATTAGCTTTATGAACATTGGGGGTGTAACATGTAATTTCCATTTCCATGTGGGTGAATGGGTTACTTGGTAGGGCTTTTTGGCTGTGGAGGCTGACCATAACGCACATGATTGGGGATTGTGAGGACCTGGTGGAGGCTGCCCATGGTGGCTGGGGGGTGGGGGTGCAGGGGGACATGAGTGGGGGCCTGGTGGAGGGTGCCCCTGGTGGCTGGGGGGTGGGGGTGGTGGGAGACATGGGTGGGGGCCTGGTGGAGGGTGCCCCTGCACTGCTGGGGGGTGGGGGTGGTGGGAGACATGAGTGGGGGCCTGGTGGAGGGTGCCCCTGCACTGCTGGGGGGTGGGGGTGGTGGGAGACATGAGTGGGTGCCTGGTGGAGGGTGCCCCTGCACTGCTGGGGGGTGGGGGTGGTGGGAGACATGGGTGGGGGCCTGGTGGAGGGTGCCCCTGCACTGCTGGGGGGTGGGGGTGGTGAGAGACATGAGTGGGGGCCTGGTGGAGGGTGCCCCTGGTGGCTGGGGGGGTGGGGGTGGTGGGAGACATGAGTGGGGGACTGGTGGAGGGTGCCCCTGCACTGCTGGGGGGTGGGGGTGGTGGGAGACATGAGTGGGGGCCTGGTGGAGGGTGCCCCTGCACTGATGGGGGGTGGGGGTGGTGGGAGACATGAGTGGGGGCCTGGTGGAGGGTGCCCCTGCACTGCTGGGTGGTGGGGGTAGTGGGAGACATGAGTGTGGGCCTGGTGGAGGGTGCCCCTGGTGGCTGCGGGGTGGGGGTGGTGGGAGACATGAGTGGGGGCCTGGTGAAGGCTGCCCCTGCACTGCTGGGGGGTGGGGGTGGTGGGAGACATGCATTGTTGATCAGTAGTGCAAGGTGACATGTGGGTTGGCTGGGGGGCATGCCCATGGTGGATGGGCTGCCTGCGGGACATGAGCAGGGGTGCAGGGTAGTCCCCCGTGGTGTGGGCTGCCTGCAGGGGCCGTGGAGGTTGTGGAGCGTACACCTGGGAGGACCCACACGGCCAATTCACGTGTAGTACTCCCCAGAACCCCTGAAATACACATACCCTGCTGAAATTGCGTGTGGAACTTCCCGCGCACCCCTGAAATACACGGACCCTGCTGAAATCGCGTGTGGAACTTCCCGCGCACCCATGGAATACACTTACCCTGCTCGCACTGGGCCAATCGCGTGTGGAACTTCCCGCGCACCCCTGAAATACACGTACCCTGCTGAAATCGCGTGTGGAACTTCCCGCGCACCCCTGAAATACACGTACCCTGCTGGAATCGCGTGTGGAACTTCCCGCGCACCCCTGGAATACACGTACCCTGCTGAAATCGCGTGTGGTACTTCCCGCGCACCCATGGAATACATGTACCCTGCTCACACTGGCCCAATCGCGTGTGGAACTTCCCGCGCACCCCTGAAATACACGTACCCTGCTGAAATCGCGTGTGGAACTTCCCGCGCACCCTGGAATACACGTACCCTGCTGAAATCGCGTGTGGTACTTCCCGCGCACCCATGGAATACATGTACCCTGCTCACACTGGCCCAATCGCGTGTGGAACTTCCCGCGCACCCCTGAAATACACGTACCCTGCTGAAATCGCGTGTGGAACTTCCCGCGCACCCTGAAATACACGTACCCTGCTGGAATCGCGTGTGGAACTTCCCACGCACCCCTGGAATACACGTACCCTGCTGAAATCGCATGTGGTACTTCCCGCGCACCCATGGAATACACGTACCCTGCTTGCACTGGCCAAATCGTGTGTGGAACTTCCCGCGCATCCCTGAAATACACGTACCCTGCTGTAATCACGTGTGGAACTTCCCACGCACCCCTGGAATACACGTACCCTGCTGAAATCGCGTGTGGAACTTCCCGCGCACCCCTGAAATACACGTACCCTGCTGAAATCGCGTGTGGAACTTCCCGCGCACCCATGGAATACACGTACCCTGCTCGCACTGGGCCAATCGCGTGTGGAACTTCCCGCGCACCCCTGAAATACACGTACCCTGCTGGAATCGCGTGTGGAACTTCCCGCGCACCCCTGGAATACACGTACCCTGCTGAAATTGCGTGTGGTACTTCCCGCGCACCCCTGGAATACACGTACCCTGCTGAAATCGCGCGTGGAACTTCCCGCGCTCCCCTGAAATACACGTACCCTGCTGAAATCGCGTGTGGAACTTCCCGCGCACCCCTGGAATACACGTACCCTGCTGAAATCGCGTGTGGAACTTCCCGCGCACCCCTGGAATACACGTACCCTGCTGAAATCGCGTGTGGAACTTCCCGCGCACCCCTGAAATACACGTACCCTGCTGGAATCGCGTGTGATACTTCCCGCGCACCCCTGGAATACACGTACCCTGCTGAAATCGCGTGTGGTACTTCCCGCGCACCCATGGAATACACGTACCCTGCTCGCACTGGCCCAATCGCGTGTGGAACTTCCCGCGCACCCCTGAAATACACGTACCCTGCTGTAATCGCGTGTGGAACTTTCCGCGCACCCCTGGAATACACGTACCCTGCTGAAATCGCGTGTGGAACTTCCCGCGCACCCCTGAAATACACGTACCCTGCTGAAATTGCATGTGGAACTTCTCGCGCACCCCTGGAATACACGTACCCTGCTGAAATCGCGTGTGGAACTTCCTGCGCACCCATGGAATACACGTACCCTGCTTTCACGGGGCCAAATGCGTGTGGAACTTCCCGCGCACCCCTGAAATACACGTTCCCCGCTTGGCGTTTGCTGTTTACCAGCCCGGTGAACTGGTCCAGGGTTAGCGCAGCCCTTTGCGACGATTTAGCGATTTGATGGCTTTTCCTTGCGCAAGGGCGTTCTTGGGGGCGTTACTGGCGCTGCTGCAGGGTCGCTGCGATTCTCTGCGCCACAGCTGGTTTGGGAGCCTAAAATCCATGAATACGCTGTGCGCGGAAATAGGTTTTGGCGCACGTGCCTGGCGCAGACAATCGCACGCGGACACTCTGCGCCAGCCGCTTGCGACACTTTTTTGCGAAATTCTTTGAATTACCCTGTAAGTCTTTGGCTTTGCATTCTGATTTCCTGGTTCCCATAAAGGCATGGACTCCCATGGCCTCTGCTCGTGTTGATCATTTGTTTGTTTGTTTTGATTTATTGGGCACATGTAAGCCTCTGTGTCAGTGGTTGCATGGTATAAATACAATAAATTAAAGAAAGTAGAGAGATCTCTGGGATGTAGGAAGGTCAGATGAAAAGAAAACCCTACCCAAGAGGACATGTGCTGAAGTGGGATATTACATTAGAATGATAGGAGGACTCCCTTTGATGGACTTGTCCAGAGTAAGCCGGAAACAGAATAATGCCTAAATAAGTAGTAGAATTATCAATCAGAGACCGGGAGGCATGCTGACTGAGTGAAGCTGCTTTGAGCTGTAAAATGTCACGGTGGTTCTGTGCCTTAAAAGACAAACCAAGAAGTGAGTATTACATACCCAATTGAATTGCATATATGTCGTCAAAAATATTGTATCTACTAGGCAATTGAAGGGTTCGAAATGCCAGGCGACTAGGAGAACTGAATAAAAATAGGATGTTGTATCAGTTTTAGGGAGAAATGCACCATGCCTTCTGACCATAATGCTACTGGCACTCTATTTAAAAATTGAATACTGTAGCACAACTTCTTCATTGTCTTTTGACCATTGCCAACTAAACCAAACCCTGTGTTGTCAAAGGTCTATTTGAGACTAGATCTGTGGACTGGTGAAAAACATACCCACAGTTCTGAAGAGTTTTTAACCAGTGGCCATAGTTAATTAAAATAAGCTATTCAGAGAAGTCTACAATATTCTACTGGGGTGAGAGGCAGATTAGCTTATCCCTTTCATTCCATGGAAAATTATGCCATTTCATATGAATATAGACATCTTTCTAATTACATTTTGCTGAGAATTGTCTTGTGTGATTGGCAGGGATGCTTTCTATCCCTCAAGAAAACTATGGGCCTCATTCTGAGTATGGTGGTAGCCATGGAGCAATTAGCTCCATGGCTGCCTCCCATACCGGTACCGCCTCCGGGTTGGTTCAATGGGGATTTACCGGTCCATTCTGACCTTGGAGGGACCGGTAAGTCCCCATTGAAAAACCATTCCCCATTCCCATTTCAGCCCCCATAGGGCTCAATGGGAATGGGGAAGTTGCTAATAACGGTACCGCAATTTGCAGTACCGTTATTAGCTCTAAAGTCCCTTAACGGGTCCCGTCCTGCCTTTGCGCCCAACTCGGAATGAGGCCCTATATCTTCATGTTGGAGTGAATCATAGATTAACCCATAGCCGATATGGTTTGCCCCCACTTTATGGCCAAAATTCTACAGTCCCGTTATGGTATATGCTCATGCTATTTGTTGCACTGTCATTTCTCCTTGTCCAATCAACTTCCCCCCTGCTTCTGGCACCTGGGTTTCTTGTACAGCCTACCCCCCACCCATACACGGAATCACACCAACCCCCTAGCTTAACTTCATCTCTTAATATCATCTATTCTGTTGCCAGCTCCCAGCTCGCAACATCTGGTCTCTGGCCACCTCTCAATGTTTACAATGTTTGTGCTTCTATAAAATAGCATTGCATTGTCCATCCTCTCTTGTCCCACACTGGACATCTTCATCAGCTGCGTCTGTTTATATCTTCCATCCTTGTGTTCCTCTCTCCAGCCTATCATGCCACTCAACTGCTTCTGCATGTATGTTTGTGGCATAATGAGTTACAGTTGCAGGATAGCATATCCACTTACTTTTCAAGTATGGAAATTAAGTGTGGTCTAATATATTACTTCGCCAATTGTCTAAAGGCACGGCAGCCCAACGGCTGCCCAACTTATCAGGGTTACAATGGCTGTTGTGAGCCTTTCTCCTTCATTAAGCACACTCATATTTTCCTCAGAGGACTGATAACCCCATTCCAGCACATCAAGTAGGGAAGGAATGCAACAAGGAGACCTGCTTCACAGGATCCAAAGATTTAGTAGTACAGATTGAAAAATGATTGATATTGATAATTGGGGCAGCTGAGGGTACCAAGAAGTAAAAGTATATTTTACTTTGAGTAATCACAAATTGTCCAAACTAAAGAATTTGATCATTTGAGCATATATTGTGTTGTAGATATTTTACAATTAAAGCACATCTTTAAATAAAGCATATTGATGGCACAGGCTGTATTTGCATTTGTGTTTACTTTAGAAAAAAACGGGATGCCAATTTTGACCAGAAATGACATACAATAACATATTTACAGATGGCAGAAGCATTCCCAAGAAGGGTGCCTGTACATAGCATTTAGATGAGAACAAGGGGTGAGCCAATTTCTGAAGGTGTACATAATTATAACATGCACCAGACACACAACAAAACAAACAGAAACAAAATGTATATAAGAAAACAGGTGAATTGCAAAGGTAACATTAACCTAAGGGGGAAGGTGCTTCAAATTGAAGAGGAGTACCAGATACATATACATAATAGATGTTTAAGAGTCACTGGAGGCAGTGGTGGGTTCAGTTACGAGAGAGGGCACGGGTGTGTATGTGAAGTTGAATCTAAGCTTTGAAGAGATCCACATTTGGACTGGTTTTGATTGTTATGGGCAGCAGGAACCAGTGGAGTGGGGCAAGTAGGAAGATAAAGCAGGAGCTAGAAGATGGACAGGGAGGCTAGAGGACAGGGAGGTTGAGTGCAGAGGAGGATCAGAAGGAACTAGATGGTGTGTAAACTGAGACACAATCTTGCAGGTATTGAGGGGTGTAGGGAGAACCTGACCATTTCTCTTTGCCAACTTTTTTAAATGTACCACCGGATCCTAGCTAAGCATCTATAGACTTTGTACTGTGCCACCCATACATAATGCCCATTGACTCTTGATGAAATAATTAGAACAGGCTCTAGACACAGTAAAAATCACTCACAGTTTCAGCTCTTGGTGACTCCCCTACCTTTGCCTAAAATGAGATTGGTAATACGAATAAGACATTGATCCTTTGGTACCTCAAGGTTCAAGGGAGTTATGCTTTCTGTGTCCAGTCTGGCACTTTGCCAATTACTCTGCCAATTACCTTGCAGAAAGTGGTCCTAACTGATTATCGACCTCTCATGCAGCACCTCCTCTATAAATCGTTGTACATTTCTTTAAGATTTGTCCTCCCTGTTTCCATGGTGTCACCTGTCACCATCCCCGAAACAGCCCATGTAATTGTCCAGTCCCAAGCAAACTTTGGACACCATTCCGCTTTGCATGGCATTCAGTGGCCCGGGAAGGAATATGTAAAATTCCATCTCCTCCTTCCCTTTTCCTGATTCAAACAAGGAGCACTTGTTTGCAAGGACCATCGCAAAGCACTTCTTAATTTTAAATTATTTTCTGAAGTATTATTTTCTGAATGCACCAATGTCCATGAGCCTGCTATTATGCCAGCCTCTTGTGGTCTGTTGCCTAAAAATCTAACCCACTCTATTTACCCCAATACTCTTGTTCAGTAACTAATGTCACCCCCCTTTCGACCCACAATACTAAGTGTAAGTACATATTGAAAATATCTAGACAAAACCTTCAGCTTCATAAATATCTTAATATTTCCCCTCTATTCTGCAAAGGACACTGATACAACATGGGGAATCTACAGAACATCTAACCTCAAAGGCTAGAAATCATGTACCCCATTCAGATGTATGTTCGTCTTTTCCACTGCTGTCAATCCAGTTGAATTATCGTTATTTACCTTTATTGTAAGATCCACTAACCATACCAAAATGGTAATGATAGACATGCCTACAATCATCAACCCCTTCTCTGTCCACTGCAACACCCCCACATGTGTACAAGCCCAGACCGGTCACTGTGATATTGTCCTTTTGTATATTCAATTTGATTGTGTGAATTTCCTTATGTTTCAGGAGATGTTCTGTATGAGGCCCTATATCTTCATGTTGGAGTGAATCATAGATTAACCCATAGCCGATATGGTTTGCCCCCACTTTATGGCCAAAATTCTACAGTCCCGTTATGGTATATGCTCATGCTATTTGTTGCACTGTCATTTCTCCTTGTCCAATCATCTTCCCCCCTGCTTCTGGCTCCTGGGTTTCTTGTACAGCCTACCCCCCACCCATACACGGAATCACACCAACCCCCTAGCTTACCTTCATCTCTTAATATCATCTATTCTGTTGCCAGCTCCCAGCTCGCAACATCTGCTCTCTGGCCACCTCTCAATGTTTACAATGTTTGTGCTTCTATAAAATAGCATTGCATTGTCCATCCTCTCTTGTCCCACACTGGACATCTTCATCAGCTGCGTCTGTTTATATCTTCCATCCTTGTGTTCCTCTCTCCAGTCTATCATGCCACTCAACTGCTTCTGCATGTATGTTTGTGGCATAATGAGTTACAGTTGCAGGATAGCATATCCACTTACTTTTCAAGTATGGAAATTAAGTGTGGTCTAATATATTACTTCGCCAATTGTCTAAAGGCACGGCAGCCCAATGGCTGCCCAACTTATCAGGGTTACAATGGCTGTTGTGAGCCTTTCTCCTTCATTAAGCACACTCATATTTTCCTCAGAGGACTGATAACCCCATTCCAGCACATCAAGTAGGGAAGGAATGCAACAAGGAGACCTGCTTCACAGGATCCAAAGATTTAGTAGTACAGATTGAAAAATGATTGATATTGATAATTGGGGCAGCTGAGGGTACCAAGAAGTAAAAGTATATTTTACTTTGAGTGATCACAAATTGTCCAAACTAAAGAATTTGATCATTTGAGCATATATTGTGTTGTAGATATTTTACAATTAAAGCACATCTTTAAATAAAGCATATTGATGGCACAGGCTGTATTTGCATTTGTGTTTACTTTAGAAAAAAACGGGATGCCAATTTTGACCAGAAATGACATACAATAACATATTTACAGATGGCAGAAGCATTCCCAAGAAGGGTGCCTGTACATAGCATTTAGATGAGAACAAGGGGTGAGCCAATTTCTGAAGGTGTACATAATTATAACATGCACCAGACACACAACAAAACAAACAGAAACAAAATGTATATAAGAAAACAGGTGAATTGCAAAGGTAACATTAACCTAAGGGGGAAGGTGCTTCAAATTGAAGAGGAGTACCAGATACATATACATAATAGATGTTTAAGAGTCACTGGAGGCAGTGGTGGGTTCAGTTACGAGAGAGGGCACGGGTGTGTATGTGAAGTTGAATCTAAGCTTTGAAGAGATCCACATTTGGACTGGTTTTGATTGTTATGGGCAGCAGGAACCAGTGGAGTGGGGCAAGTAGGAAGATAAAGCAGGAGCTAGAAGATGGACAGGGAGGCTAGAGGACAGGGAGGTTGAGTGCAGAGGAGGATCAGAAGGAACTAGATGGTGTGTAAACTGAGACACAATCTTGCAGGTATTGAGGGGTGTAGGGAGAACCTGACCATTTCTCTTTGCCAACTTTTTTAAATGTACCACCGGATCCTAGCTAAGCATCTATAGACTTTGTACTGTGCCACCCATACATAATGCCCATTGACTCTTGATGAAATAATTAGAACAGGCTCTAGACACAGTAAAAATCACTCACAGTTTCAGCTCTTGGTGACTCCCCTACCTTTGCCTAAAATGAGATTGGTAATATGAATAAGACATTGATCCTTTGGTACCTCAAGGTTCAAGGGAGTTATGCTTTCTGTGTCCAGTCTGGCACTTTGCCAATTACTCTGCCAATTACCTTGCAGAAAGTGGTCCTAACTGATTATCGACCTCTCATGCAGCACCTCCTCTATAAATCGTTGTACATTTCTTTAAGATTTGTCCTCCCTGTTTCCATGGTGTCACCTGTCACCATCCCCGAAACAGCCCATGTAATTGTCCAGTCCCAAGCAAACTTTGGACACCATTCCGCTTTGCATGGCATTCAGTGGCCCGGGAAGGAATATGTAAAATTCCATCTCCTCCTTCCCTTTTCCTGATTCAAACAAGGAGCACTTATTTGCAAGGACCATCGCAAAGCACTTCTTAATTTTAAATTATTTTCTGAAGTATTATTTTCTGAATGCACCAATGTTCATGAGCCTGCTATTATGCCAGCCTCTTGTGGTCTGTTGCCTAAAAATCTAACCCACTCTATTTACCCCAATACTCTTGTTCAGTAACTAATGTCACCCCCCTTTCGACCCACAATACTAAGTGTAAGTACATATTGAAAATATCTAGACAAAACCTTCAGCTTCATAAATATCTTAATATTTCCCCTCTATTCTGCAAAGGACACTGATACAACATGGGGAATCTACAGAACATCTAACCTCAAAGGCTAGAAATCATGTACCCCATTCAGATGTATGTTCGTCTTTTCCACTGCTGTCAATCCAGTTGAATTATCGTTATTTACCTTTATTGTAAGATCCACTAACCATACCAAAATGGTAATGATAGACATGCCTACAATCATCAACCCCTTCTCTGTCCACTGCAACACCCCCACATGTGTACAAGCCCAGATCGGTCACTGTGATATTGTCCTTTTGTATATTCAATTTGATTGTGTGAATTTCCTTATGTTTCAGGAGATGTTCTGTATTACGATCCATAGGGTTTCTTGGGAATAACTCAACGTGTTCTACTCTCCCCTCCCATAAAGCGCCTTCTACATGAAACAATGTTAGATCACCAAACATTACGACAGTATCCCTAGGCATTGTTATAAAGAACACAATGGCCGAAAAACAATGATTCATGATTGTGGTGTGTAATTGTATAGTTTACCACACCTGTACCAACTAGCCACCGGCGCTTAATTATTTTGTCATGCGCTAACGCTTCATATTTTGGATTGTTTATTGATACCACACATCCCTTTGTAACACTCCAATCTGCCTGCAACCCACATAGAGCATTTGTAGCATCCGGTATGAATGGTTTCCTTGGGCAGATGTAGTTTTGCTCCTTGAACTTAACGCAAGTATCTAATGCTGGAATGAGGTACAAACCCATCTCCCATGTTTGAAATGCCAACATTTCAGTAGTCACAATTTGTATGTATTTATCATTCTGCCAAATGCCTTCATTATGTACTATATTGGTATGATATATCAATTCTGGGGTGATATATGGAATGCTAAAGAGAAAGCCAACCTCAATCCTCTCTAAATCTATGTACAGGGGAATCGCACTTCACATCTCAAAGGCAATCTTTTCCTGCATTGTTTCTATTTCTTGTCAGGTTATCTGTCCTATCATTTGTTGGATGATATCAGATGAAACAAAATACAATGGAATGTGACCAGTGGTCGAAGTGTATGTAAAGAAGTAGTGGAACCTGTCCCCGCTCCCCACAAAACACATCGCCACCCCCCCCCCTACCACGCACAATACAAACCCACAAACACATGTGCCTGCTATTTAAGGGAATATTCAGTGCAGAGCACTGAAAGTGCAAGGTTCAACTACTTCCTACACTATTATTTTAAAACAAAACAATTCCAGAATGGTTTATTTGTAATAAAAAAGGATAGGAACGGTAAATCTTAATTTTAAAAAGTAGAGCAGCACCGCTCCGAACCACTCCCGCCCACTTCGACCACTGAATGTGACCCTGTAACAGCTGAGATACCCCACCATGTACCTCCCACACAAATTAAGTAAGTAGCATTTCCACTGGGTTCACAGAATTCAGTGGGCCTCATTACGACCCCGGTGCTGACGGAATGAAGGTGGCCGGTACGGGACCGGCCCCCTTCATTCCGTTATGGCTGATTATGAGGATCCCTTTGCGGGACCCGGATCAGACGTCTGGTAAAACCATACGTCTTTTCCGGGTCCCGCGAGGGGAAGAGGGAGGTAACAAAGGGACAATTGTAATGTGCCCTTTGTTACCTCCCTCCCCATTCCCATTGAGCCCTATGGGGGCTCAAGTGGGAATGGGGAATGGTTCCCGCAAGGAGGACTTACTGGGTTCTCCTATGTCGGAATGACCCGATAAGTCCACATTGCAGGAACCCGGTAATGGAGCCCAGTTTGGAGGCAGCCATGGTGCTAATAGCACCATGGCTGCCTCCAAACTCGTAATGAGGCCCAGTATATTTTCTTAAATCCCATCCTGCTTAACCATTACATTGATACTATGCTCTAACATCATTGATTGTTCATTTAGGGAAACAATGGTTTGATTCATATATTGAACCAGTTCTTTCTGTTCCACTCTAGTTCTTGTTCAGCCTTTGTGGTGTCATTTCCAAATCTTGGCCTAAATCTTGGGCTTTGTCCCCCAATGTATTCACTACACTGTGTTTGCTGTTGATACATTTGTCCCTGCAATAGCCCCAATTATTGTGACCATCTACATTCCCTTTTTCTCTTAACACCTGATGTGCATGCGCATAAAGGTCTTCTCCAGCTGCATCAAAATCTCTTTCACCATCTCTGGGCTCCTTCTCTGTGAATTTGCATCCACCGTTTCACTTGAGCAGATTTAATCTCCATCATATTGCGGTAAAGGTGGAAATACAATGCTGCCAAGGGAGGCACACTTATCAGTTGCTGGAATGCTGGGTAAGGGGAAGGGACATCCCTAAAGGTGATACCTCATGGATAGCTGCATCATGTACCTTACATCCTGTGCATGCAGGTGCAAGTTGAGGAGTTTGCTGACTAAAGTAGGGGTGGCTGCACCCAGGGGGAAATTGCGGGGATAGAGACCTTGGGACCTGGGCTACCGGCAGCAGGGGTAGTTCAGTACAATGTGAACCATACAACATTATAATGATGGAGCAGACCTCAATTTCTCAAGCACTCGGACGTAGCAGCATGCTAGAGAAATGTTGCAAACCAACCATTCCCAGGAGACTGTAGTCGCTGGGAGATGGGTCCAGCCAACACTTTAATGGTCAGCGAGCCGGGCTCCTGGTATATGTTGGAAAACAAAGTGATTTCATGAATAAATAGTGTTAAATAGAAGGAGAATGACGGTGGGGTAAGCAGATTCAAATCACCCCTTGGCAGGTGAGCCTTGGAAGATGGCGGTGGGGCAGGAGCGTGAGCTGGGAGGAGATCAATCAGGTGGAGAGTTTTGGGGCCCAGAAGATGGCGGTGGGGCAGGAGGGTGAGCTGGGAGGAGACAAATCAGGTGGAGAGTTTTGGGGCCCAAGGGTGCAACAGTGTTTTGTGACTTTGCCAAGGTTATCAGGACACCTCATTGGTTAGATGCAGTGTTGATGTCTCTTTACTGCCAAACCCTACTGAATCTAGTTTCTCATGAGAAATGGCTACTGGCCAAGATTGTTTCCACCTATCATGAACTTGTAATTTATAGGGAGCCATATGAGACTGACGTCCCGCCAATAAGCTTAATATGATGATTTAACAGTGTTGCTAGCTTTTTTTATGCTAATGATTTTTATATACGTATACAATGTTTGACCGTGGTAGGGAACACTGACAGCTCCCTTCGTTTAGTTCTGTTACCCTCTGCTGATTGAATTGTGCTCTCCCAGCAGCATCTGGACCTGAAATAACATAATTACTTTTTGCTTGGTGTACGCTCTTTGTTGGACTACTTTGGTGTTTCTGACATTTCCTGCCTTGGGAAGACCCTTAATACATTCAGGAGGCCCCAGCGAGATCCTCAGTTCCTTCGGCACTGAGGGTATTCTGGCCACCCTCCAGGGGGGCATGGGTGATGTGAGCACAGACCAATCCCACATGCACCACAAGGAGTTCCCGCAGACACAGAGTTCACAAAGGTCTGACTGGTCCCGAGCTGTGCCCGTTCTAAGGTGGAGGGGCAAGCCACAAGGAAGACTCAGTGCCGGGAGGACTGGAGGATCTCTAGGACAAGTGAGTGTACACTTGCATGAACGTGCAACCTCGTGGTTGCATATCTATAGAGCGGGGGGAGGGATTATTTTATGGTGTTTAGTATGCATCCTACTGAGAGGATAGGACGATCTCTGTAGTAATCTTTAATTTCAGTTCCATCCACCCGATAAGGAGTGTATGTGTGGGGGGCATGTCTCCGTTAGAGCAAAAGGGTGCGTAGAAAGTGGTGGACCCCATTAGATGGCAGCTGCGTGTAGTGCAGCCAATTGTATAGTTGTGTCATTTTTGGGGACAGGGTGTTTATGATTTGTCGAGGTGTTGAACAAGGGTGTGCCTTAGGGTATTGTATGTTGGATTGGTTTGTCAATCAGCCTATAGGTGTTTTATTTTGTCATAGTGGGAAGAGTAGTCGTTGGTTGATGTGGAGTCGGCCAAGCTGAAAGGGTCTGGACGAGAGATAACTTGTATATAGGTGCTTTGCATAGTAGATGTGGACGCAGGCCCGGAGGAAGGTTGTGGCCTGGCATTTGCATATTAACACAAAAGAAGGTGGGCCTGTGGAGAGGGCCATTGTTGAACTAAAACTGAGTGAGTGGATGGGTCTGAGGAAAAGACGAGTGTGTGTGACAGGCGTGAATGGGTGGGCTTGTGGAGATGGCCATTGAATGTGGTTAGGGTGAACGCTGAAGTAGTGGCAAGTATACGTGTGGGGGATTTTTGGGTTGTGGTGCGGATGAAAAGAGTGAAAGGGGGAATTTGAAGAATATATAACAGAGGAGGAGGGGAGAGAATTTGTGAGATGACAGAATAAGGGTAGGGTGCAACGGAAGGGGATGGCTTTTAGGGACACGACCCTGGACCACATGTGTAATAAGCTGCCCCAATACCGCAATATAGTGTTGAAATACCACTTTCAGTTGGTTTGGGACACTGCAGGACAGTGCTTCCACAAATGGGCCGCAGAGGGAACTTTCAATAGCGGGATAATAGAATACATGTTCTCATAACTGTTAGAAACGTACAAAGGAGCAAAGTTCAAGAGCAGGCAAAATATCTTGGGGCTTTTGAAGCTCTTCTAAGAGATGAAGGAAGAGCCAGAGAAGGAGGACAGGCAAGACAAGGGCATTACAGAAACACCTAACTCTCCACCCCCTCCCTATGGGCTGTATCCAACATTGAATCCTGCTTTCGGCTACAGCAACCCACGGCATGACTTCCAAAGCAGGGGGATCTCGGACATGGGAAGAAGGACCAGCAAGGGGGTCGGACATGAGGATCCAAGGATATAGGAGACAGGAAGTGTCTGACAGCCATAAAAAAGTATGCAGTGACAGGTCAACACTTTGTTCAATGAGGCAGAAAGGGTGATAGAGAAAGTGGTGCAGAGAAAAGAAAATGGGGATGCCAGAGGTGGAGCGGGATGCACATCAGGGAAGATATAGTTCAAATAACGAGGAGTCTGGTTAAACGGGATATCATATTGTGCCTCCTTTATTTTATATATTGGCCTAAGCCCAGTCGCTCTCTGAAGAAATCCGCGTAGCAAAGTTCCGATCTTAGATCGATTTAGCCGCCATTTTAGGTTCATCCGCCATTTTGATTCTCGCTCCAAAGTCACCCTGTGTTCTAAAATGGTGGACAGTGTTCTTCTGTTTGTAACTTCGCCGTCCTGACCTCTACATGTAAGTTAATGTCTAAACTGCCCGTAGGCCAAATGTTAGGGTCATGTAATGAGACCTTGTCCTTCGTTGACCTGTAGATCAAGGATTACCTGTGCCAACAAAACTGATCCGCGAGCATATATTAACTACAATGTTGTTTAAATACTGAATGTGAACACTTGTTGAACTACATTGTATAAAACCTATACAAAGGCTTAATGTTAAATCCAAAAATACACTGTTGCCATCGTGACTTATTTGTGTATAAACTAGGAATAACCCATATGCATATAGATAAATAAATTAGAAGTGAATTTGGCACGAACCCCTAGCCCGTGGAATGATTTACCTGTAGATGGGCTGGACATCATGTTAGAAATTGTATAAAAAGAGTGAATGTTCTGATGTACAGTCCTACTCACTTCTCACACCGAAAGGGTTGGTATTCGCTGTGATGTACTGAGGGCCAGATAGCTATCTGATACTTTGTTCCTTTGAAAACTGTTCAGTTATAGAATAAAGATCTGTGTATCTTTGTAAGCCCGTGTTTGGTGTATTTCCTTTTGGGGTACTCAGCCTCGATATTCTCTTTTTGCTTTTACAGTCTGACAAGGGGGAAGATGAGATGGAAATATGGGACAACAAAAATGAGGTAGCCAAAGAAGAAGAGGAGAGAGAAGTAAGCTTGGGGTACGGCCTCTGGGAGGATACGGGGGGCAAGTAGAAACTAGTCGATGAGCATCCAACATAGAAAAGCAAAGATAGGGATGGCACATGCCACTGGAGGGGGACCGGGTCTGAGGTAAAAACTAGCACAGGTGACCCTAGCAATAGGGGACATGAAGAGTAGTAATGCTAGGGGAATGAGAATACAAAATATGGGAACAAGCGGGATAGAAAGGGGTAAAATTGAGCATGAATGCACAGAGCAGAGCACCTTGTAATAACTGCCATGCTTACATGTGGAAAGTGTTGAGAAGTATGTACCCTGACACTGTTGATGTGGGGCTATAATGGTCCATAAGAGGAAGCCAGTGGAGGATTCCACGCACAGAAAATATATGCAGGTGCAGGAGCTTGAGACATTAGAGACACAGAAGTCCTGGGATTAATACATACCTCTTTTTCATTATATACTAGTCAATTGACTTGCATCAGACGTGCAGACTTCCCTGGACAAAATAGTGGCGATGGAGGCAAAAGAGTGGCCCAAAATACAAGTGACTATCATACACTATTGCAAGAGGAAGCACGAAATAAAGAAAGAGACAACGGATACTGGCACGAAGGCAGGGATATGCGGGTACAAAAGAAGTTAGCAATGTTGGCCATGCAAAAGGCAATGCTCATTCCAGACGCGGCATCAGTTTCCCCTGCACAATAGAGACGTTTCCCAGTGGGGAGTGTTCCCCAGCAAGGGGGGGTAAATGCAGCCAAAGTATATCCCACAATGGGGTGTCCAGCAGCTGGGGCTTTACTTCCAAGGGGGTGCTTACCAGCAAATGGGATACTACCCACAAGTGAAAGGATACTCGCAGAGGGGGCGATGGGACCGATATAGAGGGGCAGGGTACAGGTTTACAGGGCCTTGCTTTATATGTGGTAAACAGGGACGTTTTGCATTATCCAGTCCCTTTGGCCAGCAAGCATGCTACAATCTGGGGGTACGCAGCTAGGGAACCAATTGACACAACAACAGGCCTCGCCCACAGAAGATTCACCCCCAGCAGCTCCAAACACAGCAGGGGCAAACCTATCCCTGCAGGCACAGACATTGGCCCAAGAAGAACCAGCAGGCATTCCGGGGACGCCCACACAGGCATTGCAAGCACCGGTGTAAACATATCTACAATGGGATGGTATGCTGTTGTGCCAGAATGCAGTAACCCACTAAAGTTCCTCACCCACCCCCCTCCAGCTTACTTCTACTTCTGCAGGAATCTGTCCTGATACACTTTGGTTTCACCATCACTGTCTTGTGCCCAATTCTGGATTTTACTTTTATGGACTTCATTGATTCACGGTGCATCATCCTTTCTCAACTCTCATGCTGGACTTCCTTTGCATCTTGTACTCATGGTGGCCCTGAATCATGCTGTTCCAATCTTCATCTTGTATCCTGGCTTGAAACATTATGTGTTACTACTGACTTCTGCAATTTTATTTTCTCTTCCCCTCTTGCTTCTCCACTCTTTTGACTGCTTACTCTCTGTTCTCTCCTAATCTCACGTTCTCCCTGTTCCCATCTCCTCCCCTTACTTTCTTCTATGCACTTACTCTATCAGAATTGTCCCTGGACCAAGTATTATAGCAACCTCATCTGGCTCCTCGCCCCTCCCCTTACTTGTTGCCCAGCCCCCCTACAGCACTTTCTGAAATGGCGTCAGGCCTAGTACGGTAGTCGCCTGTCTGTTTCCATTTCCTTTCCACTCGCCCCCTGCCTTCCTTATCTATCAGCCTCATTACACGGACGGCGGTAAGGGTTTACCGGTACCGGTAAGGGCACCGGTACCGGTAAACCCTTACCGCCTTACTACCAGGTCCCTTTGCGGGTTGGTACTTTAACGTCTGCTGTTTAGCAGGCGTTAAAAACCAACACGCAAAGGGACCAGGGTGCTGATTACGGTACCACAATATGCGGCACCGTAATTAGAACCTTCCCCATTCCCATAGAGCCCTATGGGGCAAAAATGGGAATGGGGAAGGGCAATGGGGGAAGGGGGAATTACTGCCCTGCCAACCTTGGAATAGGGCGGTAATTCCCCTTTCCTCCAAGGCAGTGCCGGTATTTTACCGGCATCGACCAAGGTGCTAAAAGCACCTTGGTCCTCCGCCTACCGTGTATAGCTCTTGCACTATCTAAAATGTCGTCAGGCCGAGTACGATAGTTAATTTCATATCCTTACTGTTCATGGCCTATAAGAATGTAATTGTATTTTCCCTTGTTCCCTCCCTTGCCTTGAAGCGCTTTGAAACACATTGTGTATAGGCGCTATATAAATAAACTATCATATCCTATCGGATTTTTCTGGGAGGGAACCCTTTCCCATTCCCACAGAATATAAAGCTTAAACAGGACTAGCCACAGAACGTGTGTGTATGTCCAGTCCTTGCAGTAACTGAACACCCTGATCAGGAACCTGAGGTAGCATGAAGATTGGACAGAAAGATCTCTCCTTCTTGAGAGACACGGGGACCACCAAATCCTATATAAAGTAGGTTGGCATTCCACTGTCGAAACAAAGTTATGGACACAGAGGGATTTTCTGGGGCTCTTGCCATTGTTCCAGCACCCCAGGATTGACCCCTAACGATAGGGACACAACACCTTAACTCCTCTATTGTATTCAACTGAAACTCCCATAAACATCTTGGGGAGGGATTTATTGAGCAAGCTGAATGCTCATTCACAGAAAAGGGAATTGTGTTTTCTAATCCTGGTGTACCTCCGGAAAGGGTGGCAGCAATCATACAGAAGGGCAACCAATGTACCCAAAGTGTTTGTATACATGGTCCAGATACCATTGGTTTGGGTGCCAGGGATAAAGGGAAATACATTCCAACTATCCACAGAATTTCTGTCCAGGCCGTCATGGTACAAGGATATTACCCAAGGCAAACAGGTACTGTTGTATTTAGAGGAGGTGATCGTACGAAAAGACATGGGACCTCATTTTGCATCTGGAGTCAACCCTGCTGGTGCTACCAGCCGGTAGCCATCAGACCTGTAATATTTTACAATCAGCTGACTTCCCAGTGCCACTGGCTCATTATGTATCTGGTGGCTCGGGAAGTTAGGTGCCAGCAAATTGTAAGTCCCCATTCCCATAAGGTCCTATGGGACTCTATGGGAGTGGGGACACAGAAGCACCATCAACGTTGCTAACAGTGCCAGTGCTTCCGTGACCAGTCTCACTACCATGGCTGCTGGGCTCTTCAGAGTCAGACCTCTAGGGCACAGAGGCCATGGCAGGCAGAGTCAGAGTTTGCCGATCCAGAAACAAAGGTGCCGGTGAACTTACCGACACCCTTGTTTCCGGACCGGTAAACTTAGAATGAGGCCCATTGTGATATTATGTGGGACAAATGAGGACGATATAGAATGGCTCTGTATCAACCCCACATTGACAGACTTGGCTGATGTAGATCTTTTTTCAGATTAGGAAGATGAAGTAGAGGGAGAAGTGGTGTTCCAACTACACATCCCAAGGCCCATAAGCATGATAGAAATACTAGTACCGCAAATGACACAGATCGTTAAAAACCAGGCGAGTAACAATCGAAAGGATTTAAAGAAGGTACCAAAAAATGTGTGGACAAAGGGACCTAATGACATGGGAGCACTCAAACGAGCAAGGGCCATCCACATAAAATCTCAGGTGAAGGAGTACCCCTCTTGCGCGAAGTGGATGGGGGCTTTTATGACAAACGTCTCACACTATGGTTGCAGGGCAAATTACAAACATCAACATCCCCATGCAACATGGCATATACTCGAACAACAAAGCAAAGGGAAGGGTTTGGCAATTCATATAGGACCGCCTCCCTCTGAACAACATGGTAGAGGCAGAGTTTCCACTTGTACCAAAGCATGCAACAAGATTGTCCAATATACCAGAACAAAAACAACTACTTCACCGTAATTGATTTGAAGAATGCTTTATTTTCATCCCAACTCCAGGTATCTCACTTCGTTAACCTATTGCAGGGTCTAATTTGAACCCAGGAGATTACCTCAGGGGTACTGTGAGACCCATGTCTGTTCAACAGATTGATCCATATGGATCTGAACAATTTCCAGGTGCCTAGCACAGTGATACAGTAAGTATATGACCACCTAGTGTGCAGTATGACAGAGGATCTGTGCAGGGCAGATTCCATTCTTCTTTTGACTCAGCTAGAAGACAAGGGATACAGGGTAGACAAGGAGAAGTTACAGTACTGCCAGGAAGAGGTAGCATACTTTGTACAGATAATATCTGCAGAAGAATGAAGAATGAGACCAGAAAGGGTCCAGGCAATACACATGACCCCAAACCCTCCATGAAAGAGATGCAAACAATTTCTAGGACTGTGCAGCTACTGCAGGGTTTGGGTGTTCTATTACTCAACATTTATCAAACTTGTCCTCTAGGCGCTTGAAATGGCACAGAAGGGCAAGGGGCACATTAAATGGACAGCAGAAATTAATTAGAATTGGGCAAGCTCACAGAGACACTGGCAACCCCCAATAATAAAGAGAAATTGTATTTGTCTCCCATTCTTATGGCACAGTGATGAATGTGTGTCCTCATACAGAAGACACCAAAGTGGCACAAGACCCTGGTGTACTACAGTGGACATTTCCCCTTCGATAAAGCACTTGCGGCTGGAGCTTTTGCAATAAAGAAGCAGCAATGATAACAATGGGTTGTCCTGTAGTTTAATACGTGGAGCACTCACTCTTTGCAATACTAGATAAGTCAAAATCAATGTTAATGACTCAAAGTGCCTCTAGACATGAGTTAATCCTGATAAACACAGCAATAGAGGTTGCTAGATGTTGCATGGTGAATCCAGCAGAATTCATAGCACAGCCCGCTGAGCAAGGAGGTTACGTTCATAACTGCACATATTACATGGACAGATTAGAATGTAACACCCATCTGAAGGAGGAAGCAATATAGGGAGGAGACATCATCTTTGTTGAAGGGTCATCAACGATAGATTCTAATACAGGATGCAGATATACAGGTGCCGCAGTAGTGGGCCACATAGGGGGAGAATTTAGCATTTGATTGCAGGTGCGATCGCCAGCTCACTACTCTGCGCAGGTAGCCAAATTGGTGGCCCTAATAAGAGCATTAGACATGTCAGAAGGGTACGTGGTCAACATAGTCTCCAACTTTGCCTATGTCACCTCCACAGTACACCCAGGTTAAGCAAGATGGGGAAGGATGGGGTTCAGAAGAAGTGATGCATTCCCTGTCCTGCATGCAGAATTTACAGCCCCCGTAGAGGTAACGATAATAAAATGCACCACCCACACAGGTGGCCAGGACTTTATTTTACAAGGGAATGACATAGCCAACAGAGCAGCAAAATAAGCGGCCTACCTGCCCAAAGGCACTTCCAGGTTATATACAGGGCCTGTGTCCAATAAGTCAAAAATATCTAAGTGATAACCTGGATTACTAACTCACTGGCTCCCCTGAAACCCAGAAACAACCTGGAAGGGAAGAAAAGTAAACCCTGGTTTTCCACGGACCTTCAGAAATTTAAATCATCGCCTCTCAAACTTGTCCATTTGTGGGAAGCCAACCAATGCCCTCATTCTTTGACAGTTTACAAAATAGATGCTAAAGTGTACACATCAGAGATTGTGGCTGCCAAGAAAAGCTTCCACAACCTAAGAAATCAGAACGCCAAGTCTGACATGAAAGAATTATTCAAAATATTGAAGGAACAAAAGAACATCTCCCCTTCGCTATCTAGCCCCCTTATCAAAGATGCTTCCTGGTGTCAAATAATCCAAGATGCAATACAAAACAATCTCAACGGCATTAGGTCGGACATCATCTTTAAAAATAATATAAACCCATGCATGCAAACTGACAGGCAGAAGCCCTTGTCATATGCTATTCTGTTATCCAGTTTAATTTTACACCTATTGGGGTCAAGGACCTGACAACAGTTGTTGAACAGTTGAAAGCTACAAAATGCAAAGGGGACCCATGTTCTTCAATGATAATTGAATTGTGTCCCCCGGCCCTCTTGGATGCCATTTGTAAATTTATCAACTCCTCCCTATTAGAAGGGTCTGTCCCAGCTGACATAAAAAAAGCCTGGGTCACCCGTATTTTGAAAAAGCTGTGCCTGAACCCAGAGGTCCCTTTTAATTGCATGCCTATATCGAACATGCCGTTCTTATTGGAAATCCTTGACCGTATTGCATAAAATTAAATCTCAAAACACCTCGATGAATTCCTCATTCTGAACCCACACCAGTCAGGTTTAAGAAGGGGTTTCGGAACCGAGGCGTCAATATTGGAATTGAAATCTAGACTCTTGGAATGACTGGACAAAGGATCTCCATCTCTCTTAATATCACTGGATTTGTCGGCCACGTTTGATTTGGTTGGCCTCGCCATTCTGGTCTCCAGAATGGTCGAGGTGGCCAATATTTTCCCTCTCGCAGCCCAATGTATTGGATCCTTTTTGGCTAATAGAGAAAGTAGGGTTATTGTGGAAGAGGCGGAGGCTGCTCCGGTGCCAGTTGACTTTGGGGGTACCACAGTGGGCCTGTACCTATCCTTTATGGCTCCCCACTTCACCGTTTCAGAGCAGGACGGGGTCATGTTCTCAAACTATGCGGATGCCACTCAATGTGTCATCCCACTGACTGGCTCTCATGCCACAGATGAAAATGAACTTAATAGAGTTTACTCTCTGATTGAGGAATGGATGGACGGCAATAACCTCTCCTTCAACAAGGTAAAACTGAGTTGATGATCATTGGCACCACTTTGATTCTGGCAAAACTGGACCGTGACTATTGTTGCTTTATGCTTGATGATCTGAATCTATCCCCACAGGCGAAAGTCAAAATCCTTAGGGTTACTCTTGAGCAATGTCTGAACATGCGGACTCATGTGGGTTGCCTCGTCTCAGCAGCTGTTTACTATGTGAAGCTGTTGGCGCACCTGGGACCTTTTATTTCTCAGGATAATGCTGCCACATTAGTGAGAGCCATTATTTGCTCCAAGATAGACTGCTGTAGTAGCACTCTAGTTGGCTTTCGAACAACAGACAACAACAGACTTCAGGTTGTCCAGAATGGAGCAGTCTGAGTCATCGTTGGTCTCTCCCACCGTGACCACCACTCTAATCGGCAAGGCGGGCTCTGCATTGGCTTCCTGTTGAAGCACGAATGTGCTTCCATCTTTATTTATTTATTTATTTATTTATTTATTTATTTATTACATGTGTTATACACCCAGACCCTGGGGCACAGCGTAGTTACAGACAGTGGGTAAATGCAATCTTAATAATAAAACAGAGAAACACAGGGAACAGTCAAGTATATACAATTAGAGGTGATGGTCTAGTCAGGGCAGGTTCGTGCTCTGGGTTCAGTTAGTATTTGTTGAATAACCAGGTTTTCAAGGATTTTTTGAATTGTGGGAAGGATGTTTCATTCATGATGTTAGAGGGTAGTGAATTCCAGTGTCTAGGAGCCAGGACTTTAAAACTGCTACCCCCCGCTTTCTCTCTTTTGTATCTTGGGATTTTGAGGTATGCCTTGTTATTGGATCTGAGAAGTCTGGTCTGGGGTTTTTTCGTGACTGTATTGTTGAGGTACTTGGGAGCTTTATTGGCCATACATTTATGCATAATGCTCAGGGTTTTGAATAGGATCCTAGCTTGGATGGGAAGCCAGTGGGGGTCTCTTCTGATATTGGAGATATGTTCAGATTTTTTTATGCCTAGGGCAGCTCTGAGGGCTTTGTTCTGCATAAGTTGAAGTTTGGCTAAATTGTATTTGGTGGTGCCAAAGAAGAGGATGTTACAATAGTCTAGCTTAGAGAGTATGAGAGCTCTGGCTAGTATGACACAGTTGTCGGCTGAGAGGAATTTGCTACTAAGGGCGGTGTGTTTGGAGTTGTAAAATGTGGATGAGGCTAGTGTGTTTACTTGTTTAGACATAGTTAAGGTGGCATCTAAGTAGACACCAAGCGGCTTGACTTGTTTGAGTACGGGGATCGTAGAGCCATCAATGATGAATGATTTATAGACAGTCTCGAGGGCGTCAATTTTGGTGGAGGAACCCAATATGAGTAGCTCTGTTTTGTCATCATTGAGACAGAGGCTATTATTGGCCATCCAGTTTTGTATGAATGAGTAGATTTGGTTGCCCAACCGTGAATCTTGTTCATAATTGCCTGTTAGTGGGATGAGGTTCTGGGTGTTATCAGCAAATTTGGTGTAGACACCCATGGCATACAGTGTGGGGGATAGGCAAGAACCTTGCAGGATGCCTGCGGGGTTGGTCGGCTGATTCTTTGCCGATGGATACTCTAGAAGTCCTATCTGCTAAGAATGATTTGATCCAGTCGGTGGCATTCTTAGCTAGATTGAAGTTGTTGACTAGTGTGTTGCAGAGTATGTCATGGTCGACCAAGTTGAAGGCCGCTGAAAGATCCAGAAGCATTAGTAAGCAGAGTTTAGCTGCTTCTCTGGTGGCATCCATGTGGATCTTCAATTCAAGAAGGGCTGTCTCTGTGCTGTGGTTGGGGCAGAAACCTGACTGTAGGTCCCCTAGCAGTTGGTAATGTTCCAGATGGTTTTGTATTTGGGAGTAGGCTGTTTTATCGATTATTTTCAGGAGAAATGGGACAGTTGTAATAGGTCGGTAGTTGGTGGGTATAGTTGGATCCAAGGTTGTTTTTTTAGAAGGGGAGTCACCCAAACTTTTTTGATGCTTGTTGGGACTGTGTTAGTGAGGAATGAAGCGGTAACAAATTCGGTGATGATAGAGTGGGGGCGCAGAGTTTGACTAGGGGGAGGGAATTGGTCTTCTTTACAGTTAGAGGCTTTGAGTTTAGCTATGGTGTCTACCACTTCTTTGTGAGAAACTGGTGTGAATTGAAATGGAGGGCCAAGAGTGGTGTTCGTTGGGGTCACTGCGATGGTGGGTGGAGTTTTGTCCGCTAGGAGGGCTTTTTGCTATCAATTTTATTTTCTAGTAGTAGGATTTTGGATGATAGGGAGTCTTGTATGGTGGTGCACCAGTCTTTACTGGTGTTGGTGGGTGCTGTTGTTTGACAAGGGTTTTCAAGCTCTCTAAGGATGGTGAACAGTTCTTTGCTGCCTGAGGACGCATTAGTAATACAAAGGTTAAAGGCATTAGATTTTTTGGGTGATTATCGCTGATTTGTATTTTTTGTGGCTTCTTCAAAGGCTTATGCTGATAACGGGGTGTTGTTTTTCTTGTGGAGGTGTTCGAGTGATCTTTTTATGCATTTCAGGGACACTAGTTCCTCATTAAACCAGAAGCAGGATCGTTTATCGGGTCTTCGACTTTTGGTGGTAATGGGAGCAAGTAGATCAATGGTATGGGTAAGGCTTTGTTGGTATTTTTCTGCTAGGTAGGCAGGGTTATTGGTGCCTTGTATCGTGTTGGCTATGCTGCACTCAGAACTGGGGAGAGGTTGTCTGGTGAAAGCTTTTTAATGTTTCTGGTTTCAAAGGTGTCTGTTTTTTTGGGAGTGGTGTTGTCTGTGCTAGTATTATTTGTTGTAAAGTTGATTAAGAAGTGGTCTGACCACTTAACAGGGAGGATAGAATCAATTGAGACTTGAGAGTTGAATGTGAGGAGCCAGTCCAGGGTTCTTCCTTTGGAGTGGGTAGGTTGATTTATCAACTGTGCGAAGTTCATTTCTGACATAGCTGTGTGGAAGGCTAGTGCATCAAGATCATTGTATCCTAGGTTGATGTCACCGAGGATTATACATTTAGTTTTGGGCTTGATGATGGGAGTTAAAAGTAGAGGGATGTCCAGGTCGGAGTGGGTCATGACATTTTAGTCATGACATTTAAATGCAGATCCACCCTCTGCCCCTGTACTTGCAAAATCTCATCCGTTAAAAGGTCAATAGTAGGTCCTTTTGGTCCAACAATCAAGACCTTCTGGTCTTGCCTAGATGCAGAACAATGAGGACCAGAAATTGAGCCTTCTTCGCTGCTGCCCCAACAGTTTGGAAATCCCTCGCCTCCGAGCTTTGTGGTTTGGGCTCCTTGTATCTTTTCAGGGAAATGTTGAAAACATGGCTGTTCTCGTAACCTGACTGGTTGTGACTTTCACCCTTTGTTTTCTGACTGCTTCCGCCCTCTAACCCATCGTACCTGATTTCTGCTCCTTTGTGTTTCTCATTGTCTATCTTGTTTGCGCCCTAACACCTAAGGGACAGTGGTTGCGCTATATAAATATATTAAATAAATAAATAAATATATCCAGTGTCAAAGGAACACGTGGCTGTAAAAATAAACGAAAGTTGGTTTGTGCCAAAATTGTCTGAAATTGTGGCTGAATTTATAGGAAATTCCATGATGTGCCCACGATTTGCAGCAGGGCACACGTTAAAATATGTTAAAGTGACAATAAAACGACCAGAAGAGCCCTTCTGGTACTTGTATATCGACTATGTCACTGTGTACCTCTAACAGGTATATGCTTGTTGTTGTCTGTCTTTTATCAGGTTGGTTTGCGGGGGGACTTTGTGCTCACAATAATGCGAAATAGCGGCTAAACATTTGGTGCCGAGGGTATTTCCAAGATGGAGCATATGTGATGAATTAAGGTCAGACAATGTTCAAGGAGGTTACGGCACTCCTGTGCAAAAAGCACTGCCTATGTTCAGTTTGCAGCCCAAAAGCCAACAGTTTGGTCAAGAAAGTAAACACCCCGCATAAGGAGTGCTTGGCAAAGCTAACAATGATACTAGGCAAAAATTGTCTTTATTGCCTCCCGCTCTGTTTGCATTACGTAACACAGATCGCCATTTGACTTTGCATGAAATTGTTACTGGCAAGAGAATGCATGTAGCTCCCTTTCCTGTATGTACAATTTCAGTGACTCATAGCTCTTCACAGGTACAGGAGGAAGAATTTAAAACGCACAAGCCGGCCGGCCACCGGGAGCTCCATCGGTAGAGCACAAGCATAGGACGTCTTCACACCAGCTGCGCCCCTTTACCTAGGAGGCAAGATATTTATAGAAAAATCTCATCAGAAAGTGGAAAGAGCCTAGGCCACACGTCGTGGTGTGTTTGACTCCAACAGCTGTTTAAGTGACTGATAGGCGGCCATGGATCCATGTGTCAGATGTTCATTGAGACAACAGCCACAACAGCATCAGAATCACCGGCTCTCTCAGAGAAGAGGAGAGGGGCCCGGCAACTTGATGGGAAGTATTTACCAATTGTCATTATCTTTTTTCTCTGCTATAAGATTCTACAGTAGGTCCATGGAGGGGGAGCAAGAGTTGCCTTGGAGTTGTAGCAGCAATACAAGAAAGCAGAAAATGAATGCGTTGTGGGTTGTTATGATCCTTTCCTGTGTTTTTCCCTTTCCTCTTCTCTGATTTTTGATAAACAAAGGGGCCGACAGCATTTTAAAAATTAGTGACAAACATATGAGAGCAAAAAGGAGTGTATATTTTCCACAATGCAATTGGGAGCAGGCACGACACAACATCTGGCAATGTGTGGTGTGATGATCTGCAGGGTGTGGGAAGAGAGAGAGTGCTAATGACACTTGGTATGTGTGCTCTGTCCCACACATCACGAGGTGCCCAGATTATTTCTGCCACAAGAGGTACCAGTAGAGAAGGAGGGATGCTTAATGCACCTGTCATTGTGTAAAACACAAGGACTCTTTCAGGGCCACTCTATGACAGTTTACTGGGTAGATGAAGGGGAAAAGGTATATGCTGACAACTATATATAGCAGAAAGGATGGCCACAAAAGAGGATATTAAGCACATAATAGTAGAGTATATAACAGACGGTGCAAGAAGAGGAGAGCAACTGTTCACTAGTCACGAGAGAGTGCATTGCTAAAATGTGTCAGGACATGACATTCCATCTTGCCATACAACACTGCTGCACACCTATGTTTGTTGTGAGTTGTACAGAGTTAACATTTGTAGTCAGGTGCAGAGGAGAAAGACACAACCCTGACACTAGGTGGGTGTGATGGTCACAAGAGCAACAGACAAAGAGTGTCCACGGGCTGTGGATCACTCGCGTCCCCTGCACACTCCAAATATTGTCAAAAAACAAACAGTAGTTACTTAGTATTTTGCTGGTAAAACTTACATATGGAATTAGGTTTCCCAATAGCTATTAGGGTGCACCCCACGTTTGTCCTACACGTTATTGATGTAGTCAATAAATTCTATAGCTTAGAGAATTTTTTTTTCAAGTAATAACATTTCACAGTTTCCAATATGTATAAACATTTATTTGTACGTGCTTCTTAATATTGGACTCAACATGTACTATAATATTCCACACCAGTTACAACAATATTATAGATATTAGTTTCTTCATGTACTGGTTTTCAATGCAAATACATAAACTCAACGCGTTTCGGGACTCAAGTTCCCTTCTTCACGAGCAAAAGTATGTGCGTATACAATATTCTTAGGTTCTAGTTTTCTGGGATTCTTCAAACCAATCTGTGTAACAAAAGATAATGGAGAATGGTCGTGTTTTAGTGAAATGCTTACAAGCCAAGCTCATGTAAAAAAACTCATTTGTTTTCATTCGTTCAACAAAACTCATTGAGATTATGTATTTTACTAAAAAACCAGTACATGCAATGACTAATATCTGTATAATACAGATGTCAATCAGAAGGATTAGCGGGATTTGAGGAGGATGTAGTAGCAAAAATGAAAGAAACTTGCAGGACACTCTGGGATAACTATGTGCATGCCTTGACATGGTTGGAAGAGAGACATCAACCAGCCCACATAAAACCTCTTACATGAGGATTCAGGTCAACAGGGACGGCATACCTGGGGCCCAGGTCGGCAGAGCAAGCGTGATGAGTACCACTGTGTTGCAGAGCAGGACCGCGGTGGGGATGGACCACTGGTGGGCATGTGGGACCAAGACATATGCCCAGCTGCCTCCTGATTGGGGGGGACTGTGTTCTTTCATCACGCTACACAGCCCATCCCTGGTAGTGCCTCAAAAGGACTTGGTGCCTTGCAATGACCACCCAGTACTACTAAAATACAAAAATGATGGTAGAACAGCAAGCACAAGAAGGACGGGGGCACATTATGAGCTGTAGAAGTAAATATTTGTTTGCATCCCCGTCACAGATTTTGGAAAATATACCCCATCAGTCTTGGCTTTTCTCAAGGGCTTCTGTTTTGCTCACATCAGTTTTGTTTCCTGGCGTCCTAGCAGCAACTAATGGTTAAACTCCCTCTTCTCCTGGGTCCCCACTTTGTTTATATAACACGCCAGGTACCCTAAGGCTTAAGGGTGCTTAAACACAAAACTCAGACAAGAAAAGACTCAAAAGAGCAGAGGAAGAGGGAAGAGTTAGCCGAAAAACCCTTTCTAAGGGTGGATGAAGTCAGATGCTAAAGAGAGACGTCGCTTTATGAGAACAAAGCAGTTTTCAAGCCTTTCTTGAAGACCTCGTGGATCCAATAACTCTCAATGGGCCTCATTACGACCCAGGCGGTAAGTTACCGCCTGGGCCGTGACTTTACCACCATGGCGTAAACTATGTTTACGCCATGGTGGTAGGCGGACTTACCGCCCCATTCCAACCTTGGCGGGGCGGTAAATCCCCATTTTCCCATTTTCCCTTCCCCATTCCCATTTTACCCCATAGGGCATAATGGGAGTGGGGAAGGCGTTAATTACGCCACCGTAAATTACGGTGGCGTAATTAACTCCATGGTCCCTTAGCGCCATGGATTTTAACACCTGCTAAAAGCAGGTGTTAAGTCCGCCATGGCGCTAAGGAACCTCGTACTCAGGCAGTAAGGGTCGGCGCTGTTTACGCCGCCGTAAAACCCTTACCGCCTGAGTCGTAATGAGGCCCAATATAAATGGAAGGGAGTTCCACTTATGGGGAGCTGCAAATAAGAAAGCAGCATCCCTTGATTTTTTAGTTTTCAAACGCGGGACAATTAGAGTGTTAGTTTCGTCCATCTGAGAGTTCTAGAGTTCTTGGTTTTAGACTTGATCATTTCTGTAAGGTACATAGGCATAATTCTGTGTACACATTTGTGAGTGATGAGAAGAAGCTTAAAATCAACCCTAGCATGGACAGGTAAACAGTGTAAACTTCGACGTGCCTCTGACACATGATCTCTTCTGGTCAGGCATTTCACTACCCTAACCGCTCCATTTTGTAGGACCTGGAGACGATGAAAGTCCGATAGTGGCAGGCCAACTAGGAGGCTACATACAACAATAATCGATTTTTGATCCAATAATGGCCCTTGCCAATGTTTCAGAATTTGATTCTGACACAAATGGTCTAAGGCAGCAGAACAACTAATAAAGTAAGACGCCGAGGAAACACGGCTGTTCACTTGTGCCTTCATGTTCAAGTTCTTGTCTAGATAAATACCCAGCGTTTTGACTTTATTCATGACATCTATTTTACAGCTATCTATCGAAAATGATTTATAGCTTGGTTCCAGCTTCTCTAGTTTATTCTCTGAACCAATAAGTTGAAGATCGGTTTTTGAGCTATTGATGGCCAGGCCATTTACCACCATCCAATCCTAATTTTTTTTTGTAAATTTCGTTTATCACCTTCTGTGCAGGCCAGCTGATATTAAAACATTGCAAATGTATAAATAGAAGAAGGAGGTATATCATTTCCGTGCAGGTTGGTGGAAATTAGGGCAAAAATAGGATAATAAATTAAATACCACACAGTCCAACGAAAGTTGAGTGTGATACACCAGTGGTGCTTACAGTGTCACCTGCAAATGTGGAGTACATTGTCTTTTGGGTGGCTTGTCCCCTGTGGACAAGAGTGTATGGTATTCGGATCATCATTGGGGGAATATGAGGAAGAAGTTGGGGACATGAGCAGGTTGTGGGTCTCCAAAAGGGTAAGTAAGAACATGGTGAGTAAAATTATGTCGAGCGGGGCAATGTAATAATGGTGCAAATACAAGGGGGGTGCACTTATCCGTTGTGGGAATGATGGGGAAGGGGAGGGGGCATCCCTAAAGTGTTGAACCTCCCTGACAGCTGCACCATGAACCTTATGTAGCGTGTGTGCCGGTGCAGTAGCGATGGGTTCACCCAGAGGGGTCCTGGGGGGATAGAAACCCTGGGACCGGGGCAACAGGCAGCAGGGCTAGTACAATATAATATGAACCATGCAACAGCCCTAATTACATATAGGGC